>NC_092387.1:53853076-54168448 GCF_030028105.1 Mobula birostris | reverse complement strand
ACACTTCCTCAAAAACATTTAAATGTTTGTAATAATATTTAAATAACACATAGACAGGTATGTGGATAGGCAAAGTTCAGATGGCTATGGGCCAAACCTTACATGGGCACCCTGCTCAGTATGGACCAGTTGGGCTGAATGGCCTGTTTCTGTGCTTATTATTTTATAACTCTGTAACTATGTCCTCACATCAAACCATGTGTGATGGTTTGGGAATCAAACCTAACTAGGGAGAAGGGATATAGGTTCATCATCATATTAAAAGGTAGGCATGTCAGTAAGTTAAATAATTGAATTGATGGCTTTGTAACCAAGTTTTCTGATGACGGATGGAGGGGTAAGTAGTGTTGAGGAAGCAGGAAGACTTCAGAATGATTTAGACACATTGGGATAATGGGAAAAGAAGCAGCAGATGGAATATAGAGTAGGGAAGTATATGGTCATGCTCCTTGGTAGAAAGAATAAAGACACGGACTATTTTCTATAGAGGGAGAAACTTCAAAATTCAGAGGTGCAAAGGGACTTGGAAGTCCTCATGCAGGATTCCCTTCAGGTTAATTTGCAGGTTGAGTTGGTTGTAAGGAAAGCCAATGCAATGTTGGCATTCATTTCAAGAGGACTAGAATGTAAGAACTGAGGATTTATAAGGCTTTGCTCAGATTGCACTTGGAGTATTATGAGCAATTTTGGACCCCTTACCTCAGAAAAGATGAGCTGGCATCGGAAAGGGTCCAGAGAAAGTTCACGAGAATTATTCTGGGAATGAAAGGGTTAATGTATGAGAAGCATTTGATGGCTTTGGGCCTATAGTCGCTGGAGCTCAGAAGAATAAAAACTGTATCTTATTGAAAGCTATCAAATATTGAAAGGCCTAGATAGAGTGGATGTGAAGATGTTTCCGTGAGTAGGTGAATCCAGGACCAGAGGACACAGTCTCCAGTTGTCCACTTAGAACAGAGATGAGGAAGAATTTCTTTAGCCAACAGGTGGTAAATCTTTGGAATTCATTGGTACAGATAGCTGTGGAGGCCAAATCATTGAGAATATTTAAAGTGGAGGTTGATAGTTTCTTGATTAGATTGGGTGTCAAAAGCTATGGGGAGAAGGCAGGAGAAAGGGGTTGAGAGGGAGAATAAATCAGCTGCGATGGAATGACAGAGCAGACTTGACAGGCCGAATGGCCTAATTCTGCTCCTATGTCTTATGGTATTGTAAAGTAGTCCTTTTTTACATTGGACTACCTACTAACCAGCCTCCTTTCAGAAGATCCAAACCACTAGTGTCATGACAGATCAGCAACTTGCCACTGCCTTTGGATTATTAGCTTTACAATTACCATAATGACTTTCAGGAATGAATATCGGTCCCTATCAACTAAAAAGGGTCAGCTTTTACATATAAAGTAAAACCTTTGTAAGAAATAACAAAAAAAAATACCCCAAATAGTGACACCTGAAACTCTGAGGCAATGTCACAAGAAGGCAGCGTCCATCATTAAAGACCTTTTCCATCCAGGACATGCCCTCTTCTCACTACTACCATCAGGAAGGAAGGACAGGAGCCTGATGAACCACACTCCAAGTTTTAAAAACAGCTTCTTACTCTCTGTCATTAGATTTGTAAATTGTCCATAAACCATGAACGCTGCCTCACTATTCCTCTTCTGCAATATGTTTTTAATAGAGTTATTTTTATGCCTTGCACTGTACTGCTGCCACAAAACAACAACTTTTACGATGTAGGTACAGTATATGTTAGTGATAATAAAACTGATTCTGATTATGGGTTTCTCTGTCTGCAGACGCTGCCTGGCCGGCTGAGCTTTTCCGGCATGTCTATTTATATTTCTGCTTTTACCTCATTTTACCTTATGTTATCATTTGGTCGATGATGAAGAAATGGGCTCACTTCCCAGCCCCTGGAGCTAGCTTTACTCAACTGTATTACCGTTACATCTGATTTCAGCTTCTCTCTCTCAAACTACAGGGCAAATTCTTTCACTATTAAGGAAAGAGACGCACTCCAGATAAGTACTCGAATAACTGATTCAAGATGTTGAGATTGTAGAAGTGAAAGTTCTGTAATTGAGAATACACAGACAGCAGCCTCTTAGCCCACTGAGTCCATGATGGCTCGTCATTAGAAAAATCCAGTCATCTCCAGTGAATAGCAGCAGCTGGGTAAGAGACCAAGGTTTTGCCTTGAACAACATCCTCAAGCCCCTCTACTCCATATAGCCCGTCCTGGTCCAACCGTGGCCAAGAAAGCACTCCTCTATTTCCTCTAGAGGCTGAATATATATTCAGCAGGTATATTTCAAATGAAGAAGTTCTCAGAAGAGCCCAAGCAGTTCGGTCACTCATACCAACAATAAGAGAAAGACAACTCAGATTCCTAGGACACATCATGCGGAAAGATGAACTAGAAAAACAGATACTCTCTCGAAAGATTGAGGGGAGCAAACCTAGAGGAAGACCTCGGCTTATGTACATCAAAAGCATTGTCAGGTGGCTACACATCGAGGAAATGGAAGTCATCCAAAAAACAAGGGATAGATCTATATGGAAAACCACGGTCACCAAAGTCTGCATCGGATTTGGTACCCAGACAGGCAGACATATTTCATTAGGAGTTTGAGGAGATATGGTATGTCACCAAGGACTCTGGCAAATTCCCACAGGTGCACTGTGGAGAGCAATCTGATTGGTTGTGTCACCACCTGGTGTGCAGGTACCAATGCACAAGATCTCAAGGGGCTGTGGAGGGTTGCAGACTCGGGCAGCTCCATGATGGGCACAAGCTTCACAACTATCGAGGACATTTTCAAAAGGTGGTGCCTCAAGAAGGTGGCATCCGTCATGAAGGATCCTCACCGTCCAGGACCTGACTTCTTCTCATTATTTCCATTAGGGAGGAAGTACTGGAGTCTGAAGATGCACACCTAAGGTTTTAGGTGCAGCTTCTTTACCTTTGCCATCTTTGAACAGCCCATGAACACTGCTTTTTTACACTAATTATTTATTTTATTTCTTATTGTAATTTATGGCAATATTTATGTCTTGCACTGTAGTGCCACCACTTAAACAATAAATTTCTCAACATATGTCAGAGATTAAAAAAACCTGACTCTGAGTCTTGATATGGCAACTGTTCTGCCTGAGACCACAAAAAACCGAAGAAAGCTGTGGACTCAGGGCAGCTCATACCAGGAACCAGATGTAGTGTATTCAATTTTTCAGTAACATTTGAGTAATACTGTAAATATATTGTTTCATTAAGCATTCTTTGTTTGATTACATAATTCATTATGAGTTATATGTAAGAAGATCCTAAATGGCATTTGTCATTACACCACCACATCATATGTGAGCACCTCACTACAGAGAAAAACAAAGTAGACAAGTATCCCGGCTCCTGTGTTTTTGTTTCTGGAGTTACGAAACATAACACCAGACTCCCCCTCCACAGACACTGTTGAAATTTTTTTTGCTGCTAGCTAATCAAAGACCCCATTGACCCCAGACATTCTCTCTTCTCTCCCCTCCCACTGGGCAGAAGATACAGAAGCCCGAAGGTCCATACCACAACACTCCAGGACTGCTTCCATTGCACTGTTATAATGCTATTGGCAGGTTCCTTCTGTGTTAAAATGGAGACCTGACCTTACAATCTACCTCGTCACGCTCTTGCACCTTATTGCCTGCCTGTACTCCACTTTCTCTGTAACTGTAACACTTTATTCTGCACATCACACACACAAACAATGGAGGTACTCAGCAGGCCAGGCGGCATCTATGGAGAGAAATAAACAGTTGATGCTTCGGGCTGAGACCCTTCATGAGTCCTGATGAGACCCTTAATGAGTCCAGATGATGTCAGGCAGCAAACCTTAGTCACTGCTGAGTTCTTCCATCATATTGTATGTGTTACTCTGGGTTTTCAGCATCTGCAGAATCTCTAGTGTTTACATTTTATTCTGCATTCTCTAATTGCTTTTCCCTTGTACTACCTCAATAAACTGATGTGATAAATGATCTGTCTGGACGGGATACGAAACAAAGTTTTTCGCTGTACTTCTATACATGTGATAATAATAATAAACTAATTTTTCAATTCATAATTTGTGACGTGGATTTTAATGAACATTTCTAAGAGCTTACTGCCCCTAAGCAAATCTGAAACTCTCCTGACTCAATGGATATTTCAACTTTATGCACCTGAGGTCAGTGTACAATGCAGCGGTTCACTGGCAAAGAGATTCCTAATGTTCTACAGTATGTTACACATCAATACATCAAGATGGCCCCCATCCAAGCTTGGCCAGGGGCTTCCTCTGGAATACATGACAGCATCAAGCTCAGAACATTACAATCTATTCCCCTAGAAGCAAGAATGATACAATGCGCACATTGTTAAAAATTCATCTTGCTTCCATTATGGAATGCAGAGTGCTAATAAATTACGCTTAGTGTTTGCAGGATATACCACGTGAACGGTAAGTGCAAGCCAAGCTGGAAGAGGTCTGGATTTGTAAGAACACCATCTGTATGACCAGGCACAAAATGAATTGTCATAAATTTTTTTCTTTGAATACACACCCAATAGACTTCAATAAACTTTTGCACAATCAAATTTGCATCCATTTCCGCTGGTATCTTACTGCTCCCTCCCCTGTGCCATACAACGAGATCCTCTTGCCTCAGAGGTTTCAGAAGTCAGAGCCATGTTACTCCTGGATGAAGATAAAAGCTTTAAAACAAAGTTGTGTGTGTGGAGGGGGAGGGGAGCTCTTCTGCTCGTCAGTTACTGATCTCAACAGCTGGGTAAATGTGCTCTGGAGATTAAATGCACATCAATGTCATAGCTTTGAGGTTCCTGGCAAACGGACAGATGGGAATGCTAATGTATCAAACTTCAGTCCAAACTTTCTTTCTTTAATGTGTCAGTGTTCTCATCCTTCTGAAGCTCCCCCCTTCTGAAAACAAACGCAAAATCCCAACACTCTCGGCCATTTTGCCATCTCAGGCAGCGGACTTGTGCTCTTATGGATCAGAGCTCCAGTGTTGTATCCAAATGTGGAAGGGTATCACCCACGAGGCTGACACTGAAATCCTAGGATTTATCAAATTAAAATCAGAATTTTAACAGGCCAGTCAGCAATATCCTATCCGTGGCCGCAAAGTGAAAAACACGGAGCGATTGCAGGTCACAACTGATCAGAGTTTATGCAGTGTAACTTGGCACAAAGCAGCTGACAGCTAGCATAGTATTCACAGACTCTTGGGCTCTGCTGTTTAATAAGGCAAATTTAAACATCCAAATTAGGAGCAGAAATGGGCTGCTGAGCCCCTTGAGTCTTCGCAGCTATTTAATAAGACCATGGCTGGTCCTATTGTAAAATAACTCTTCATTCCCATTTACCTTATCTTTCTGCCTCTGCTTTAAAAATATTCAGACCCTCTTTCCATCAAAAGAAAATACTTCACATCTTTCCTCTGAAATGGGAAACTCCTCATGGTTCCAGGCCTAGACTGAGTGGACATGGAGAGGGTATTTCCAGTTGTGGGGGAGTCTAGGACCAAAGGGTACAAGCCTCAGAATAGAAGGATGTCCCTTTGGAACAAAGAAAAGAAGAAATTTCTTTAGCAAGAAGGTGCTGAATCTGTGGCCAAGTCATCGGGTATATTTAAAGTGGAGGTTCATAGGTACTTAATTAGTAAGGGCATCAAAGGTTACAGGGAAAAGGCAGGAGAATGAGGTTGAGAGGGATAATAAACCAGCCATGATCAATTGGTGTAGCAGACTCAATGGGCCAAATGGCTTTATTCTGCTCCTATATCTTATGGACATATTTGCCCACATAAGGAACCATCCTCTCGACATCCACCTGAACAGGATTCATGTGTTCTAATTAAACCCTCTTTAAACTTTGTTGAATACAAATGTCACCTGTCCAAACTTAGATCATAAGACCGACTACCCATTCAAGATAGTAGCCTTACAATCCTGATCTAAACTGCTTCCAATGCATTAACATCCTCAAATTAGCAGGCCAAATTAGTACCCAGTGGCTCAGCTGTGGCATTACCAATGCCCCATATGCATAACTTCCCTACTTTTTAATGTTCAAAGTTTGAATCCAAAGTAGATTTTATTTATTTAGAGATACAGCAGGGTAGCATCTTTCTGCACCAATGAGTCTGCTTCACCCAGTTAGATTATGAGGACACTCAGTCCTCGTTTATTGTCATTTAGAAATGCATGCATGTATTAAGAAACGATACAATGTTCCTCCACAGTGATATCACAGAAACAGGACAGACCAAAGACTAACACTGACAGAACCACATAATTATAACATATAATTACAGCAGTGCAAAGCAATACCATAATTTGATAAAGAACAGACCATGGGCACGGTTAAAAAAAAAGTCTCAAAGTCCCGAGTCGATCAACTCCCGAGTCCCCGATAGCAGGCGGCAAAGGGAGAAACTCCCTGCCATAAACCTCCAGGCACCGACCATGTGACTAATTAAACTACAAACCCATATGTTTTTGGAATGTGTGAGGAAACCCCGTGGTCACAGGGAGAACGCACATACAGACAGTGACAGAATCAAACCTGGGTCGCTGGCGCTATGGTAGCATTATGCTAACTCCTACGCTACTGTGCCACCCTTGATGGTAAGATGGGGTCTTAACAACGCATCATTTAGCATAAGCATAACCTCCTTACTTTAACCAGTTCCCCTAGAATCAACATCACTGATCACACGCTTCAACAGCATAGCAGTCTTTTGAAAACCATTTATTGGAAACTTGGATCCTAATCCAACTCAGAGCTCTGCAATCTCTCACCTTTTAGATAACCTCCCTTTCAATTGTTTATTTTTGTAAAATTGCCCATTTTCCACATGACATTCCTTTTGCCAGATCTATAACCACTCACTTCACTTACGTACCTATATTCTTTTTTAGCCATTGTACGTCCTCTTCACAATTAATTTCTAACTATCCTAGTGTTATGTGACAGAGGTATAGCTGCCAGCAAGACATTCTTCAATAAAGAAAGTTAACTCCCAAATAACAGCACTGACTCACTAAACTGTGTCCAGAGGCCATAATCACAAGGTTTTTAAAAGGTAAAATACACTACACTCAATGCGCTTAACATAAGAAGTAAGTCCAGTAAAATCATAGGAGCAGAATTAGGCTACTTGAACCATCAGGTCTGCTCCACCATTTGATCACGGCTGATTTATTTCCCCTCCCAACCCGATTCTTCCACCTTCTTCCCACAACCTTTGATGCCCTTACTAATCAAGAACCCATTAGCCTCTACTTTAAATATACCCAATAACTTCCCCTTCACATCTGTCTGTGGCAATGAATTTTACAGATTCATCAGCCTCTGGCTAAAGAAATTTCTCCTCATCTCTGTTCTGAAGGGATGTTCTTCTATTCTGAGACTGTGCCCTCTGGTCCTAAACTCTAGCAATAATAGAAACATTTTCCCAACGAACAAAAGAAATTCTGCAGGTGCTGAAAATCCAAAGCAAGGCACACAAAATGCTGGAAGAACTCAGCAGGTCAGGCAGCATCCATGGAAATGAAAGAAAAACAGTCAACATTTTGGGCTGAGACCCTTCTTCGGGACTGGAAAGGAGGGGGGAAGATGCCAGAATAAAAAGGTGGAAGGAAGGGAAGGAAGGTAGCTTGAAGGTGATAGGTGAAGCCAGATGGGCAGGAACGGTAAAGGGCTAAGAGGAAGGAATCTGATAAGAAAGGAGAATGGATCACAGGAGAAAGGGAAGGAGGAGGGGACCCAGGAGGAGGTGACTGGTAGGTAAGAAGAGGTAAGAGGCCAGAGTGGGGAATAGAAGAAGAGGGGAAGGGTTGGGAATTTTTTTTTATTCGGGAGGCGAAATCGATATTCATTTCATAAGGTTGGAGGATACCCAGATGGAATATAAAGTGTTGCTCCTTCACCCTGTGGGTGACCTTGACGTGGCACAAGAGTAGGCCATGGTCTGACATGTCGGAACTGGAATAGAAATGGAAATTAAAATGTTGAGCCACCGAGAAGTTCTGCTTCTGGAGGCTGGAGCAGAGGTGCTCAACGAAGCTCTCCCTCAATTTACGACGGCTCTCACTGATGCAGAGGCGGCCGCACTGGATACAATAGTTGACCCCAGCATATTCGCAGGGGAAGTGTTGCCTTATCTGGAAGAGCTCCATGTCCACTCTATCTAGGCCATAAACTAGGAACTTACAGGTATTACATGATACATCCATTTATAAAATTGCATTATTTACAGGCATAAAATTATAAATCAAACAACAAAGTAAATCTCAATCTCTTAGTCTTCTCAAAAGCAAGAAAGTTCACTCCTGAAGTCATGGAGTGATGTAAAAGTAAAACAGAGAAACAGGCCCTTCAGCCCATCTAGTCCATGCTGAACCATTTAAACCACTTACTCCACATTGATTTATTGTCTCTAAAACATTCAGTTCAAGTACTGATTCAAATGGATCACTTCTTCCAATATTACATCCTGAACTATAAGTGATACCTTGGCATAATTGTATCTATAACCAGAAAAAATGGGACAACGTATAGCTTTTCAAATATAAGTGTTAACACTGAACACAATGTAGTCCAATGACACTTGTAGACCCCCACAGTGGTGATATCTTTCATAACAAATCATGACTGCCAAATTTGGACAAATTAAGGATTAATTGAGCTCCTTCAGTTTGCATGGTTTCAGGGACAGACAATATTTAGGTATAAAAGATGCTGAATCTGAAGCAAACAGCTTGTTGGAGGAACACAGCGGTCAAGAAGCATCTGTTGTGGGGGGGTGAAGGTATTGCCGATGCTTTGGGATGAAAAACTACATTATGACCCAGTCTTAATTGTCCTGATGCAAGATGTTGACCTGAAGAATTCACAATTCCTTCCTCACACCCTCAGATACTGCTCGATACGCTGAGTTCCTCCAGCAGATAGCTTACTGCTACAGCACAACATGTTATCTCGTAACTGGGCCTCTTATTCACTTGGAAGCTAGAAAAATAAAGGAGAATAATGTGTTTGATGTTAAAGCAGCACTTGAATATAACATCAAGAAGCTCCAAAAAAACCCAATAATTCAACCAAAATTCAACCATCTCTGCAGGATGGAATCATATCCCATATCTCTTTTGTCAAAGACAAGCTATCAGAACCCAGAACAAAATCAGTTGTGTCCTGATTTATTTGTACTTATTTTATTTAGCAATACAAAGTTTTAAGTTCAAAGTTCAAAGTAAACTTATTATCAAAGTATACGGTGGGATGCAAAAGTTTGGGCACCCCTGGTCAAAATTTCTGTTACTCTGAATAGTTAAGTGAGTAGAAGATGAACTGATCTCCTAAAGTCATAAAGTTAAAGATGAAACATTCTTTTCAACATTTTAAGCAAGATTAGTGTATTATTTTTGTTTTGTACAATTTTAGAGTGGAAAAAAAGGAAAGGAGCACCATGCAAAAGTTTGGGCACCCCAAGAGATTAGAGCTTTCAGATAACTTTTACCAAGGTCTCAGGCCTTAATTAGCTCATTAGAGCTATGGCTTGTTAGGAAAGGCCATGTGATACAAATTTCAAAGTTTTATAAATACCTTGACTCCTCAAACCTTGTCCCAGCAATCAGCAGCCATGGGCTCCTCTAAGCAGCTGCCTAGCACTCTGAAAATTAAAATAAATGATGCCCACAAAGCAGGAGAAGGCTATAAGAAGATAGCAAAGCGTTTTCAGGCAGCCACTTCCTCAGTTTGTAACGTAATTAAGAAATGGCAGTTAACAGGAACGGTGGAGGTCAGGTTGAGGTCTGGAAGACCAAGAAAATTTTCCCAGAGAACTGCTTGTAGGATTGCTAGAAAGGCAAATCAAAACCCCCGTTTGACTGCAAAAGACCTTCAGGAAGATCTAGCAGACTCTGGAGTGGTGGTGCACTGTTCTACTGTGCAGCGACACCTGCACAAATGTGACCTTCATGGAAGAGTCATCAGAAGAAAACCTTTCCTGCGTCCTCACCACAAAATTCAGCGTCAGAAGTTTGCAAAGGAACATCTAAACAAGCCTGATGCATTTTGAAACCAAGTCCTATGGACTGTTGAAGTTAAAGTAGAACTTTTTGGCCATAATGAGCAAAGGTATGTTTGGAGAAAAAAGGGTGCAGAATTTCATGAAAAGAACCCCTCTCCAACTGTTAAGCACGGGGGTGGATCGATCATGCTTTGGGCTTGTGTTGCAGTCAGTGGCACGGGGAACATTTCACTGGTAGAGGGAAGAATGAAATCAATTAAATACCAGCAAGTTCTGAAAGCAAACATCACACCGTCTGTAAAAAAGCTGAAGAAGAAGAGGATGGCTTCTACAACAGGATTATTATTCTAAACACACCTCAAAATCCACAATGGCCTACCTCAAGAGGTGCAAGCTGAAGGTTTTGCCGTGGCCCTCACAGTCCCCCAACCTAAACATCTTCGAAAATCTGTGGACAGACCTCAAGAGAGCAGTGCATGCAAGACGGCCCAAGAATCTCACAGAACTAGAAGCTTTTTGCAAGGAAGAATGGGTGAAAATCCCCCAAACAAGAATTGAAAGACTCTTAGCTGGCTACAGAAAGCACTTACAAGCTGTGATACTTGCCAAAGGGGGTGTTACTAAGTACTGCCATGCAGGGTGCCCAAACTTTTGCTTCGGGCCCTTTTCCTTTTTTGTTATTTCGAAACTGTAAAAGATGGAAATAAAAAAGTAACCTTGCTTAAAATATTAAAGAAATGTGTCATTTGTAACTTTATGCCTTTTGGAAATCAGTTCATCTTTTACTCGCTTAGCTATTCACAATAACAGAAATTTTGACCGTGTGCCCAAACGTTTGCATGCCACTGTATATAAGTCACCACTTACTGCCCTGAAATTCATTTTCTTTCAGACATTCACAGTAAATACAAAGAAACACACCAGAATCTATGAAAATTAACAAGACAAACAATCAATGTGCAAAGAACTACAACTGTGCAAACACAAAAAGAAAACAAACAAAATAATAATAAATAAATAAGCAATAAATATTGAAAACATGAGATGAAGAGTCCTTGAAAGTGAGTTCATAGGTTGTAGGAATGGTTTAGTTTGGAGTGAGTGAAGCTGAGTGAAGAAATCCTCTCTGGTTCAGGAGCCTGATGGTTGAGGAGTAATAAGTGTTCTTAAACCTGGCTGTGTGGGTCCTGAGACTCCTGGACCTCCTTCCTGATGGCAGCAGCGAGAAGAGAGCATAGCCTGAATGATTGAGATCCCTGATGATAGACGCTGCTATCCTGAGACAGCGCTCCTTGAAAAGGTGCTCAGTGGTGGCTTGGGCTGTTCCCGTGATAGCCTGGGCTGTGTCCATTACTTTTTGCAGAGATGTAACATGGTAACAGACCTTTCTGGCCCAGCGAGCCTGCACCACTCAGTTATACCCATGTGATAAATTAATCTATTAACCTGTACGTCTTTGGAATGAGGGAGGAAACCAGAGCACCCAAATGAAATCCACATAGTCACGGGGAGAATGCACAGACAGTGACGGGGACTGAAGCTGGTCACTGGCACTGTAATAGCATTATGCTAACTGCTACGCAGCTGTGCCACCCTGAGATGAAAAGTCTTAGACAGAACTGCTGACTGCTTACTCCACTCTATAGATACCGCCTGGCATACTGAGTTCCTCCCGTATTTTGTGTGTGTTAAGATTTTCAGCATCTACAGAATCTCTTGTGTTAATAAAACTACTTGAGTCCTTTGGAGGGTGTATGGAAACTGTTTAAAGCTCTTCAGCTAATTTATCAATGAGTTTTTTTTCCACTTATAATGGTGCAGCACAGTAATCTGTTGAGCTCCTCCAATTGTATTGTAAGGGCAGGTTGATTCAAAGTAGAACTTGAATCATGTCCACAGTTGGGCAGATCAATGTCAGAAGACGTGCACCTTATCTATTGACACACACAAAATACCAGACGAACTCAACGGGTCAGGCAGCATCTATGGAGAGGAATAAACAGTTGATATTCCAGGGCAAGACCTTTCGTCAGGACTAGTAAGGCAGTGGGAACAAATCAGAACAAGAGGGTGGTGGGGGTGAGGGCAGAAGCAGTACAAGCTGGCAGGTAAAGGCAGGTAAGGGGGGAAGCATGTGGGTGGGGGGTGATGAAAAGAGAAGCTGGGAGGTGATAGGTGGAAAAGATAAAGAGCTGAAGTTGAAGGAATCTAATAAGAGAAGAGAGTGGAACATGGACTAAAGGGAAGTAGGAGGGGCACCAGACAGAAGTGATGGACAGGTGAGGAGAAGGGTTAAAAGGCAAGCAAGGATGGAGAATGGTGTGTGTTGTTCAGATTTCCAGCATCTGCAGAATGTCCTGTGCTTATGACATTATCTGTTAATCATTGCAAATAATAAGGAGATTAGCCATCTTTCCTTGAGCTGTCTCAGAAGCACAATTATGTATATGGATCGGTACAGACTGCAAAATCAACTCAATTAGCTGCAAGAAAGGGTCTAAAGCAAAATATTTCGCAAGAAGTACTTCACATAAGCAAAATCAAACTCCACCCTATATCTTTGAGAGATTATGAAAACACCAATGACCCTGAATGGAAAGGCCCATAGAGAGTAGTACTCCCTGCATTTATGGTATTCCAGGTATCCCTCCCCTCCTTCTCTGCCCCCTGATCCCTCCCATCCATCATACTGTTACCTAGATAGGTCACTCTTTTATGATCTGTCCACAACAAAATGAAATCGATCAGCTGTCAATGTACAATTTCCTCCATTAGAGAGACAAGTGCTTAAAACAAAATAATTTTCTAAAATATATTTTCTGACAGAGAAATAATGAAACATTTAAATTTGGTCTATTTTGTTCTTCCTCATGACTGAAAATTACTTGCTTCTTCTCCTGGATGGTTTCTGGTTAATGACAATAAAATAAAGATTAAAAAATAGCTATATTTGTCATACATACATCAAAACATCAAAATCTATGCTGAACTGCATTGTTTCTGCTGAGGTTCAGCTGGGGGTTAGCCCACATTTGTCTCCATGCCTCTGGTGCCAACATAGCAAACCTAACTGTATGTCTTTGGAATATGGGAGGAAACCGGATCATTTGGGGGAAAATCTCACGGTCACAGGGTGAATTTTCAAACTCCTTACAGATAGCAGTGGGAATTGATCCCCAATTTTCCAGCTACTGCTGTAAAGCATTACAATAAACGTTTTATGATTTTCAGAATGGATTGAAAATCCATTCTGGTAAGGAAAGAGATGACGGCGTATGCTTATTAGGCAATTTTCATTGGTGCAAGGACTTTGGCATTATGTCAACTGCTTGTTCCTGTGACTTCGAACAACTAACGATAAAATGTAGCCCATTCTATTTGCCTGAGGAGTTCTCATCCATGATCCTGACCACAGTTTACATACCACCAGCAGCCGATTATAACCAAGCACTCAATAAACTGCATGATGTGGTCCATAAACAATAAACAGCTCATCTCGACACATTTCAAATTATAGTTGATGACTTTAACCAGGCTTGTCTGAAGAAAACGCTGCACAATTATCACCAGCACATAAGACGTTGCACCAGAGTTTCCAAGGCACTAGACCACTGCTACACTCCTATAAGGAATGCCTATCGTTCCTTCCCAAGGCCGCATTTTGGCAAGTCGGGTCAGTTGGTTGTACTTCTGCTACCTGCATACAGGCAGAGTCTAAAGAGTAAAGCTCGAGAGGTCAAGACATCTAAGATGTGGTCATGGGAGGCAGAGGAACGGTTAAAGGGTTGTCTTGAGTCCGTGGACTGAGCAGTGATCAAGAATTTATTTTTAATGACCTGAATAACTACACCAGGTCATAACGGACTTCATTAAAACAGCTGTTTTCAGCGGTGCTTTGCTGAAAACCTATGCTCTGTACGCCAGAGCAAGCAGGATCTCCCAGTGGCCACACATTTTAATTCCACATCCCATTCCCATTCTGACATGTCTATCCACGGCCTCCTCTACTTTAAAGATGAAGCCACACTCAGGTTGGAGGAACAACACCTTATATTCTGTCTGGGTAGCCTCCAACCTGATGGCATGAACACTGACTTCAGCTAATGCCCCACCTCCCCCTCGTACCCCATCCGTTATTTATTTATATACACACATTCTTTCTCTCACTCTCCTTTTTCTCCCTCTGTCCCTCTGACTATACCCCTTGCCCATCCTCTGGGTTCCCCCCCACTTGTCTTTCTCCCCAGACCTCCTGTCCCATGATCCTCTCATATCCCTTTTGCCTATCACCTGTCCAGCTCTTGGCTCCATCCCTCCTCCTCCTGTTTTCTCCTATCATTTTGGATCTCCCCCTCCCCCTCCCACTTTCAAATCTCTTACTAGCTTTTCCTTCAGTTAGTCCTGATGAAGGGTCTCGGTCTGAAACTTCGACTGTACCTCCTCCAAGAGGTGCTGCCTGGCCTGCTGCGTTCACCAGCAACTTTGATGTGTGTTGCTTTCTCTGCTCGCTTCGATCATCGAAACAGGGAGGAACCATTGCGCACGCCCGTGTCTCCTGATGATCCTTTGGTCTCAGTATCCGAAGAAGACGTGCGGGCTGCCTTCAAGAGAGTGAATCCAAGGAAGGTATCCGGTCTGGACAGAGTACCTTACCGAATACTGAAGACCTGTGCCGACCAACTGGCTGGTGTATTCACAGATATCTTCAATCTCTTGCTCCTGCAGTGTGTGGTACCCACCTGCTTCAAGCAGGCTTCAATTGTATCGGTGCCTAAGAAGAGTTTGGTAACCTGTCTAAATGACTTGCACCCAGTGGCACTTACATCCACAGTGGCAAAGTGTTTTGAGAGGCTGGTGCTGAAGCAAGTCAGCTCCTGTCTGAGTGGCGACTTGGATCTGCTCCAGTTCACCTATCGAAGCAACAGGACTACAGCAGATGCTATCTCATTGGCTCTTCACACAACGCTGGATCATCTGGACAGCAAAGATGCATACATCCGGCTGCTCTTTATCAATTACTGCTCAATATTTAACACCATCATCCCCTCTAAACTAATCAGTAAACCCCAAGACCTGGGCTTCAGTACTCCCTTGTGCAATTGAATCTTGGATTTCCTCACTTGTAGACCCCAGCTGGTTCAGATTGGCAGAAACATCTCCTCTACAATTTCCATCAGCACAAGAGTATTACAGAGATGTGTACCTGCTCTACTCACTCTATAACTATGACTGTGTGGCTAAGTACAGCTCCAACACCATATACAAGTTTGCTGATGACACCACAGTTATGGGCTATATCAAAGGTGGTACTGAATCAATGTACTGGAGGGCGATTGAAAATTTGGCTGAGTGGTAGAATAATAACAACCTCTCACTCAATGTCAATAAGACTAAACAAATAATAGTAGATTTCAGGAGAGGGAAACCAGATGTCCATGAGCTAGTAAGCATCAGATGATCAGAGGTGGAGAGGGTCAGTAAATTTAAATTCCTGGATGTCACAATCTCAGAGGACCTGTCCTGGACCCATCATACAAAAATAATTGCAAAGAAAGCACAACAGCGCCTCTACTTCCTCAGGAGTTCTACGAAGATTTAGCTTTTCACCAAAAACATTGGCAAACTTCTATAGATGTGTGGTGGAAAGTGTGCTTAGTGGATTCGGCCCATTACCTCATGGGTAAAACTCTCCCAACCACTGAGCACATCTACTAAACGTTGCCATAGAAAAGCAGCATTCATCATCAAAGGTCCTCAACACCCAGATCATGCTCCTTTCTCACTGTTGCTATCAGGTAGAAGGTAGAAGAGCCTCAGGACTCACACCACCAGATTCAAGAACAGCTACAAGCCCTCAACCATTAGGCTCTGGAACAAAAGGGGATAACTACACTCATTATCTTTTTATTTCATGCTCATTATTTATTGCTATTTATTTATTATCTGCATTTGCATAGTTTGTTTACAGTTTACAGTTCTTCATAGCTACAGCTGATCCTGTTTACAGCTACCGTTCTATAGTTTTGTTAAGTATGCCCACAGAAAAAGAAGCTCAGGGTTGTATGTAGTGACATGTATGTACTCTGATAATAAATTTTACTTTAAACTTAGAACTTTGAAACGCTTTCCATAAAGACAAAGCCCTCCCCACCATGAGCACATCTACAAGGAGCGCTGCCACAAGAAAGCAGCATCCATCATCAAAGAACCCCACCACCCAGGCTATGCTTTCTTCATCCTGCTGCCATCGGCAAGGAGGTACAGGAGCCTTAGGTCCCACACCAGGGTCAGGAACAGTCATTACTCTTCAACCATCAGGCTCCTGAACCAGCATGGATAAGTTCCCATACTTCAATACCAATCTTATTCCACAACTTAAGGATCCACTTTCAAGGACTCTACAACTCATGTTCTCAATATTATTTATGTACTTATTATTATTATTGTATTTTCACATTGTCTTCTTTTGCACATTGGTTGTGTGTCCAACTTTGTATGTAGTTTTGCGTTAATTTTATTGTCTTTCTTTGTATATACTGAGAATGCCCACAAGAAAATAAATCTCACAGTGACATACATATACTTTGATAATAAATTTACTTTGAACTTTGGAATCTAGAAAAATTGGAGCTTGCTTTCTGCAAAATCACAGAAGTTGGCACAAGTTTCTACCGTAGATAAACCACGAGTCATTCCAAAACAGAAATGTGGCTCTCTCCCAATCACTGCTGGTTGTGGTAGAAATGTGTGCACCATTTAGGGAACGGAGCAGTTGGATTTTGAGCAGAGGCCTCCCAGGGTAAGATAGGCTGACGAAATTTTCTGAAGGGTCACATGTTTGAGACATGGTAAGGGCTATTTTGCAAACCAGAGCTGAGCAAAATAATCAGCAAATGTAAAGATGAAGGAAACCTGCAAAGGATGAAGTAGTACTCCTTTTTAATTTATACTGATAAAGGATAGACCATTTAAAGCTCCTTTCCCATCAAATGTCTACTTCTCTGTTCTATTTTATTTTCTATTTTCTAGCTTCAAATGAATCCTCTTGCCAGTACAGTATGAGAAAAATACCTTTAGCTTATTCAGAGTGCAATGTAAATTTAAGTGATTTCAAGTATGTGAAGAGAAGAAGGATGTAAAGTTTACATAGAAATAAATATCTTGTATCCTTATGTGCTACTTGTAAGTAGCATATATCTTCCTAAGGGATGCTGGAATCCAGTATATCAACTTTATAAATCCTGTGTTAGATTTGCTGGGTGATTTCATTCCAGAACTCAATGTGCCAGGTTTAAGGTCCTGATCTTCAAACACTCTTTTCCTCTATCTTTTCTATGTCTTTAGAACGTGTGAGGAAACAAGAACACCCAGAAAAAATTCACGCAGTCACGTGGAGAATGTACTAACAGTTGGTGGCGGAATTGAAATCTTATATCACAGGCTGGCACTATGAAGTGATTGCACTAACTGCTATGCTACAATGCCACCCTTATACATGGAAACTTTAAAATAACTGTTTGGATTGAGAAACTGGCATCACTGAACCCAGCGTTTTCGGAATGGTTTCTTTCCCTGTTCCATCAGATTTTTGAACAGTCAGATACAAATCCTCACTATTCCTCTTCTGCATTATTTTGTTCTTGCACTTACAGCAATCTTTATCAAAAACAAGAGAAAATCTGCAGATGCTCGAAATCCGAACAACACACACAAAATGCTGGAGGAACTCAGCAGGCCAGGCAGCATCTATGGGAAAAAGTACAGTCGACGTTTCAGACCGAAACGCTTCGGCAGGACTTCTCTATGTGCTGTTCTGTACTTGTGTCACAGAACAACAAGTTTCATGGCACACATCAGTGATAATAAATCTGATTCTATTATTGGGTATATTCTAGTGCACACCAGGACCTTCAATACATTACAGAACTGATCCCTCCAGACAATAACATCTCCCTTTCTCCAGACAATGATAGTTGTGGAGTCAGATGCCTTTGGAAATCTCTTCTTAAATGTGGCCTAGGCCCTCTCCCTACTTAGTGCAGTCCTTAGATCCCATCTCTCTGACTACACCACCTGATCTCCTTTTGATTTGACGGCCATTTCTTTACTATAGGAACCCCTCCCTATGTGATATATTTCTCACACAAAGACATTAAATAAATGCAAGTGTCTGCTACATATATTCAAAAGCAAAGATATGACAACACAGAGAAATGTTTCTTTGCAGTTACTATACATCTGGAAAATATTGATTATAGGCATAAAATGCAGTCATGTTATTTGATTACGACTTTTGTTGATTCATTATCTACAAAAACAGTCCATTCAAATACTTCAAACAGTTATAGTATTACCTACCATAATGAAAAGACTTCCAATCAATAACAAAATTATGAATGGGCGTGACACTATTACAGCTCGCAGCTTCAGAGTTCAGAGTTTAATTCCACATTCAACTATAAGGAGTCTATACGTCCAATGCCCTTGAATGGAAAATCCCATAAAAAGAAGTGGATACAGCCCAGTTCTTTCTGGGTAAAGCCCTCTCCTCCCTTCCATGGAGCACATCTATACGGAGCGCTGTTGCAGGAAAGCAGCATCCATCATCAGGGACCCCCACCGCCCAGGACATGCTCTCTTTTCACTGCTGCCATCAGGAAGAAGGTACAGGAGCCTCAGGACTCTACCACCAGGTTCAGGAATAGTTATTAGCTCTCAACCATCAAGCTCTTGAAACAAAGGAGATAACTTCACTTATCTTCACTTCATCTTTGAAATGTTCCCAAAGCCTTTGACTCACTTTATAGGACTCTTCATCTCATCTTCTCAATATTTATTGCTTTTTAATTTATTATTCTTTTTTTCTTTTTGTATTTGCACAGTTTGTGTCATTTGTATATTGGTCGAACACCCAAGTTGCTGCAGTCTTTCATTGATTCTATTCTAGTTATTATTCTATTATGGATTTATTGAGTATGCCCACAAGAAAATGAATCTCAGGGTTGTGTATGGTGACATATATATGCTTTGATAATAAATTTACTTTGAACTTTGGAATGCACGGGTTTTCTCTGGGTGTTCCAGTTTCCTCCCACAATCCGAAGATGCATTGTTTATTAGGTCATTGTAAATTGCTCCATAATTAGGTTAGAGTTAAATCAGGGTTTGTTGGCCATTGCTGGGCAGCACAGCTTGAATGGCTGGAATGACTTATTCCATGCTGTATCTCTAAATAAAATAAAATAAATAGTATGGGTAAGAGTTGCATTTGAGTAAAAATTGTCTTCCACGCAAGTTCATGGTTTTCATTATAACAACGTATCAAGATTCAAAGATTCAAAGTATATTTATTGTCAAAGTTTGTAGGCAGTATGCAACCCTGAGATTCATCTTCTCACAGACAGCCACGAAACAAAGAAAGAAAACCCTGTAACCCATTCAAAGAAAAACAACAAACACCCAACATGCAAAAAAAGAACAAATTGCTCAAACAGCAAAAAAAAAGCAGAAAACATGGAATATAAAACATTAAACCACAAATCATTGAACCAGTCCAGACAGATTCAGTTCAACTCTGTTTATTTCAATCCAGTGCTATGTTGTTCGTTAACTTCAGGCCGCCGAGCCAGTCCCGCTGATCGAAATAGCACAAAATTAGTTTGTTTGTGAACATAGGTCTAAAATAATGGAATACTTTGCTGAAATTTAAAGTTAAAGTCTGTCCCGAGCCTTATAGGCTCATCAGGCCGGTGCTTACGCCAGTTTCCGTGGCGTGAAGCGACTGAGAGTACGAGACTCACCCCCACCCCCCCTCCCGGATAGGACACCTGTCTATCGCGAGGTTAACCCCCAGCATTTTGCCAGTACCCGTTTTCAGCTGGGTGGACTTGAGCAGTGTGTGGTTAAGTGCCTTGCTCAAGGAGACAACGCTGCCTTGGCTGGGGCTCGAACTCACGCACAACCTTCAGATCGCTAGTCCAACGCCTTAACCACTTGGCCACACACCACACGCTTTGCTGAAATTGTTTAGGTTTATTTAAAATTCAAAAAGGACATATTCACCTTAAAATAGATTTTGCATGATTTTTGGCAATTTCTGAAACTTAAGTGAACAGCACTGATGTGACCTAAACAGTAGTTTACCACCACAGCCATTAAAATACAAGCAATATTGAAAAATATGACCACAATTGTAAACCAAATTTTCACATTGCCAACTTGAAGACAATACTGATACCTACTTTAAAAATGTCACTCTTGAGTTAGAATTGGAGAGGTCATTAAAGAGGCTTAATCTGTATATATCTTATGATATTAGATTAACATGAAACTATACAAGTAGTCATAGTTTCTATATAACTAGAAAAGTAGTTAACAGAAAAATATTATACTATGTTTTGGCAGAGAAAAAATTTATACCAGTTTTTGACAAAAGGAATATAATATTATATAAAGATTCCCTTTCTCTATAAATAACAGAAGTCATAACCCCTGTGTAAATATAATTAAAATATATTCTCCCACCCTCACCTCTTCAGCACAGGCATGGGCCCTGTTCGTTAACATAGGCCCCATTCACTAACCACAGGCCCTGCTTGTTAACCACAGGCTCACTCAATCTCGTTCCATTTAAGACCCTGGATGGCCGATACATAATGAATACTAAGATAATAAGATATAGGAGCAGAGTTGGCCCTTTGAGTCTGCTCCACGATGGCTGATCCAATTTTCCTCTCAGCCTCGGTCTCCTGCCTTCTCTCCATATCCCTTCATGCCCTGACCAATCAAGAATCTAGCAACCTATCAATTTATTAACCACTAAGAATTCTAGGTATTGCTGTCAAAGTTCAATATTCAAAGTAAATTTATTATCGAAGTACATATATATCACCATATACAACTCTGAGATTTATCTTATTGCTGACATACTCAATAAATCCAATAACCATAACAGAATCAATGAAAAACTGCACCAACTTGTATATTTAGCCAGTGTGCAAAAGACAACAAACTGTGCAAACACAAAAGGAAAGTAATAATAATAATAATAAATAACTAATAAATATCGACAAAAGAAGACAAAAAGAATATGAGGACATAGGCTGTGGGGATGTTTATTCAACAGACCATATACTTTTAACTGAGGCAATATTTTTACAGAAACAAACACAAAATGCTGGAGGAACCTAGCAGGCAAGGCAGCATCTAGGAAAAAGTACAGTCGACATTTCGGGCCAACTGCACTTTTTTTTCATAGATGCTGCCTAGCCTGCTGAGTTCCTCCAGCATTTTGTGTGTGTTGCTCGGATTTCCAGAATCTGTAGATCTTCTTTTGTTTGCAATATTTTTACAATTAGCTCTCACGGTTTATTGAGAAAAAATCAGTCTTATTCACAAGCAGATGTTCAGTTCATTTGAGCAAACAGGAAAAATATCAGGTTTAAAACAAAATATACAGTACAAGCAAGTGAAATAAATAAAAGATAACTCAGATTTCTAAGCACAGCGTTTCTGTCCTATAAGTACATTTTTAAATTGAATGTCATAGAAGAGCAACATTTCACCAAGATAACTGCATTAAGCAGTTTATTATGATACTGTAATCTCTAGCCAATTAATTGATATCCATATACTGTCTAAAGCAACAGAACAAGTTTGACTGCTGTTCTTTCTCTAAACCATGCAGGCTTGGGTTCAAAGGATCAGAAATTTTACTCATCTGGAATAGTACTTACATCATTATGGCTGCAGTACCTCTTCTGTTAGAAGTCAGCTTGTCACATAGACAGGCAAAACTTTTATCATTTATAATACAGAGATAAATGAGTACAACTGCTGCTAGCTGGTAACATTTTGTACTCCAGATCTCCTACTCTACCACATCCAAAACTTTTCTGAGCTGTGTCCATGGAAATGCAAGCTATATTGCTTGAAAATATTTTTTCTACAGTCTAAAGATGCATAGAAACTACCATAGACTAACCAAATGACTTGAGGTGGATTGAATGGTGAGCAAAGTGGGGATACGGGATAAATTCTTCATGAATATGTATAACATAACCAAGGACATCACCTCACTGTAGCCTTGAGTAAAAGTTCAGAAACTGCATGTTGGTACCTTTATTGGGCGTCTTGAGGACATGTAAGGCCTCAGCATTTTGCATTGCAAGTAGTTGCCACATCAATAGGTTGAATAAATGGCCTACATACTCACTTGATTTGGTGCTTCATATTTCCAAGTAAGGAGCCAAAGGGTTCTTTCTGGTCCTCTTTCCATGTATGATTTCTTATCAGATAAGATAATCAATGTCATGGTTAGCCAACCTCAGGGAAACTAAACCTACCTTATGGAAGGAAAGTAAGACGCCCAAGACCTGAACCAGAAAGGGCAGCAACACCCTACTGTTTTTTTCTCCAATTAGCATTTACAAACCTAACACCATGATGTTCGGGGATGGGTATTTTCCTTTGGGTCTTCTAGGTTCGAGAACAGGTGGTTGCGAATTCACAGATGACCCTGTCCATTTTGTTGATGGCTGAGGCAAATGCTCATGCTTCAACCAACATCAGCTAAACAGAACATTGAGTTATTTATTATAATATTACTGTGGAATGTTGCTCTGTATAATCAGAGGTCATCTCCAACCTCCGCTGTCATCTTTGGATCTTTGGAACAGAGTCCACTTCAGTTAAGGGGTTGCAGACTCAAGACCTACTCCAGAAATTCAAAGACAAAATTTGGGCCAAGTCTCCACTGCTATCTCCACACATTGCACAACTAAACCAGGACCTCAGCTGCTCTCTCATGTGGAGGGAAATGATTCTAAGAACAACATGGTGGAAATGCCAAGCGTCTTTTTCTAACATCATCATTTGTGGCTGCCATTTGTGGGATCTTGCTGTGTTGAAATCAGCTGACACGGTTCTCCCGTGCCACACCCAGCTAAGCTTATTTTAAAAAGTGCTTCCTTGCCTTGGCGTGAACCAAGATTGGAGATCACAGCATGTAGATCCATACAAGTTCTGCCATTTTTACTCCAACTCTTTCCCATCAATAGCTACAATGATTTATTCAAAAGGCCAGTTGGACAACATGTGACAACATCTGCAATTAATGATCAATTAAACCATGGCCGTACGATTCAATGATAAGGACATACTCCTCAAGAAGGTAACATTCATCATTAATGACCCTCACCATCCAGGACATATCCTCATCCTATTACTACCATCAGGGAGGAGAAGCAAGGGATGTACGTGTGACATTTTAGGAAGCACCATCATCGCATTTCTGAATGGTCCATAAAGACTACTTCACTATTTTGTTCTCTTTGTGCACTACATACACTACTGTGCAAAAGAAGGGGGCAAGCAGAGGGGAATCATGATTGTTAAAGGAGAAAGGAAAGTGGGGAGAGCGGGAAGCACCAGAGAGACATCCTGGAATGATCAACAAATCAATTGTTTGAAGTCGAATGAGCTTACCTGGTGTCTCAGGGCTGGGTCCGTCTGCACCCGCACATCTGCATCCCCCAGACCTGGCACTCTTTCTCTGCCACCGGTCCCACATTCCTCCCACAGCGCTTCACACTCGCCATTCCCAACATCCTTTGCTCCTGCCAGTTTCTCAAAATCGCTCTCCACTCCATGTTGACAAATACAGAGTTGTGCAAATGTCTCAGGTATACTAGTTTTATATATATATGTGACTTAGACTTTTGCATAATGCTATATATATATATCTTATTATAACTTAAACTATTTATGTATTACAATGTACTGCTGCCGTAAAACAACAAATTCCATAGCACATCAGTGACAATAAACCTGATTCTGATTCTGATGCTGGACTGAAGGTGCTGTGTGATATTGCTCATGACAAAACTGACTTTCAGCTATATCTCTCTCCACATAGCATCATTGCCTCTATTCTTATCAATAAACGATAATATGCAGCTGCTGAAAGTACAGAAATACTATATATATGGCTGTGCTACTTTAAGAAACTGCTTTGTAGAACAAGGTGGAACTTCCACTATTACTAACAAATGCAGTGGAAAATACTCAAAACAAACATAACTTTCCTTTAACAACAAGCTGTTCCAAATCAGGCTTGTTCCCAATAATCTTTCCTCATGCACTTGGTTGAAGTCAGCTTCCAAATAAGGAAATCTGTTTCTCTCTGAACAGGCATGGATACCTTCACTCAGCACAACTCTGAACTGATTTTACAATACAGTACCCCTCTTCAGGACTTCTGAACAAGGGTCTTGCCCTGAAACGTTGATTGTTTATTCATTTCTGTAGATGCTCCCTGACTTGTTGAGTTTCTCCAGCATTTTGAGTGTGTTATGTTGGATTCCCAGCATCTGCAGAATCTCTT
The DNA here is from genome assembly GCF_030028105.1 of Mobula birostris. Taxonomy (NCBI): domain Eukaryota; kingdom Metazoa; phylum Chordata; class Chondrichthyes; order Myliobatiformes; family Myliobatidae; genus Mobula; species Mobula birostris. The sequence goes on along the minus strand of NC_092387.1, from coordinate 54,143,974 downwards.
CTGTTTATTAGTTACTACTAACCTACTCGTTTTTAATAAAAACCCAAATACATCAAATATTTCTGTCTCCAGCTGACCTGACAGTGGTTAATTTTGGTAGGGTGGTTTGCTAAAAGAATTAGGTCCAGACTGCATATGCAATTTGGAAAACCAAAAAAATGACATATGCATGAGGAAATGGTCTAATAATCCAAAATATCTTCCTCTTAGCTTCATGGGAAAAGAGTAAATGCAGGAATCAGAGTCAGGTTTAATATCATTGGCATACATCATGAAATTTGTTGTCTTTGCAGTAGCAGTACAATACGTAATAAAAGAGGGAAAAAACTGTAAATTACAGTAAGTATATATATATAAAATTATTAAATTAAGTAAGTAGTAGAAAAAAAAAGAAACAAAGAAAGTAGTGAGCTAGTGTTCATGGTTCAATGTCCACTCAGCAATCGGATGGCAGAGAGGGATCATTGTGTGTGAGCCTTCAGGCTTCCGTCTCTCCTTCCTGATGGCAGAAATGAGAAGAGGGTATGTCCTGGATGGTGGGGGTTCTTAATGATGGATGCCTCCTTTTTGAGGCATCACTCCTTGAAAATGTCCTGGATACTTCAGAGGCTAGTCCCCTTAAATGCCTCTGATCCACTGCTGCAAACACAAAATTCCAGAATTGGATTTTCTTGCTAAAAAATGTTTAGAAAACACAACAAAGTACATGTTATTTATTTTTCAGGTATTAAAAAGTGGATTTGGAGCATGCTGCTTCTTATGGACTTGCTTAAAACACAATGTAAAATAGGCAAAATGCAAACTCTCTGACATCTTAGTGGAAGTTTTCATTATTTCTCAATCGATGAATGCAGTTTCTGAATCTAACAGTCCTCTTCCAGCAAGCCTACCAGAAGATGCATGTTTCACTTCATTCGAGCAGAGGTGCCTTTGCTTTCCTCTCCCAAGCCGTAAACCAGTAAAACTGACTGCAGCACCTCATCACTCTGCTGGCTGGGATAATCTAATAAAACATGGATCAAGGATCGAAACAAAAAACCCAATCTAAAAGCCTCCGTACCAGATCACAAGTTTCAGTTACCCATTGAGGAATCGGGGGCGTACTTAGTTGAAACATAAAAATCAATTAGTGTTGTATTCAAAAAACAAAAGCCCACACACTATTTTTCAGAAAATGCAGGATTAGGCCAAGGTTTAACATTTGCACAACATGTAATCATGTATATAAGCAATCATAGCCAACTCTGAATTCTATTTTAATGGAACACTGAGCTAACGGTATGGGATTTTGCTTACAAATCTCATTTTGATCTCTTCATAAGTATGTGCAGTTGTGCCACACAGGATTATACTGAGCAATTATATGCTCTGAAAAGTAATAGAAATGGCATTCAGACAGCTCTAATCATTTACAACTGACTATATTTCGTGACATCCTGTAATAACTTCAACAATCCTCCTTAAACATGCAAGCATTCCTTCAGGCGTCCCAACCTGTGTGCGAAGGCCTTTACTGTCTATACGGACTGTTAATATTCACTGACAAGATTGAAAGGGGTCACTTGTTGTCATGGCACAACATGCCATAATTATTTTGCTTTTATTGCAAGGAGGGAGGCTTTTATTTAATATACAAACCTACGTACTTTGAATCTCCATCAGCTTTGGAATTTCAGAGTCCACTTTCCCACAATGTTTTGTTTTAACTCCTTTGTGAGTCACTTGCATAGGATCACCAAACCTCTAAATAAATACTCACTGCCGGTCAGCTAAAGGAATGATTTAATTATAGATGGTGTTGAGCTGCAGGTGGTGCTGGATTAATATCTCACTATACATACCATTCATTTTTTTCTCAATGACTTCTGGGCAAGTAAGACTTGCGTTGACATAGCACCCTTGTAACTTCAGGGTAATCAAAGTACCTTCCAGTCTTCTCTGTAATTGGCAATGGAAAGAAAGATAAAGGGAGGCATTTAAAAACGCAAACACGAGGAAATCTGCAGATGCTGGGATTTCAAGCAACACACATAAAAGTTGCTGGTGAACGCAGCAGGCCAGGCAGCAATTATAGGAAGAGGTACAGTCGACGTTTCAGGCCGAGACCCTTTGTCGGGACTAACTGAAGGAAGAGCTAGTAAGAAATTTGAAAGTGGGAGGGGAAGGGGGAGATCCAAAATGATAGGAGAAGACAGGAGGGGGAGGGATGGAGCCAAGAGCTGAACCATTGATTGACAAAAGGGATATGAGAGGATCATGGGATGGGAGGCCTAGGACGAAAGAAGGTGGGGGGAGCCCAGAGGATGGGCAATAACGGATGGGGTAAGAGGGGGAGGTGGGGCAGTAATGGAAGTTAGAGAAGTCAATGTTCGTGCCATCAGGTTGGAGGCTACCCAGACAGAATATATATGCTTTGTCTCCTTTGCAGAACTGGTCCAGAATCCTTTCAGGGAAAGGCAAAGTCATTGCAGCTTCTTGTACTGGGGTATACCTGAGCTCATCGAGGGGATACGTGATAAGGATTACATGGAAAAGTAAGTGCAGGAACAGGCCCTTCTGCCCACGACGTCTGTGCCGAACACACGGCCACGTTAAACTAAATTTCCTCTGTGTGCACATGCTAGGACAAATTCTGGAGTTATGGTGCAGAGCAAATACTAATTTCAACAGCAACCAGTCTTCAGACCTGAACGTGGATTGTAGATTGAGTTTAAAATGCATCCAGAACAACAGTGTTTTTGGAGCTGCAGACTGGGGTCAATTGTAAACAAAGAAACACTCCATTTGACCTCAAATGCCTGCATATGCATGAATGCAGTCCAGAGTCAGTGGGGATTAACATTCATTTTGGGTCTCTGGAGTGTTGGTGTGAAGATGGAGGCTATTGAAAATTATATGTAATTCAAAGGAAGCATTGTAGATATATTGTAATTATAGAATTGTACTGCTGTTACCTTTCACCTTCAGTATATAAAAATGTCATTTATTACTGGATCAGGCAGGTCTCTTCTCTTAGAGTATATCGAGTACAATGCCTGCTTGTTTTGCTAAATGAAGACTTCTATATCCACAAACATCAGAGTCTCTCCTGTGCCTTCTTTCACACACATAATCCACATCCCTGCAAATTTATGTATCTTGATTACCACTGTTGTATCTGCAGCTGTCACCATCCCCGACCATCCGTTCCAAACACCTATCACTTTCTGTGTTTAAAAAAAACTTGCCTCACTCATCTCCTTTAAACTTTCCCTCCTTTAACCTTAAAAGCACGTCTTCAGTATTTAACATTTCTACCCGGGATCAGCTACCCTATCAATCCCTCTTGTAATTTTATAAATATGACAGGTCTTCGTCAACTTCTGACATTCCAGAGAAAACAACCTCTAAGTTTTTTCCACTCTCGCCTCATATCTCATACCTTCAAATCCAGGCAACATGCTAGCAAACCTCCCCTGCAATACACACAAAATGCACAATAAACACAAGAACTCAACAGGTCAGGCAGCACCTATGGAGAGGAATAAATTTCGGGCCGAGATGTTTCATTAGGAATGATACACACCATTCGTTTCAGTGCCCTTTGGAACCCTTTCCAAAGCCTCTACAACCAAAATTGCACACAATAAAATGTAAAAATAAAAATGTGGTCTAACCAAAAAGTGGAAAAATAACCAAAGCTCCCCCCCCCAAAAAAAACAAAAATAAAACTAAAAGTGTGGCCTAACCAAAGTTTTATATAACTGCAACATGATTGCTTTACTCTTATACTCAGTGCCTCAAAAAATAAAGGGAAGCATGCCATATGCCATCTTAACTATGATATGTACTTGTGTGGCCATTTCAAGAGAGCTACAGACATGGACTTTGTTTTCTAGAAATAAGCTAAATAATTAAAAATTGGTCTGTCGGAGGCTGTCTGTGAAATCAGAGATCCATTAATTTGTTGCTTTGTTGCAGGACTTGCCCTTTGTTTTTATTGTGTATAAATTATGAAATGCACTTTGCACTTAATTTGGTATTAAGGGAAATGTCCACAGCACATGCAATAACCTCATTAGCTGGATGAGACACAGTGCTTGGTGTTCACAGCTCAAAGGGTCTGGGTACATCTCATATTTCCGATATTATCTGTCCGTGGTATGAAGTTGAAAGTAAATTTATTATCTAAGAATGCACATGTCATCATATATAGCTTGAGATTCATTGTCTTACAGAAACTTACAGTGAAACAAAGAAATACGATTGAGGACCTCTGTTGGTTGAGGTCGACCATGGATGTTGTGTCCTGGTTGTCTATATGATATGCAAGCCAGAATGCAAGCTCCGGCAGTGCGATGTGGAGAGCAAGCTGTTCCCATGCAGCAGGTTTCCACTCCCCATGCAGCTGATGAATACAAGGAAACGGTAGAGACTGATGTATGGGCAGTCAATGTAGAACTGCCTTAGGAATTCCAGCTCGGAATTTTTCCTCAGGGTTTATTCTCGAAGCCTTCGCCATAGTAGAGCCTCAAAGCAGTGGAGGTTTGAAATCAGAGTCTTCCTTCTCCTAGATGAGCTGCCAACCACGGCTGACAAGCTCCATCTCCCCAAGGGAACTGGTTTTAAGGCACTAGTAAGCCACCTTTGCCTCTTCTCCTGGTAGTGGAAACGTTTCCGCCGGACCTCGCAGTGAAGCCACACGTGAAGGCCAGGAGCTGGATTTGTTTGTCAGGTGCTATTTGCGATGTAGACCATTGGGAGCATTTAATAGGTGATGGGAGCTTATCCACACTACCTCCCCCGGCTATGACAACCATAAAAACCAAACAAATACAATAGAATCAAATCACAAAAAAGGTAATAAACAACCAAAGTGCAAAAGAAAACTGTGAAAATAACAAATAAATAAATAATACTGAGAACGTGAGTTGCAGAGTCCCGGAAAGTGAATCTGATTCAGAGTTCAGAGTTCAGGGTTACGGTGAGTGAAGTTATCCACATTGGTCCAGAGGCTTGATGGTTGAAGGGTAATAATTGTTCTTCAACCAGGTGGCATAGGACCTAAGGCTCTTGAACCTCCAATTCGAAGGTAGTTGTGAAAAGAGAGTATGGCCTGGATGTTGGGCATCCTTGATGATAGATGCTGCTTTCTTGTGGCAGCACTCCTCACAGATGTGCTCAACGGTGGGGAGGGTTTTGCCTGTGATGAACTTGATGTATCTTCCACTTTTGTAGACTTTTCCAATTTTGGGCGTTGGTGTTTCCATACCAGGCCGTGATGTAACCAGTCAGGATCTATGCATGACTGCATGTATTTTAAATCAGTAAACTTGCTTTACTGATTTATTGACATATTGAGGAGTGCGCTATCTCAAAGGGATCTAGGAATACAGGTAAGTTATTTGTTGAAAGTGGTGTTGCAGGTAGATAGGGTCATAAAGAAAACTTTGGCACATTGGCCTTCATAACTCCGAGTGTTGAGTACAGGAGGTGGATGTTATGTTGAAGTTGTATAAGACATTGGTGAGTCCTAATTTGGAGTACTATGTGTACCTACCTACAGGAAAAATGTAAATAAGGTTGAAACAGAGAAATTTACAAGGAAGTTGCCAGGTCTGGGGGACCTGAGTTATAAGGAAAGATTGAGTAGGTTAGGATTTTATTCCTTAGAATGTAGAATATTGTGAGGTGATTTGATAAAGGTATACAAAATTATGAGGGGTATAGATAGGGTAAATGCAAGCAGACTTTTTTGACTGAGTTTGGGTGGGACTACAACCAGAGGTCACGGGAGTATGGAATGAGCTGCTAGCACAAATGGTGCATATGAGTTCAATTTCAACATTTAAGTGAAGTTTGGATAGGTACATAGATTGTAGGGGTATGGAGGGCTATGGTCCCGGTGCAGGTTGATGAGAATAGGCAGTTTAAATGGTTTCAGCATGGTCTAGATGGGCCAAAGGGCAGGTTTATCTGTGGTACTTCTCTATGACTCTAGGACTCTATGTACTGAGATGCAGTGAAAAACTGTTTTGTTTGCCATCCAATGCAATCATTTCATTACAATAACGCACTGAGGTAGGACAAAGGAAAGCAATAACAGAATGCAGAATGAAGTGTTACACTTAAAAAGAAAGTGCAGTGCAGGCAGTCTATAAGGCGTAAGACCATGACGAGATAGATTGTGAGTCAAGAGTCCATCTTATTGTACAAGAGGACCAATCAATAGTTTTAAAGCAGCGGAATAGAAGCTGTTCTTGAACTTGGTGGGATATGTTTTCAGGCTTTCTGATGGGACGGGGCTGAAGAGAGAATGTCTGTTCTGAGGGGAGGTCTTTGATTATGTTGGCTCCTTTACCGAAGCAGTAAGTGTAGACAGAATCCATAGAGGCTATTTCCTCTGAGTGCTCTTGATTCCTCCCATGTCCCAAAGACTTGCAACTGAATAGTTCATCTGTCCACTGCAGATTGTCTCATCTGTGGGTGGGTAATAGAGGAAGCAGGGGGTGGGAGGGGGATTCAATGAAGATATGATGAATTAACGGTTACCAAGAAATAATTGGGGGATTGGGGTTGATCAGAGAGTTCGCATGGACCTCGTGGTTCAGGATGGTGCTGGTAAATCTCAGCAACATCTGGTTGGTGGCTGATGAAACAAGGCACACAACTAAATACTTTGTTAATCACTCTTATTCTGGTTTAAAAAAACAATCATTACAAGCAGTAGACTGTAACTTCCCTTTAGACTTGGAGGTGATTTGATGTGGAAGAACCGAGGTGAGGCAATGCCGTGGCCCATCGCCAAGAGTGAGGAAGACCCGAGGTTTGACCGATTTACGCGCTGTGCTGAATCGGGAAGGATCGGGTACGGGCAGAATTGAGGCAGCAGGGTCCAGGCTCCAAAGCATGCTGAAGTGACTGAACCTGATGTTTTGATGACGATTTAAGCACCAGGCCAATTTGAAATGGTCAGGATGTTGAGCCTTGAGGTGAGGGATGGGCCGGTTCAGCTTGCTACTCTGCTCAGTGGTGAAATAGTCTAGAGATGGACTTTATGTGGACTTCAGTTCAGAACGCTATTTGTTTGAGTTTATTGCTTCTATGATCTGTTTTTATCCTCTCTGCATGTTGAATGTTTGACAGACTTCTTTTTTATAGGTTGTTTTGGGTTTCTTTGTTTCATAGCTGCCTTTTAGGAGATGAATCTCAAGGTTGTATAATGTATGCATTCTTTGATAATAAATGTACTTTGAACTTTGATTCATTGGGTTATATGTTCTCCTTCTATATCATGAAGAATTTAAAATATGCAATACCAGCACCAGACAAACTTCAACTGTGCTACGAGGAACTGCAGAGTGTCCGGGTCCTTTCCCAATAAACACTATTTGACCTGGAAATGATCATCAGTGTAACTTATCCCATGTAAAATCACTTCTGGATAGAACACATAGACCAAGAAGCCAGTCTCTAGACTATACAATCTGCTGAACAGGAAAATCCTGATTAATTCCAGAAACAAAATAAACTGACAACACAATTTGCATCACACCCAGTTTTGATCTGTGTTGCATAGCAACTGTTACGAAGGTGACTTGTTGACCTGTCCCATCTGTCACCTTTGTTTTATCTCTGTCACGTCTTGATAAATTAATTATGATGTGCCTGATATTTTCCTTTGAGAGTCTGGCCAAGTATAATCCTCAATATACCAAAAGAACTTGCAATTTTACCAAGTCTTCCATGACCTCAAAATATCCGATGGAACTTCACTGCCAAACATGTAGATTCTTAGAGCATGTTGTTAAATTAAACTGACAGTTCACACAAGACAGGGTGTTTTAAGCAGCAGTGAGATAAATTATATTATATGTTCTTTCAGCGATGTTGCTTGAGGGATGAATGTTGGCTAAGACACCAAGAATACTCCTCCAATATTGAATCAAGGCAATTGGCAAAAAGAGGATTAAGGATCAAGATACTTGCTGCATAGATCATAAGCTATAGAAACCAAATTAGGCTATTTGCCCATCAATTATGCTCCATCATTTTATCAAGACAGGGATTTGCCAAGGTGTGTTAGTGTAGCATGCAACAAAAAAACAACAACTTTCACCAATTATAAAGAAGAAAGAATTACATAAAATATAAAATTAAAGGTTAAAGTACAGATATGGAATAAAATGTGTATAAATACCATCATTTACACTCAGTGGCCACTTTATTAGTACATCTGCTTGCTAATGCAGATATCTTATCAGCCAAACACGTGACAGTAACTTCATGCATCAAAGCATGCAGACTTGCTTAATTTGTTCAGTTGTTGTTCAGACCAAACATCAGAATAAGGAAGAAATGTGATCTGAGTGACTTTGACTGTGGAATGATTGTTGGTGCCAGATAAGGTAGTTTGAGTATTTCAAAAACTGCTTATCTTCTGTTTTTTTTTCACACACAGAAGTCTGTAGAGTGTACAAAGAATGGTACAAAAAAAAACAAACAAACATCCAGCGAGCGGCAGCTCTGTGGGCAAAAACGTCTTGTTAATGAGAGAAGTCAGAGGGAGATGGTCAGAATGGTTCAAGCTAACAAGAAGCCAACAGCAACTCAAATAACCATATTGTGTTCTGAATGCACAACATGAACCTTGAAATGGATGGGTGACAACAGCAGAAGACTATGAACATACCATCAGTGGCCACGTTAATAGGCACAGGAGGTACCTAACAAAGTGGCCATCGAGTGTATTAAAAATATAAACCACTTTATAAAAAAGTGCTTTAAAGTGTTTACAATGAAGTAACAGGAGGAATAAATAAAATGGGGCATGAATAGAGAAGCAAATGGGACACAAGCAATTTTTTTAACATTCCAGGTTGTTACAGTCTAGATTGTTCTACTAGGGGATGTAATGGAATCAAACCAAATATTCAATTTGGTCCTGGATAAATATCTTAAAGGAATGCAAAGGGAGAAAAAGAGGGGGAGTGGGATGAGTTTTCACAGAGAGCTGGTGTAAGCTCAATAGGCCAAATGGCCTATATCCACACTCTAATCCGTTGTCAAGTAGTGTTGAAGGATTACTTGTGCTCAACTGAGAGAGAAGGGTTCCTAATACTGGGGTAGAAATTCACTTTCAGATTCCAGTGTTAAATGGGCATAACTTTGATAATATATTTACTTTGAAGCTTAAACCTTGACCATTGTATTCTACCTAAGGAATTCAGATCCATTGACATTAATGGATGAATTTCTGTCCCAGAGCCTTTGACAAGCTATCATCTCCTGTGTTTATGTTGAATTGTGAATGTAGATATTGTGCTCTTCTCCAAAAATATTTATCCTTACATTTCTACCAACTGTAGGGGTTTACTGTTGTTACTGCAGTTGCTAGGATGGCTGGGTAGGGATGCGTCTCTACCAAAGGGCATATAAGACGTTCCTTCCCTCTGTTAGCCTACAGGTCAAGGTGTAGACCTGCTTAGCACCCACCCCCCCCCCGCCCCCGAATCAAGGTCATATCACGAGTCCTGGTCATGTGACTACTGAGGTCAGCCAAACAACTTCTGAAGAGCATTGATAATGGCACCCATCTTGTAAAGACACTGCCCAGAAAGCAGCAATGGCAAACCACTTCTGTCGAAAAGTTTGCCAAGAACAATCGTGGTATTGAATAGATAGGAAGACCATGATTGCCCACATCATGCAACATGGTGCATAATGATAATTATGAGTGCATTTGCTACATGATCTTTGATTAAACTTCAGAAATGTAAAGTCTCTGTTTTGGTTTACAGCTAATGCAGGGCTGAACATTCTTAACTGGGTCACATTACTGGATACGAAAGGAGAAAATTAGCCAATTGTGATGCAGTGACAATATGTGGCGGTCAGGCAGAGTCAACAATATTCTCATCTTTAGCTGTGAAATTGTCTTCAGTCAAATAATTCATTGAAGCTCAGAAAAAGTTCACATATGAAGAAAATCTACGTAAGTGAAATAATTAGATTACTAGGAATCCAAAGATCATGGGCAAGACGTACATTCAAGAGAAGTGATAAATTTAGAGTTAGTGAAATAACCTTATTAAGGTTTTAAAGCACCAGGTCTTCATTGATAATGGACAAATCAACAGAGAATGATAGGAACACACATAAAAGTTGCTGCCTGGCCTGCTGCGTTCACCAGCAACTTTTATGTGCGTTGCTTGAAATTCCAGCATCTGCAGATTTCCTCGTGTTTGCGAGAATGATAGGAGTCAGCTTTGTACAAGATGAACTTAATAATGGATGCCTCAAATAAGCAGCATCCATCACTAAGGACCCTTACCATCCAGAACATGCCCTCTTCTCATTACAACTATCGGGTTGAGGGACAGGAGCCCGCAGACCCACGTTCAATGATTCAGAAACACCTTCTTCCTCTCTGCCATCTGATTTCTGAATACATTGAACCCGTGAACACTACCTCAATACTTTCTGTTTCCACTACTCATTTAATTCGTATATATACTTCCTACTGTAATTTACAGTTTTTATTATTATGTATTACAATGTACTGCTGCAATATAGCAACACATTTCACAACCAATGCCAGTGATATTAAAGCTGATTCTGATTCTGACATTGATTTATTTGTTTCTCCATTTCTGGCCTAAGGAGTCATCCAATTTTAGTTGCTTCATAATTGGCAGCCATGCCTGGCATTGCCAAGACCATAATCCTGAAACCCAGTCTCGAAATCTCTCATCCACACTCTCACTCTCTCCTTCTTTAAGTCACTTTTTAAACTTTATTCCTTCGAGCAAGCTTCCGGCCATCTAGTGATATTTTTAGCTGTTTCACTCTTCACAGATGTTGCTTGACCTGAGCATTTCAGATCGCCGGCATCTCTGTATTTTGCTTTACTCTTCATATAATCTTCTTTTGTGACCCTGTTGAAATTTTATTCGAAGAAATTTCCATGAAACATCCAAGGGATTTTGCTAAGTTGAAGACACTGTAACAAGTTGTTGACTGTTTTCCCTCTGCACACTTTCCAGAGGTGATCAATAGTTTGCAGTCCCCTCATGGGAAACAACACATTTTCCCAGCAAGAGAATCTGAGACAGTGTCAGCACTATCGATACTGCCGAGATGGCAAACTCTTCAATATGTTTATGACTTCTTTCTTAATATGGCTGAAGACCACATCAGATGATCTACTTTCTCCTAAACCAGTGGTTCCCAAAGTGGGTGATATTACCCCACCCCCCCCCCCGGGGCTGGTGAGAGTTTCTAAAGGGGAGAAAAAGATAAGGAGGGCAATGGGAGATCACTTGGTAGCAAAGTGGAAAGCTGAGAGATTACGGGCTTAATTTAGGAAATTAATTACTTATTAGAAGCATTTGATCCCCAGTGTCTCATAATTGATTACAATTATCACATAATTAACTCTTCTCTTGCTCATAGCATGTTATAGTTGTAGAAAGACAATGTGACATTTCTGTATTTGGCAGATCATGAGAAACCTAGACTGAAGAAATCGGGTTATTTTCAGGCCTGGTCCATGCATTATTGCCATTCACTACTGTAGTACAGTGTTCACTCACACAATTCCCGTACTCAAATCTCACAGTGACACAACTCCTGTGAATTAAGGTATGGTGTCAAAAGTTCGGAATCTGCCCTTTACATATGGTTTTAACCACATTTCTCTAGCCCACGGCCCAACCAAGCTATCGCTGCCCCACTTTATGTACCTTTTGGCAGAGTGAGGTTTTGCCTGAGCTATGATGATGTCATAACTTTCCCCTTTGTTAATCGCTGTGTTGGTGTTGGACTTAAAAGAATAGGTGATTGAACTTGGTTGATCCATAATGAAAATGGCAGAAGCAGACCAAACAAAAAAGACGTGTAGACGGTATAGTGTGGAGTATCTGAAATATAGGTTTATACCAACACCAAGCAACCTACAGCAGCCAATGTGAAAATATTCTTCTCAAATGAGGCAATGAAACTATCCAGGCTCCTTGAACATTTGAAGAGAATACATTCTGATAAAGCAAACAAGAACCTGCCTATTTTCAGTCACTTCAAGAAAACTTTCAGAAAAGGAAAACACATCAAAACATGTCTGCCTGTGCTTCACAACATTTCTTACAACATTGTTCATTGCGAAATCTAGAAAACCCCATATAATCGGAGAAGAACTGATTCTGTCAGCTGTAAGGAAGGTTCTGAATTTAGTTTTGCTTATGTCACTAGACCAAATAATTAAAGTGACTACACTCAGCGACAACTCTATTCAGAGACGAATAGGTGAAATGTCTGAGAGTGGAAGATATATTATACAACATACTTAAGACAACAGAATTTACTCTGCGGTTGGATGAGTCAACTTTGCCAGGCAATAAATCTTTGCTTCTTGGTTTGCTTCATAAACGGTGAAGGCAAGGTTCGAGAGTTATTATTTCCAAGGGGCCTAGAAATAGATACAAAGGGGGACTCAATATTTTAGGTTGTTGAATAAAGTTTTCAAAGAGAAGGACATTCTGCTCATCAACATTTTCCCTTGGGCAACAGATGGGGCACCATCAATGACAGGACACCATTGTGGGGTTATTATTTTCTTGAAAAAGCTGTAGCTAACATGTTTATCATTCACAGTGTAGTTCAAAAAGAAACTTAAGTAATTGGCTGCACAAATCATTAAATTCTGTTTTCACAGCAGAAAATAAAATCAACTCCCATGCTCTCAGTTCTTGATTACTTCAAGAGCTTCATATTGAGAATGATGATCAGTTTGAAGGCTTGCTGCTACGTACAGAAATCAGATAGCTCTCAAAAGGAAGCTGCCTGAGAAGCTTTTATGCACTTTTGGAAACTGTGATAAATTCTTTGAAGACGCGAATGCTTCATTCAGCAACCAACTCAGGAATATTAGGCATGACACTGCTTATATATCAGAATTATTTCCAAAGTTTAATGAAATCAATCTTCAATTGCAAAGAAATGTTGTGAATCTTATCAAAGTCAAATCAATCACCTCCACATTTCTGTCCGGGTTAATCCTGTTTGAGTGCAACATTAGTGGTTTACAACCTTTTCCAATTTCTGAGCCTTTCTGAAATGGAAGAGAAAGCAAGAATACCAGATGATGATCTTCAAGTTCTTATGCCCACAAGGGTGAGCAGTATAAAGGTATGTCAGAGAGATTTCAGGATCTTCTCCCAAACAAATTCCAGATTGGGTAATAAATCCATTCCTGAACATTTGCAATGAGGAATTAACAGGAAGGATGGAGGAAGAACTGACATTGCTACAAAATGTCTTTGATCTGAAGCCCAGGTTCAAAGAAATCACTTCAAGACTTTTGGTTGCAGAAGGACATCTCTGAATGCTATCCTGAACTGTGGAAAAAGATGAAGATATTCTTTGTCTTTCCAACATCATACTTAGTGGAGTGCAGTTACCCAACTTCTTTCAAAGCAATGAAATAGAATGTGAATTACTGAATGTGGGGATCCTTCTGAGTGACATTCAGCCTGATGTTGAGAAATTAATATCACTGCACCAAGCCCATCTATCTCATTGAAAGATGAAAAAGCAATGAAGTAATGAATTGTTGGACTATTAATGTGCACTCTAAAACTGTTGATGAAAATTATTTTTACTGCAAATAAAGAAATAATTTCACCTGTAGTTTTAAATAGATATGTATATTGTTGCAGTTGTTTATCACTGCTTTGAAATTGCAGATCCAATTTTCTTTCACTGTGAATCATAAATCAAAATTCTTTATAGTTTTAATGTAATGATTGGAAAGGGAAAGGGGTGGGTTGGGGCACACCTCTTGTTGTCTGGGGTCTGAGGGGGCAGTAACACAAAAATGTTTGGGAATCATTTTTCTCAACCATTATAACCTCACATTATACACTCAGTGGCTACTTTATTAGGTACACCTGTACACCTGCTCATTAATCCAAATATACAATTAGCTAGTTGTGGCAACAACTTAATGCAGAAGGGTATGCAGACATGGTTAAGAGGTTCAGTTGTTGTTCAGACTAAACATCAGATTGGGGAAAATGTGATCGAAGTGACTCTGACCATGGAATGATGGGGTGGTTTGAGTATCTCAGAAACTACTGATCTCCTGGGATTTTCATGCACAATCTCCAGAGTTTACAGAGTGATAAACAAAAAAAAATATCAGTGAGCGGCACTTCTGTGGGTAAAAACACCTAGTTAATGACGGAGGTCAGAAAAGATTGGCCAGACTGCTTCAAGCTATAGGAAAGTGAGAGTAACTCAAATAACAAGGCTTAACAACAGTGGTGTGCAGAAGAGCATCTCTGAATGCACAACACATCAAACCTTGAAGTTGATGGGTACAGCATCAGAATAAACATGAACATACTGAAATCCACTCAGTGACCACTGTATTAGATACAAGAGATGCTTAATAAAGTGGCCACTGAGTATATGTTTTATTGTTAAGTTACACTGAACATTAGGGACACATCATGAAAATAGGAACACTCTTAAAACACCAATACTAGCTGTTCATAATATCACACACTTCAACATTTGCATGATTATAAATTATCATTTAGATACAAGACTAAATATAATCTGTTCTTTCACTCACATAGTCTCTTGACACAACATTCTGCAACGATTGTCCTTGCCCCCACCTTCAATAGGTAGATCAAAAATAAAATCAACAACATTCATCTAAACTTACAAAGTCCTTTATTATCTCTGACTAGTTAACTTCCCTAGTGCCATGTTTCCAGTCTCCCAGATGTTTAGCATATACGGCTTTCCATTCAGAATTAATTCACCTCAATCTATAATTAGTCTTCAAAACCTCATTTTCTGTTCCACTAAATCTACATTCAGTTCTTTGCTTACGATGTTAAATTTACACAATGTTAAAGGACTCTTGCTATAAACTATTCAATATATCTACTCCTCTTCGATGGCCCATGTCAAAATCTATCTACAGCTTTGCAAATACTACCAATAACCTTAGGATATATTTGATGGACTTAGTCAAATGAGATTGAAATGTTTCCAATTACTCCAGACTTTGATCATGATGTGCACATTTAGGGGATGTTTTACATTTCTTCATAATGTGAATTCTATGTTTAATAGAGTTATAAAAAAATAAGACATAGAAACAGACCATTTGGCCCATCAATTCCATGCTGAACTGTGAGTCCCATTGGCCTGTGCCCGGACCAGCGCCTTCAGCATCCTTCACTGTTCAGTTCTGGTCGCCTCACTACAGGAAGGATGTGGGTACTATAGAGAGAGTGCAGAGAAGATTTACAGGGATGTTGCCTGGATTGGAGGGTGTACCTTATCTGATAGGTTGAGTGAACTTGGCCTTTTCTCCTTGGAGTGACGGAGGATGAGAGGTGACCAGATGGAGGTGTATAAGATGGTGAGGGGCATTGATTGTGTGGATAGTCAGAGGCTTTTTCTCAGGGCTGAAATGGCTAACATGAGGGGTCATAGTTTTAAGGTGCTTGAAAATAGGTACCAAGGGGATGTCAGTAGAAAGTTTTTCACACAGAGAGTGATGAGTATATGGATTGCACTGTCGGCAGCCAGTGGTGGAAGCAGATACAATAGGGTCTTTTAAGAGCCTCTTAGATAGGTACATGGAGCTTAGAAAAATAGAGGGTACACACTAGGGAAATTCTAGGCAGTTTCTAGAGTAGGTTACATAGTCGCCACAACATTGTGGGCCGAAGGGCCTGTAATGTGCTTAGATTCCTATGTTCTATGTTCTACATTCACTGGCAGCTTGTTCCTCACTCTCACCGCTTTCTGAGTAAAGAAGTTCCCCTTCATGTTCCTTTAAGCATTTCACCTTTCACCCTTAACCCATGATCTCTAGTTCTACTCTCACTCAACCTCAGTGGAAAAAGCCTGTTTGTATTTACCCTATCTATAACCCTCATAATTTTGTATACCTCTATGAAATATCCCCTTATTCTCCTACACTCCAGGAAATAACATTTTTTTTTCACATATGTTTTCCTAACTCAACATCCATCTGTGATCCGCTTCACAGGTTCAAGTCTCTTTGACCATCAGAGGTCTTCATTAATCCAGCTTCTGGGCTAGCTTGGTGGCAACAGAAAACATGTTTTTTATGTTCAAATAATTCCTGATTGTATCAGCCTGAATTGTGCAGGCTGTGATGGTAGGTTCAACAGGAATTTCCAGCACTCAATTCATTACATGTAAATCCTGGAATTACACAGACCCACTGCAACCCTAGGCTGTGCATCTGCCATTCTGCTCCAAGGGTAGACTCCTATCTTGCTGAGATTCACCAGTATCAGTCTGTAAACATGCTTCTCCCATCCTATGCCAGGTATCAAAACACAGAATAGTATATTACATTACGTGTTGATACAACTCAGAATTATTTGTACATAACACACATTTTTTCTGTTGTCATGATGTTGTGCTGACCCATATATCTTTTCCTCTACAGATATGACTAAAAGAACTTAAGGAGGATTCCTTTCAGACCTTGGAACATAAGCAACTTATCAACACTATCAAGTGAAACACAAGGCAAAGGAAATGGATGGACTAAAGTACTTTATACTTTATACCTTATTGTCGCCAAACAATTGATACTAGAACGTACAATCATCACAGCGATATTTGATTCTGTACTTCCCACTTCCTGGATTACAAATATTAAATATTAAACATATTAAAAATAGTAAAAATTAGTAAATATTAAAAATTTAAATTATAAATCATAAATAGAAAACAGAAAAATGGAAAGTAAGATAGTGTAAAAAAAACCGAGAGGCAGGTCCGGATATTTGCAGGGTACGGCCCAGATCCGGGTCAGGATCCGTTCAGCAGTCTTATCACAGTAGGAAAGAAGCTGTTCCCAAATCTGGCCATACAAGTCTTCAAGCTCCTGAGCCTTTTCCCGGAGGGAAGAGGGACAAAAAATTTGTTGGCTGGGTGAGTTATGTCCTTGATTATCCTGGCAGCACTGCTCCGACAGCATGCAGTGTAAAGTGAGTCCATGGACGGAAGATTGGTTTGTGTGATGTGCTGCGCCGTGTTCACGATCTTCTGCAGCTTCTTTCAGTCTTGGACAGGACAATTTCCATACCAGGTTGCGTTGCACCCTTGAAGAATACTTTCTACAGTGCATCTATAAAAATTAGTGAGGGTTTTAGGGGACAGGCCAAATTTCTTTAGTTTTCTCAGGAAGTAAAGGTGCTGGTGGGCCTTCTTGGCAGTGGAGTCTGCTTGGTTGGACCAAGTCAGGTCGTTTGTGATATTGACCCCAAGGAACTTAAAGCTTTTGACCTGTTCCACTTGCGCACCACCGATGTAAATTGGGTCGTGCGGTCCGCTACTCCTTCTGAAGTCAACAACCAATTCCTTCGTCTTGCTGACGTTGAGGGATAGGTTATTGTCTTCGCACCATGCCACCAGGTTCTTAATTTCCTCTCTGTACTCAAACTCATCATTACCCGAGATATGGCCTACAATTGTTGTGTCATCAGCAAACTTATATATTGAGTTTGATGGAAACTTGGCTACACAATCATGGGTGTACAGTGAGTACAGCAGGGGGCTGAGTACACAGCCTTGTGGGGCACCGGTGCTCAGAGTGATTGTAGAGGAGAGCTTGGCCCCTATTTTTACAGCTTGTGTCCTGTCTGTGAGGAAGTTGAAGATCCAGCTGCAGATCTGAGTGCTAAGGCCCAGGTTCCGGAGCTTAGGAATCAGTTTATTTGGAATGACGGTATTAAAGGCAGAGCTGCAGTCAATGAAAATGAGCCTTACGTATGCATCTTTATTCTCCAGGTGTTCTAAGGAGGAATGTAGGGCCAGAGAGATGGCATCTGCCGTTGACCTGTTGCTCCGGTAGGTGAATTGCAAAGCGTCGAGGTTGACCGGTAGGCTGTGGTTGATGTGTGTCATAACCAATCTCTCGAAGCACTTCAAAGCAATTGATGTCAGCGCCACAGGTCGATAGTCATTCAGGCATAAATAAATATAAAACCATGAACATTTCAGCACAGTATGAGCCCTTTGGCCTAAGATGTTGATGTTCCTTCAATATCACCTCCCTGAACAAATAGGCACAGCAGCACCTCCACTTCCTAAGCAGACTGAGGCATGCAAGGTCCCCGCCCTCCATCTTAACTGAATTTTACAGGAGTACCATTGAGAACATCCTGACAGGCTGCATCTCCATCTGGTATGGGAGCAGCAGAACATCAGACCATAAGTACCTACAAAGAACTGAGAGGATCATATGGGTCTCCCTCCTGAAAAATTTATCGGGGTGCTGCATACGCAGGGCCCTTAGTGTTATTCAGGATCCCACTCATCCATCCAGCATCCTCTTTGACTTTTTACCATCAGGCGGAAGACTCCGATACATAAAAACAAGAAAGGTCAGGATGGGAAACAGTTTCTTCCCTCACTCAGGCCATTAGGTTTCTGAACTTCCTGCTGCATTGTATTCAAAGTGTCACTGGTTAATATGTTCTATACCTGACAATACTTAATTTATGTACTTTACTTTGTTTATTTATGTGTAATTCATCTGTAGATGTTATCCTTACTTTCCTAAATTATTGTGTGTTGTATGTGTGTTACATGTACTTCTGTGCTTTATACCCTGGTCTGGACAGACATTGTCTCGTTTGACAGTATACGCGTATAAACTCAAACGACAATAAACCTGACTTGACTTGACTTTTTAACCTATTCTAATATAAATCTAACTCTTCCCTCCTATTTCCTTTCATCCATGTGTCTATCTAATAGTCTCTTAAATGTCCCTAATGTATCTGCCTCCACCACCACCTCTGGCAGCACTTTCCACACACTCACCACTCTCTGTATGTAAAAAAAATATTTCTGTCATCCTCCCTATTCTTCGTCTCAGCACCTGAAAGTTCTGCCCCCTTGTAATAGTCATTTCCGTCCTGGGAAGAAGTCTCTGGCTGTCCACTCAGTCTATGAATTCTCTGTATCGTAGAAACAATTTAACAACAGAATTTCATTTTGGTTTCCATCAGTCACTTAGCTCCTGACTTGTTATTTGGTGATTTCTAATCTGTGGGGAATTTGGGAAAAAATCTTCTACTTTTCTTTACTTTTTAATTACTTCTTGCAATATATGTTTAATTAGCTTTATTTTTAAAAGTCCCTGATCATTAGGTGTATAATTTTCCCCTTGTGATAGCAAAAGGTAAATTTCATCTCGTAGGCACAAGAGATTTGCAGAGGTTAGAAATCCTGAGCATCACACACAAAATTTTGGGGAACTCAGCAAGTACACACCAAACTTGCTGTGTTCCCCCAGCGTTTTCTGTGTAAATCTTCATCTCTACCGCTTGTCAAAAGCATTCAGTATGTTCATGGGTCCTCAGCAGAACCCCAGGTCCACTCACCACTGAGGTCTGGTACAGCCTCATGAGTATGTTCTGATGCACAGGTTCATCTCTGTTGACTCACCACATTCAGTCCAGCCAAGGACAAAGGGGATGGCCAAGGATGAGTGACTAGTGACTGACAGTGCACGAAGATGGAGCAATGAGACTGAGGCAGGCAGGGACGTGAATTCTGGATGAGCACATGAACAAGAGTTGATTAGGTCTAAACTTTAGATGAATATGGGCAAAATGCAGGCAAATGGGACAAGCTTAGACAGGCTCCTTGATCGGGATGAACTGAGCAGAAGAGCCTGTTCGTGTGTGTATTATCCTCTGACCCTATGAAACATAGAAACATAGAAAACCTACAGCACAATACAGGCCGGTCAGCAACAATGTTGTGCTGAACATGTACTTACTTTAGATATTACTTCGGGTTACCCATAGCCCTCTATTTTTCTAAGCTCCTATTCAGGAGCTTCTTAAAAGACCCTTCGTATCCACCTCCACCATTGTTGCCAGCAGCCCATTCCACAGACTAACCACTCTCTGTGTAAAAAACTTACCCCTAACATCTCTGTACTTACTTCCAAGCACCGTAAAACTGTGTCCTTTCGTCTTAGCCACTTCAACCCTGGGAAAAAGCTTCTGACTATCCACACGATCAATGCCTCTCATCATCTTATACACCTCTATGAGGTCACCTCTCATCCTCCGTCGCTCCAAGGAAAAAAGGCCAAGTTCACTCACCCTCTTCTCATAAGGTATGATCCCCAATCCAGGCAACGTCCTTGTAAATTTCCCCTGCACCCTTTCTATGGTTTCCACGTCCTTCCTGTAGTGAGGTGACCAGAACTGGGCACAGTACTCCAAGTGGGGTCTGACCAGGGCCCCATATAGCTGTAACATTACCTCTTAGCTCTTGAACTCAATCCCATGATTGATGAAGGCCAATACACCGTATGCCTTCTTAACCACACAGTCAACCTGCGCAGCAGCTTTGAGTGTCCTATGGACTTGGACCCCAAGATCCCTCTAATCCTCCACACTGCCAAGAGTCTTACCATTAATATTATATTCTGCCATCATATTTGACCTACCAAAATTCACATTTATCTGGATTGAACTCCTTCTGCCACTTCTCAGCCTAATTTTGCATCCTATCAATGTCCCGCTGTAACCTCTGACAGGATGCTCTCAGTTGTACCCCTGTAGAAAGTCCTTAGGATATGGGGGTCCATAACAAACTTCTTCAACCGTCTGAGGTAAAAGTGGCATTGTTGTGCCTTTTTCACCACACAGCCGGCATGTACAGACCACGTGAAAGACCAGACCAGGAGAAAGACAATGAGCAACAAGTCGGCTGCACTGAGCTTAATCTCCTGTAACACATCAAAAACCTTTATGACATGTCCTAAAAAAGGGTCTCAGCCTGGAACATCGACACTTTATTCTTTTTCATAGATGCTGCCTGACCTGCCGAGATCCTCCAGTATTTTGTGTGTGTTGCTCCAGCATCTCTTTTGTGTTTATAAAAACCTCTTTTTTGAACTTCCTCTGCACCTTCTGCCTTTGACAACCCAATGAAGAAAGTAATTTGTTGAAGTCAACAATTTTCCTTCTGACTTCTATGTGCATTAACAAATGTGAAATTTAGGGTGGGGTGTGGGAGTGTGGGGGTCAGCAAATACAAAATACGGTACACTGAATACTGTTAAATAATTTGGCAAGTAGTCACAAGATTTTGATCTTGGTTCTTATACTGGAGTGGCTGTGTTTTCAATACCTTCATGTAACCCCACCTTGATAAACACATTCCCACAACTGTCAATAATTTATAATGTTGCACATCTTTTGATTTCAGTCGCAGCAGTGGACAATTCTGTCTGAAATGTGCATTCATTATTAATGATTCTATTGTACAATAGTATTAATAAAAACTTAACTAGCATGAACCCTTCGAGAACTGCTGCGTTTGTCATCATCATTTAAAAGGAGGAAGTCGAAACCTAGATCACTCACATTAGATTACTCTAGCATTAATTTTCCCAATGAGTTTGTGGCATCTCTGAATGAATACCATCTGCTCACGTTCAGCCTGTTCCTCCATCACAGTGTGCAAACCGACAGTACGTGACGATCATTCGAAGGTTGGAAACTTGTGTCCTCAGTTTCATTATGCACAATTAGTTTGATTTAAATAACCACTCCCTGGGGAAAATAACAACTATTTAAATTTCCAGTAAGTATTGCCATTTCTATTACAAAGTATTTTATTTTTCTGTAGTGTTTTTGAGAAATCAGAAGGCAATGACTTTGCCGGACTTCCGTAATTCCCAGTCTCTTGGTTGGCTTCTTTTTGTTGTAATCAGTTTTCACTACAGCTCTTTGATCTCTCTTTTCTTTGTACACAACACTTCATCACCTTTATTTTGTGCTGTAATTGCATGTGAAAGATTTCTTCTCTGATAGGGATTGGATGCCAAACTGTGATTGGAAAGAGTGTTGAAAAGTGTCATATGTGCAGTCTGCTTTAAAAAAATCTATACACCTGCAGAAGAAAAACAATTTTTCATAGATATGACATATCTATCATCCCTCTGCAGGATATAAGCTGTTCTGTGTGCTTAATAGTGAGGGCTTTGCATGGTGGAATACTAAGTGCTGAAAGAAATTTGTAGCGTGTTACACAGTGTCTGGCAGCCTTCCCCAACCTCATCTCATCGAGCCCTCTGATAATTCACAATTTGTGTTCCACAGGGCTCATCACTCTGGCTGAGAGAGTGCTTGGATGGGGCCCTGTCTCTGCTCTCTGTCACACTGTCAGTCAGGTGTGTCTGTCTCCCATCACCTGCTGACAGCGCCACATGCTTCTAAATTACCAACCAGGCACTGTTTTCATTGCACTTCAGTAACTGATGATGATGTTAATTTTAAACTTGTTTATGCCAAGATTTCAGAACCTTCCTCCTCAGATTTCTAAGTATCTCAAAACTAAACTAAGTGATTCAACAGTCAAAAAAAATATATGGGAGCTTTTACTTTGGCACCACACATTTTTATTGACATCAGAAATAATAATATCCATCAACGATCTGCCAAGTCCCAAGTGGGCTGGGTGGAGAACAAAGACACGACTGTCTCTCTTTGCCGCGGTAACAAGGAGATGTTGATGTACCTGCCATTCAGGTGCAAATAGTATCATCATGACTGCATAAATCAGAGCTTTCAACCACTTTAACACTATTCTGAAAATGGGCCAACGTTCACTATTCTGCTGATTTTGAGAGCAAACAGAATTTAAGAGGCTGTAATCAACAGTAGAGCAGACAGTAACAAGAGACAAAAGGGAACATTAACAGTGTTAGCTATACTTGCCACTGGTATAAATAGTTGAGGTGATGATTAATGACTTGAGGGAAAGAATTAAGCGGTATGATGAACAGAGACAAAGCCTGTCTGCCCAGTTGCCCACAAACAAGACACGATGCATCCATATAACTGCTGAATGTGACAAACAAGAGATTCAACTTAATGGACAGCACATGAAGACTTAATTTAACCCTGTCATTATGATGTCTGCAGAGCTTTATTAACATTTTGACTTTGCAGATGATGAGGTCAAAGAGGCTGAAAACACACATTTGTTGAAAAAATACACTACAGTCAGACAGGAAACTATATGGGAAAAAAGATGAATACGGGGAAGGGGGACCAAAAAGGAGCTTTCAATGCTCACATGTCAACAGTGCCAAAATTGAGTTAGCTAAAAGAACTTATTTTGTATCTTAACAAAGAGCGAGAGCCAACAAGCTCAAATAGCTCAGCAGGGAATTCTGCACAAGGATTTCCACACAACTGCGGCATTATGGAAAGAACGCAATTCTAAAACTTAAGTGGCACAATATGCGGCACTTTGCACTGGAAAGTAATTGCAAGCGTAGTGCGCATAGAAGCTTAATAACCTTCTTGGAATAAAATCCATCAAGAGCTAACTGAGCTGTATTTCGAAGGGCTAAAAGATAAACCTGGTCTTTCAACATTTTCTCATTACAAGTGGCATTGAATGTAAGTGTGATGAACGCTGTTTAGTAACTACTACAGTTAATACGGGTATAATAGCCCTATGGATCTAGTTGTATTGCAGGCATCAAACTGATAAAACCTTCAGCAAGAATTCAGAAGTTTTCTGAAACGATAAATTAAACAAGTTCTACTGCAGTTTTAGAACTGCTACTTCTGTCAGTCAAAAAAGCAAAATCCAATCTGAAACCTCAAATGATTTTAAGATACTATTAATTCCACAAATGATACGAGGGAAATTCATTCTAAGTAATGACTGTTTCACATATAAAGTTTCAATAATATTCACAACTGCTCCATTTACATTCTCCAACCTAGGAAGGGAAGCTGGGGAGTTTTTAAAACTCATAAAAAAGACATAAAACATCATAAATATTGATAGCTTGGGACTGATATGACAGAATGCTTGTATTTGTCATGATATTAAGTGTCAAAATAACAGTAAGCATTTATGAAATAATATATTATCTAAATTGAGATTGGAGTATTTCTACGCTGCGTCTGTACATTTATTCAAGACAATCTTGCATGAAATTGGGCAAACCAATAGTTAAAACAAATCACAAGGCAAATCACTGTCAGTTTCAGGAGGATGACTTTAAAATTAATGAAACAATAATGTTTGAATTATCAGTTTAAAGTTCTATGACCTAATAAGAGAAATAACTGCAATAACTGTTTTACAAGACTAAAGTGACAATCCAGTAATAATAGGAAACAGAGACAATAGTTGAAATTTCAGATGAAACACAAAGCTGAACAATCAAACATTTTAATCTCCGTTATCTAAGAGAACAAATGATGGTAAACTATTGCAGCTACTTATTTACGACAAAGAATGATTCATAATCTCTTATACAAGCTTCAGTTTTCATCATACTTTAATGATTATTTCAAAGTGGAAATGACAGGAATTATTTGAAACCTGTAGTCACATTGATTTTATTTCGACAGCAAACAGAAAGTTTATTGCCTCCTTTGATAGAAAACTGCTCACTTTGCACCTCCTAACATGAGCCCACCCTTCTCACGGACTGTTTGTCCCACTCCCATCAGGGACGCAGCTATGGCAGGACCACCAGACTCAACAACAGTTACTTCACCCAAGCCATCAGGCTGAGAGACACCTTCAGCCATTAACCCACCCCACCACCACTACTGTATCATCTCATTTCAGAGTCACCATAAGTGAAATAAGACCATAAGATATAGGAGCAAAATTAGGCCATTTGGCCCATCGAGTCTGCTCCTCCATTTCATCATGCCTGATCGATTTTCCCTCTCAGCCCCATTCTCCTGCTTTCTTCCCATATCCCTTCATGCCTTGATTAATCAAGAATCTATCAACCCTCACCTTAAATATACGTAAAGACTTGACCTCCACAGCTGCCTGCGGCAACAAATTCCACAGATTCACCACTCTCTGGCTGAAGAAATTCCTCCTCATCTCCACTCTAAAAGGACACCCTTCTATTCTGAGGCTGCGTCCTCTGGTCTGAGACTCTCCCGCCATAAGAAACATCCTCTCCACATCGACTCTTTTGAGGTATTTCAACATTTGATATCACCTTATGTACAGATACTCCTGGACCGAATGTCACTTTATGTACATACAATCAGTCTAAGTATATAAGCTAACCTTGCACATTTATCAAGTCCTTTCAATTTAGTGTCATTCAACCATGTACATTTATACCACCAAACGGAACAACATTCCTCCAGACCAAGGAGCACAATACATTACATACAACTCGCACAAAACACATAATGCAATATTACCACAAATAAATTAGAAAATGATAAAATATAGCCCAGAAGATTTATACTTAGCATAGGGTGCAATTACAACACAAATTAAAAAGTAGACAGAATAACGCCATGTATACTGATTTTCTTTATTGTGTTCTTTATACTTATTGTGTTTTTTTGGGCTGCATCAGGTCCGGAGTAACAACCATTTTGTTCTCCTTTACACTTGTGTACTGACAAATGACAATAAACAAACTTGAATATAAATGTGAATATTGTAAGATCTGTGCCTTTTCACCAGTTATAATGTCAATCCCATTGACATTAATGTCTAGCAAACACTTCTGCATGGAAATTTGAAACTGTGACAGTAATTCTTGGGACAATCCATTCCCCCCCCCCAACCCCATGCAAATACAGAAATCCTAAACATACAGAAGGATTTGAGATTTCAATCATCCATTTCCTGGCCATGCTTCATCACTAGATCACACCAAACCGTTAGTGGAGAATCCCCCAAAATTGAATTTGGCATCTAACATTTCAAAATATTGGCTCTCAGACGGACTGAATTGGACTCCAAAGCCTTCAATTTGCCTTGCCAGTGGTTCTCATGAGATGAGAGATCCAGTATCTCCGAGTTCTCTGGAGTTACATTGGGAAATTGCATCTTTAAACCTGCCCGAGGCCAAAGCTGAAACAGGATCCAAAACCCATTGCTTTCACAGTTCAGAGAAAGGAAGTTCTGTTTGGAAATTATTTTGCTTTAGTATAATGCTTTTAATTATTTTAATTAAGATTGAAATTATTATTTTATTAGGTGTTTTATGGAGTTTAGATTCCTTTTCATTTTGTAAAACTAATTCTTTGTTATTACTTAATTAGATTTAATAGTTTTTAAAAATCTTTCAATATTACTGAATTTGTTGGATTCCTGACTCAATTTAGAAAAGAATAGAATGCGGGAATGAACACAAAATTAGAACATAGAATATTATAGCACAGTACAGACTCTTTGGCCCACAATGTTGTGCTGATCTTTTAAACTATTCTAAGATCAAAATAACCCTTCCATCCTACATAGTCCTCCATTTTTCTATCATCCATGTGCCTATCCAAGAATTTTTTAAATGCCACACCCGGCAGGGCATTCCAGGCACTCATCAGTTTCTGTTTATTAACTTACCTCTGACGTCTCTACTATACTTTGTTCAAATTAAAATTATGCCCCCTCATGTTAGCCATTCCCACACTGGGGAAAAAATAGTTTCTAGCTATCAACTTGATCCATGCCTCCTTTCACCTTGTACACTTCTATTAAGTCACCTCTCATCTTCCTTCTTTCTCTCCAAGAGAAAAGCCCGCGCTCAATCAGCCTTCCCTCATAAGATATGCAAGGACGTGGTGCTTTGAGAATGCGGTAGAGTTGATGGTGGGTTTACAGAGTTTATGGAACAGATCAGGGATGAGGATTCCATCTTTCTAATTTTCCATAGATAAAATTATATTTCATTGAAATATGAGGCTGAAAATTTGAAGAAAGCATGAGCCACAGAATCGCCAGGCTTACAGTGATCTGCAGTCCTTTTCATAATCAGGAATGGTACCTTGGACGAACAGGCAAGGGGTGAATCTGCATGAAGTTACAGTGTAGCCAGGAAGAGCAGACCTTTCTGATTCAACAGGATCTCAACCCTTGCACTGAAGGACCTTCTGAACTGGATTTCAGATGGGAGGAGTGCAAAGAGCCTAGTTCAGATAAAAGGTGGAGTGGGGAGTGAGGAATGATGGATGAGGGCCATGACTGAGGTGACAACAGTTTGTGTTTTCATTAAAGGTTTTTCTGGTGCTAGTAAACAGGATGCGTTCAAATACATAACTAAAAGAAGATAGAATTGGTCTAAGAGTCAGAGTCATACATGTTGAGCGAGCTAGGGGTTTTCTTCTTGGAATGATGGAGGGTGAGAAGTGACTTGATAGAAGTGTATAAGATTAAGAGGCATGGATAGAATGAACAGCCAGTGTCTTTTTCCCAGTAAGGGAATGATTAACACCAGAGGGCATCCTTTTATGGTGAGTGGAGAGTGGTAAGTGTCTGGAATGCTCTGCTGAGGCTGATACATTAGGGACGTTCAAGAGAGCCTTGAATAAGCACATGGATGAAAGAAAAATGGAGGGTTATGGGCTGTGGTGGAAGGAAGTGATAGACTGATGGTGGAGACCATTGAATTTATACCAACTATGAAGGACTGTATACATTGATACATTTCCATCATCACCTCCCTAATTCTACCATTCACCAACAAGCTAGGAACAGTTCACAGTGATTAATTAACTTATCAGCCTATGTGCCTTTGGGATGTGAGGGGAAACCTATGCAGCCATAGTGAGAAGGTGCTGCCTCCACACACCAGAGATCAGCATTGAATCTGGGTCACTGGAGATGTGAAGCAGCACCGTTACCATCTGCACCACAGTGCTGGCTCAGTTATCTGAGAACCTCAGAAAATAATAGGCATGTTACAAATGGGCATCATGTGTGGACATACGCTCAAGTATGTGTTTATTTGAGAGGAGAGTTTTGCAAGGGTGAAGAAGTTTTTGAGAAAAAAGATGATTTGTAACATTAGCTAATTTGGGGAAATATTTAGTGGATATGGTTCAAAGGATTGAAGATCAATAAATATTTGATTGATTTGTCAAAATTCAACACAGTAGTTTATATATATGGATAGCTGACTTGGCAAGATCTGATAGCTCTTTAGTTGAATCACTACTCTTTGCTGAGGAGGGATTTAAATTTTAGGAAAACCAATATGCAGTATTTTTGCTTAATTGGGACTGGCATTTAACTCTGAAATTTGAAGTCTCAATTCTATTTTCCGATAATTGATATCAATAACAAAAATTAATTCTTAAAATCTTATCAACAGAAATCATTGCAGACACTCTGGAGAATATGGAGAGTGAAACCTTTCTGGCAAAACACTCTCCAATGTCAACTCAAGATTCAAGATTGGTTAATGTCTTTCCCAGCACACAAGTGTAAAGGAGAACAAAATCATTGTTACTCCAGTTCCAATGCAGCACAAAAAAAACAATAAGATAAGGAACGCAATAAACATAATCACATGAGGTAGCTTATATACATAGATTGATTGTATACCCATAAAAAGATGCTAGGCACAGAAGTGTCTGTACATAAGGTGACTTACAGAAAGCTATAAAGTAGTGGTGGTTTGGGACATGGAGGAGGGATTAGTGAGTTGAGGAGTTGATCAGCCTTACTATTTGGGGAAAGTAACTGCTTTGTGTCTCCCTACACACCTGTTGCCTGACCTGCTGTCTTTGCAACATGTTGAGCAGAAAAGTGCTGGAGGAACTCAGCAGGTTGGGCAGCATCTTTGGAGAGGAATAAATAGTGGATGTTTTGGGCCGAGACCTGGCATCAGGAATGCAGAGGAAGGGGAAACCAAGACGAAAAAAGGGGGTGGGAGAGGGGAAGGAGTACAAGTTGGCAGGTGATAGGTGAGGGCACGGGAGGGGAGCATGGATGGGTGAAGAAGAGGGAAGAAGGATGAATTAAGAAGCTGGGAAGTGCAAGAGGTAATACTATGAAGAAGAGGGAATTGGATGGGAGGGGACAGTAGACCATTGAAGAAATGGAAGAGGGAGGGAATCAGATGAAGGGGAGGATAGTTAGGTGGTCCTTCCACTTACAACAACTGAAGTTTTTTTTTACTTTAACATCATGCATATACAGTGGATTCTGGTTAATTGGGTCGTCGGTTAATCTGGGCAGCTGCTTATTTGGGACAACTCTTAAAGAACAAAAACTAATCGAGAAAATAGCTGGGACTACTTTTGCTTATTTGGGGCATTATGCCACCTAATTGGGGCAGGAGACTGTTGCTGAATAGTCTCTAACTGGTGTGAGATGCATGCACTTGTGTGACCGTTAGACACTACACCGCACTTCCAGCAAACAGCTTTTAAATAACGTAAGATATGTGACCTAATATTTTATAAATGCTGTTACAGACATATTTTAACTATTTAAACAGTTGATACAGCAATATTTTGATCCAATTAAGCTGAAGCAGGGGTGTTGAAAAGATGAATATTGATTTTCACTTGATATGTTTACAATTCACAAAAAATACATAGAGGGTGTTATAAAGATATCAAACACTTTACAGTCTAGTTACTTCAAATGTATAGCCTATTAAAAAATGAAAAAAGCTTGATCTATTATGCAATTATTGATTTTCTACCAATGTCAGTAAACAATGTTATGCTTAGCTGCATAAACATAATACTTTCAAATTGTAGATTTAACATAACACAGTGGTACTGACTGCAGCATACTTACAAACTATAGTTATAAATTTTTCAGATTAAAACAATAATTTCTCGC
Source organism: Mobula birostris (assembly GCF_030028105.1). Taxonomy (NCBI): domain Eukaryota; kingdom Metazoa; phylum Chordata; class Chondrichthyes; order Myliobatiformes; family Myliobatidae; genus Mobula; species Mobula birostris. The sequence continues at coordinate 54,114,310 of NC_092387.1, read as the reverse complement.
CTGCACACAAGAATGCTTAACAAAATAAAGCACTCCATTTGCAACAGTTTATGTGTTTTAAGAACCAGCTGCGAATCTCTCAAGTGCAGTGATAAATGCAGCATCACCAATTCTGTGCTAAAATTTTGTTTCAAGGAAAATTCTCTTTTAAAATAAGCATTCCATCACTCACTGAGTTCATACTGTTATTCTTTGCCGAAACATTATAGATCAGTACATGCACTGCGGAGCATTTGCACATAATTAAGACATGCATATTTACAGCATTATATTTTTTTGTTTTTTACTAAGACATAAATAGTAAATAGATGCTGTAGAATGTTTATTGTACATTCTTGTTGCCTTCTCACACCTTTTTTTACCTGCCCGTCACCTCCCTCTGGTGTTCCTCTTCCCTTTCTTTGATGGTATTCTGTCCTCTCCTATCAGATTCCCCCTTCTCCAGCCCTTTATCTCTTCCTCCAATCAACTTCCCAGCTCTTTACTTCACCCCTCTCCCTCTCCCCCTCTTCTGACTTCACCTATCACCTACCACCTTGTTAGCCGGTGGTGTAGTGGCATCAGCACTAGACTTCGAGCTAAACGGTCCCGAATCTGGATCCAGCCGCCTCCTTGTACACTTTCCATCTGTGCTGGGTTGAATGTTGAGCTTGCAAGTCATCCTCATACAAAATAGTCAAGTGCTACAGAAACAGCAAAAAATGCAGCCTGATGCACCACGAGGCATGAAAAGGAACAACAACTACCACCTTGTACTTCTTCCTCCACTCCCATCCCTAACCTTCTTATTCTTTCTTCTCTCTTCCTTTCCAGTCCTGATGAAGGGTCTCAGCCTGAAACATGACTGCTTATTCCCATCCATAGATGCTGCCTGACTAGCTGAAATTCTCCAGAACACTGTGTGTAGTGCTCTAGATTTCCAGCATCTTCAGTACCTCTTGTATCTCTGCTTACTGTACCCCTTTCCCTCCTTGCTTTAAGTACACAACAAAACTTTGGAAGATAGATTAAACAAATTCTATTGCGTGTATGTCTGTAATTGGTTTGCAGAGAGGAACAGAGAGAAAACAAATTACACTCAATTTCAATAACCATTTCGGATCCAGAGACTGCCTGGTTTAAAGAACTTGCAGATTACGGAGACAATATCCCTAGTTTAGGCATTTCTGCAGTTTATCCTATCTAATCTGCATGCCCAGTGGGTCCATTTTAAGATAATTGTGATAGAAAGCTTTGCTAAAGACTTAACGGTTAAGCAATAGGATATTAGAACATGCTTTGACTTTGCAGTGTGTCAGGTAATTGCAGTATGGAAAGTTACTGCGCCCAGTTCCCATTGAGAAAGAACCACATATTACCTACAGTAAATAATGTCCTTGGCTACATAATACTGTCATTTAGATGCACAGGCTCTCATGGATAGTGGTCAAAGTCTAGAAAATATACAACTTGCCCCTTTGATGATCACAACTCTTTGCCACTGCCATAAATTCACAAAAGAAATCTGCACAAGATTCCACAATAATCAGTCAAAAGCAGCTAATATAAATGAATTATTGCCAAAACTGTTTTCTCTGGAGGATTCTATGTTAAGTATTGAATAGTATGCATTTAGGTCGACTACAAAACTATATTTAGAAGAATTAAACAAAAGATAAAATATTCAAAAAATTCACTTAAGCAACTAATTTGAAGGCGTACATTTTCATCATTATAATCATATCATTTACAATGATGAGTCCAATGTTGTAATTATAATGAACAGCTTCATAAATCATGGCAGGAAAACAACAAAGAAAGTGAGAAAGCCTTTGATCAGGACTCCGTTTTTAGTATAGATGCTGAGCACTCTGGGAAGACAGAGGTAGATTGAGCAACAAGAAATTTGTCGAAGCGAATGCAAAAAAAAATCAAAGAGGTGCATCAAAACATTCTCGGGCAATCGGAAATCATCCAGGACCAACTGCAACCTTGTATTAACTATATGTGTCAGACTGTTTGTCCATTGCAAAGCACAAACCCTGGGGTATTCAAGTTAATAGGGATGTTAAAAACTTTCAGATATGCACATAATCAGAATCAGAATCAGAAGTGACAAAAAAATGGAGGGCTATGTACGAGAGAACAGTGGGATTGATTTTGGAGTAGGTTAAAATGTTGGTCAAAGGGCTTGTACTGTGCTGTACTGTTCCCTGTTCTCTGTTCTAAATTAGAGAGGAGATGGCTCCTGTGGGTAGACTGGAATGTGGATTGAGGTTACGATCAGATCAGCCATAATATTAAATATAGGCTTCAAGTGCTGAAGGACATGTGCCTGTTTCTTATATTTGGATGTTTGTTGTGACTATGAATTGTCACTGGAGACACCGAAGCTGGTGGATATAAAGCTTTGTATTTATCACAACAGGAAATATTCTCTTAGAGACTCTATCAGTAAAATCTCCCCAAACTCAATGTGCATCAAGTTTTTACACTCTTAAGAAAAGAGATAACATCAGATGATTCAGAACAATTTCACTAGCTACAATGATATCACTTACTTTAATATGTTGAGTCTGACAAGTGGTTTAGCTGAATTACATATTTACAATAGAAGCAGGAGGTTGCTCTTAGGACACCTCTGAATGTTCAAACACCTTTGCTGGGACAAAGTGAATCACATAGATGACTGAAAGTCGTCTGAGGACAGAGAACCTAGAGTCCCAAAATTAACTTATAGGATTCTAAATGTTCTGGTCTGGTTATTCCGGTTATTTCCTTGAACTCAGTCAGAATGTCAGAATGGTGTAAAATACACTAGCTGAAGGTGGCTGATGCCTGGTTTGATGTAAGCCAATTAACATTGCCCAATTATCTTACATTTGGTTGATGCACATGAGAACATCTCATGGTCATGGTGCTTGCAAACCACACCACTTGAGTACACACCACTGTTTGCTTACAAGGTTGTCATTTTAATGTCGAACTGTTTAGTAATTGCAATTTAGAACAATATTTTATCTGAAATGTGGTTCTCATTTGAATTAATGCCTGCTACATCCACATAATTCCAGTAGCATTGTGGCTGATATCATTGCGCCACCAAGCCGGACGCAGTACGGGTGATTCAGGTTCAATTCCCGACACTGCCTAAAAGGAGTTTTTACGTTCTCCGCGTGACCACATGGGTTTGCTCTGGGTGCTCTGGTTTCCTCCCACAGTCCTTTCGGTAGGTTGATTGGCCGTTGTAAATAGTTCCATGAGTAGGTTAGCGTTAATTTGGTGGGTTGCTGTGGGGCGTGGCCAGAAGAGCCTACTCCACGCAGTATCTCAAAAAATAAATAAATCCATAACCACTTGATCAGGTTATTTACTCAACTATTTATTCCCCTCCACTGATGATGCCCGACCTGCCGAGTTCCTCATCATTTTGGGTGTGTTACTCTGGGTAACCTCTTGGATTTAAAATGGGGAAGGAAGGTCAGCTTGAGTCCGTACAGAATCAGCCAGAATGAATGCAGAGGTTAAAATAGACATATCTCTAGTGATCCACAGCCTACTGTGTCAAAGCCCTGTGTCGTTGTCTGCTGGCATGCAGAGAACTCTTCAGAACTGGAGTGGACACAAATCATCCTCATCTTCAGCCCAAGAAGAAAATTGTCAAAACGGTTTCACTGCTGGAAATCTTTCTCCGAGATCACTGAACTGCTGTTTCATGATAGCAAGCCTGGTTAACAAGGCTGCAGTGTCTCCCTGTCCAGGACCTTTGGCACATCGTATGTTTCACTGTATTCAATTGTGTGTGAAATTCTGAAATTCCATTGTGTAGCACAATTTCATTTTGCATCACGTCACTGAATTTCATTTAAGACCCAATCATACTGGATGCTTATACCATTAAGTGACATCAGGACAGAATAATGCATGACTAATGTTCTCCTGCTACTTCTTACCATGGATGCATTGTGTAAAAATTGTACATGTGCCATCCATACCCAGTCTATTCATTCCTCACCTAGTTTTATATCGAGCAAAGTGATTGATTGCCCCTTGGCCCTCTGAAATGGCCAAGAGGCAACGCGGAAGGTCCATGCCAGTGACAATGACATGAATGCACTTGAATGAATAAAATTTAAGGAAAGTGATGGAAAGTTCAAATCAAATGAAAATCAGATCAAATCAAGTTTGAACCACACATGGATACAGCTGAATGAGACAGCGTTCCTCGGGGGCCAAGGTACAAAAACATTATCACATAAGAAATGCAAACAACAGGAATTCTGCAGATGCTGGAAATTCAAGCAACACACATCAAAGTTGCTGGTGAACGCAGCAGGCCAGGCAGCATCTCTAGGAAGAGGCACAGTTGACGTTTCAGGCCGAGACCCTTCGCCTAGTCCTGACGAAGGGTCTCGGCCTGAAACGTCGACTGTGCCTCTTCCTAGAGATGCTGCCTGGCCTGCTGCGTTCACCAGCAACTTTGATGTGTGTTGATCACATAAGAAAACACATTTTTTAGTCAGAGACCCTGAGCAAAAAGTCCCACAAATTGATGTTTCCTGGCAATCCAGCCTGTCATTCCAGCAATCAAACAATGGAGGGCAGCACTGACGTGAGAGGCCACCCCCAACTAAGCATGGATGCCACGTTACGCCGATCTCCAGCGTTTCCTCACTTTGACTGCAGCAGCAGGAAAGCCCACGGCTTGAGGCCTAGTCCTTGCTACAGCTGAGGCTATGCTGCTGCCTCTCTGCCTATTTCTCATCAAACAAAGGAACGTTGCAGAGGAAAAGTGGTATAAGCCCATGATGCAAACATAAAGCACTGAACAGGTGTTTGCACACGACTCAGGATTGTTTATTTGCATTCTTCAGTACAAGTGTAAAGGAGAATGAAATGGTTGCTACTCCAGATCCAAGGCAGCATAAAAAAAAACACAGTAAACTTAAAAAACACTATTTCCTGGAGTCGATAACCATCTCCTTTGTCTTAATGACATTGAAGATGAGATTATTTGCCTGGCATCAGGCCTTGAGCTCTTCCACCTCCGCTCTGTAGGCCAACTCCTTGTTGCTGCTGAGCCCCACCACTGCAATGTCATAGGTGAACTAGACAACATGATTGCTCGGGTGTTTGGCCGTGCATTCGTGAGTAAGAGGAGTGTACAGAGGGTGTGTAGCACTTTGTTCCGTTGCATTACAACGAACTGTTCCTTCTTCTCATTCTGTCCTTTCTTATAAAAATGTGTATAATTTATGTTTTACTTGCGAATGCTGCTTGTCTGATGCTCTGTGCCTGTGATGCCGCTGCAAGTCAGTTTTCATTGCACCTGTGCACAGACATATGTCAATAAATTCAATCTTGAATTTGATCCCATTTTTCCTTGAAACCATTTACTTGCAGACCAAATTAACTCACTTCATTCTATACAAAAGTACATTTGTTTTATTCTTGAGTTTGGCATGATTTTGCTGAAATCTTCTGAACATTTCCTTAAGTACACAATGGATCTCCTCTTCCACTGAGGTTGCGATGAGTACATCATCCTGATTGCACAAACAGTTCTAAATTTCCTTACCCGTGGTTGCTCAGAATATTCTTGGGAATGATATTACCCAACATCGTAGCCTGTGGTGTATGAATACAAGCATTGTAAGTGTTACTTGGCAAGTAGTACTCACTTTTTTTGTCTCTGCACTAAGCTTGCACGTTGCAAGTTACAATGAATTTAGTAAAGATCTTAGCCTGTGAACTTTCACTGTAGGCTTGATATCTGGGCAAGTAGTACTGTTCATCATCCAACTCTCCATTTAGAGTTACTAGGCACTCTGTACAGAGCTTCTCTTGGTATAACCGCAATGGATGTCACCCAATCACTGTGTAACACTTTCAAAAATATCAAGCATTGCCACAATTTGTTCAGTTCTTTAACCCTTGTCTGTGTGGAGAACAAGGCCTCAAACCCAGTAAAAATCTATCTTCCCTCCTGTACACTCTGTGATTTGACCACAGACAGTAGGCACTTCAAAGAACAGGAGAGATACCACCAACCACGTCTCAACTAAATCTGCAAGCAGAAGAAGTGAACTACTGGAATCAGATTTATTTATCTCATGTGCATCAAAGCATGCATTGCCACTTCATTCTGTACAAAAGTACATTTGTTTTATTCTTGAGTAGTGCCAACATAGCATGCCCACAATGCTTGGCAGAACAACACAGAACACATCAAAATGCAACAAACTAACAACAAACCCCTTTCCTCTTTACCACCCTCCCTCCCACCCACACACACAGTCAGTCCTGCAACTCCAGGATAAGCCTCCTTCATCAACATTACCAGCAGCGTCTCTCAGAACAATATCCCCAGCACTGGAACTGCAATCATACTTAGATGGCTCAAATGGCGAAGCCCTTTCATTTGTAATTCTGAAATCAGACTTCTAAGGAACTGTGAAACCTGCTCTGACAATGTAGAAATGTCTCCTTGAATAAATGTAACATAGCCAATGGATTCTGAGAACTTTTAGCCCATGACCCATTTAAAGAGATAGCACTGAAACCCTTAAATGTATGCACCAGGAGCACACAGAATTGTGAAAGAGCATACCAACTCATTAGCTACCAACTCACCCAAGGCAGGAACCGTTGGTCCCACATAGGCACCATCAGCCCCTTCAGAACCCATTAACTGAAGAGGAAGAGGAATGAGTCATTTCACACAATTCTTAAAGAAGTGACAGCCTTAAAGCAACTCTTATTATTCACAGCCTATAATAAATTATAACTAAGCAATGTTTTGGATCTTTCACTTTCCAGGGCCCGAGGGGCTTATTGCTAACCCCAGCTTTCTCACATAGCAGCATGAACTTTATAAAGGGCCTGAGTTGTTCGTGACAGAGTTAAACTTTTAACCAATATTCCTTGCTCAACTTCTTGCTGTAAACAAGTAAACAGTGAAGTCCTGTAGGCCCATGTTTAATCAACATAAGGCAACGGGGTTATGTAAATTGGCCTGTACCAAACCAGACAACACTGGCTAAGTTATTTGCACCATTGTGTCTGAGTTCAAGGAAGCTTTCAGACCACTGATTTTGTCAACTAACACATCGAACATGGTCACAGATATAGTTGATCAATCCATAGCTGGGATATTTGGGTACTTAGAGAGTCAGGCTTCACACATTAATTTTGAGAGTCTGGGATCTCTGCTCCTGGAAGCTTTTATACCATCTATGTGAATTACTTTGTCCCAGCATCGGTAAGGTATCTGAAAAACATCATATGCATACAATGTCAACTAGTAGCAAAACAGCATATGTGTTAGAACCTATTGAGGATTGTTAGGGATGACAGGGAGTACGGCAGAAAGATGGGGTGACTGAAAGAAAAACTAGAATTCATTCCTCAATCTTCAGGTTCTACAACACATGACTTGTTCATCTGCAAATCGTTGGTACGTTCTTTTAGTTCATAAGAATTTCACCTATGTTTGGAAATCCTTTGTAGTTTATGAATCTTTCGCAAATCAGAAGACCTCTGTGAGTTCTAAATGTGTGTTAAGAACTATTTGTCTAAATTTAAGCATGTATCATTAAAACTGTGTTTAAACTTCCTTGTTAGCAAGAAGTATCTCCTCATTGGAGGTGGTACCCACCATTCAAGCAGTGTGTACTGGCAGCTAAACCTCACTGCAGAGACTAGACAGGGAAGTAAGCAAGTCTTTGAAGAGAAGTTTGATACGATATATGATCCATATAGTGAGAGTACCCGTAGAGATCTATATTAGATAAAGCTTAAAATCTTCCTTTAAGTTTAGAGCTTTGTGGACAGTGAACCCAGTTGAGCTATAAAGTTGTTCTCAAAAAATTTAAAATGTATATTCCAATCTGCACGGTTTCTTCAGAGAAAACCATGTGCCAGTAATTCACTGCCTTTTTTTGTGTGTTTCTGGTCAGTGAAAAAGAATGCATGTATGCCAGGAGAGGCGTGGATATTGCAGATTCTGGTCTACTTTTAAGATAAGTGAGCTGTCAGCTGAAAGAATGCTTTACTCCAACAAAAACCAGCTTATTACAATCTGATTAAATATTCAAGATACCAAAACAGCACTTGAAAAACAAAGTAAGAACCGCAGATCCTGGAAATCTGAAATAAAAACAACAAAAAATTACTGGTGATACTCAGTAAGTCAGCAGCATCTACGGGGACAGAAAACAAGTCAGGATTTCAAACTGATAATATTTCTTTAAAAACGAAAGTGCAAGTAAATAAGTGTGTCTTAAGTTGCAGAGAGTGGGAGGGGTGGTGAGAACAGAATGATTATGAAGAGATGCATACTGTGTAGGAAAGGGTGATGAATCCTGTTTGGAGAAGACATACGTAAAGTCGCTAAAAGCAGACATCCCACCTCTCCCGGAAGTTCCGGGAGTCTCCCACGTATTGATAGTGGCTCCCTGATGCCTGCAAATTATATACAATATCCTGGAAATCAATTTTTTTGAGAGTGAGCAAGAGCGAGAGCGCGAGAGTGAGAGAGAGAGTGAGAGAGAGTGCAAGTGCAAGAGTGAGAGAGAGCGTGAGAGAGAGAGAGAGAGTGTGCCATGGCTCCACCTCTCCCGGAAGTTCCAGGAGTCTCCCACATATTGATAGTGGCTCCCTGATGCCTGCAAATTATTTACAATATCCTGGAAATCGATTTTTTTGAGAATGAGCAAGCGCGAGAGAGAGAGAGTGAGAGAGAGTGCAAGTGCGAGAGTGAGAGAGAGAGAGAGAGCGCGCACGCCATGGCCCCACCTCTCCCAGAAGTTCCGGTAGTCTCCTGCAAGTTGATGGTGCTACCTCCCTGAAATGAGTTTTTGCAGGGTGGAATGTCTGCTGAAAGAGCGAGAGGTGGCACAGCAGCATAGTGGTTAGCACAACAGCTTACAATGCAAGTGACCCGGGTCCAATTCCTGCTGTTGTCTGTAAGGAGTTTCTACATTCTCCCTGTGAACTCCCTGTGCTCCAATTTCCACTTACAGACCAAAGTTGGGAGGCTAAATGGTTACTGTAAATTGTCCCATGATTAGGATTAAATTGGGGGATTTATGAGTAGCGTGGCTCCCTCCTATTCCGAGAGTGGGAGGGAGAGATCTACATTAGAGCCATTTAAGAGATTATTTTAGACACATATGTGTTAGCACAATGGAGGGATATGTAGGAAGGAAGGGTTAGATTGATTTTAGAGTAGGTTAAAAGGACGGCACAACATCATGGGATGAATGGCCTGGAGTGTGCTGTAATGTTTTATGTTCTAAGCCTCCATCTCAGTCCTATTGGTGCCTTTGTCACGTACACAACGAGATGGATCCAAAAGACATGGAACATATACAAAGATGTACCAAATAATGGCAAGCTATGTTCGAGGGAATCTTTGCAGATAAACTTGGGGACTGATGGTATGATTCATGACGTTATCTTAAATCCTCAGATGGACGATTACCGTGTATTATTCTGACAAATGGGCTTTGTCTCATTCATTTACTTTCTGCTGGAAGGAAAACCATCTCGCACCGCGCAGGAACCCGAGCGGTGACAGCACAGCTGTATTTCCCAGAGGCAGCTGCCAGCACTTTTAATCAGAACTTTTAGTTGATACAGTCCGAGTCTGCAGACAACCTGGCGAGGCCTGATGAGGGAGCTAGCAGACGGATATCAAAATTATCAGTTTGTACTGAACTCAATAACCCAAACAGCCTCCATTTCCATGAGCACCATCCTGTCTTTTGTTCTGACAGAGATAAGATGTATAAATTATGAGTGGTTGACAAAGAATACTTCAGTGCCTGAGGCAGCTCATCAATCATTTTCAGTGCATCGGCAGGTAACTGATGTAACCCCTGCAGGCTGACTCCACTCAGGTGAGAAGCCTGAATTAAAAGCATTGCCACCGGACAAAAACAGCAACTGAGCTTTGTTTAAGATTCTTTTTAATTTGGGAGTTGTTTATCTGGAGATACCTGTGTCTTTGCGGGCTTGTATCTCTTGGGTTTTGAAGCTCCAGCCCCACAACAGTAAACAATCACTGCTGGCATGGAAGGCAATCAGCGACGGAGACCACACATTGACTAGTACGTGGAAGGTGGGAAGGGTTTGGTGGGACCCTTGCTCCTTTATTTTCCTCGCTGCAGCCAACTTCAAACAGTCGTCCATGTCAGCAGATTCCCTCAACCTTTCATGGTCTCTGGCCAACTTATGCAGAGGTCAGCTCACATAAAATAAAATTGCTCTGATTACTGAGTGTGGGTCACCACCCAGCCTCCCCAGCTGGCTTTGTGCCACTGCGCCACATATTCAAGCACTTCTTTGCTTTTCAGACACAAACCTGAAGCAAATTAGTTTACCCAGTGCAAGACTGACCTGGTGGATAGACCGGTCTCTTTACCTTTGTTGCTTGTTTAGTATAGCTGCACTGGGGCGGAGGGAAATTGCTGGTGTGAATTGACAGCTCGATGAAACTTTTCAAGCTTTTGGATCTGGCTGGGTTTTACTGATCAATGGGTTGCCACCAGAAGAAAGACGCATCTATGTCTTTTGTGTCAGAGGCCTCAGACCCAGGCAAACCAGCCTGAAGATGTGCATTATTTTCAACTTCACCATAAAGACCACGGATCATTTTAAAATGTAATGGTTGATTAACGGATGTCTGTGTGTCTAACACAGCTGCTGCAGAATTACACATCATGTGCTCTGCTAGTTAACTTTAAAAAAACTAAACTTCGTTACAATTACACTTTTTCCAATACGCATCGAAAATGATTTATGCTTTCAATATAATTACAATCCCTTGATGACAACGAAAGCCTGGCTCTTGAATATTACCAAAGAGAATGGATTATCAAGTGTTACTTGCAAATTGTCTTCCTCCCATGGCTAGTAAAATGTTTGACTCACAAGAATTTTCCTCACACTGCATAAACTTTATAAACAACTGACATTAGGTTGCCAAACCTATCTCTCTTGTAGACTGTCCCTCAAGATTATAGATAAAGAAAAAAGATAGCTTTATTTGTCACATGTACATCAAAACATTGAAGCATACAGTGAAATGTATCATTAACTCCAGTTCAGTGGGTCTGGAGATGATTGGTGACCACAACGAGGGACTCACAGACTGTGCCCTCCATGGTTGAGAGATGGCAGGTTTGCAAGATGGTGTGCTACTCTGTCAATGATGCTGGGGCTTTGTCTTCTCCCTATAAAGTGAGTCCAGGTTCTCCAAACCATGCAGATTAGTCCTTCTCTATAGCAAGAATCATGGACAACCAAATCCCACAGGTCAGTATGACCATTTGCCTTCCTCAAGGAGCCTTGTTGAATCAATTCTGCTGTCTGGCTAGTAATCTCTTGATCTGAGAGCTATATAAAATCATGAGGAGCATAGATACAGTGAATGCACACAATTTTTCATCCATGGTTGGGGAATCTGGAGACAGAAGGCAAGGTTTAAGGTGAGAGGGGAGAGACTTATTAGGAACCTGAGGCAAAACCTTTCAGAGGGTGCCCCCCAGGACATCTTCAGGCTGTGTTGGCTGTTGATGCAAATGGCATATTTTACTATTTATTTCAATGTACATGCAACAAATAAAGCTCATCTTTAATTTCCTTTAAGCAGTGCATAGCAGACAGGCAAACGTCATTCTGCAAAAGGCTTAAATGAGATTGAAAACAAGATCATACACAATGGTTGCTGCTGAATCAGTGGAGTTTATGCACAGTGAAGATCTTGTCCGCTGTGCCCCATGATCGACAAACTCCGCACTGCAGTCTCCGAAGAAGGTCTTCCACCTCTGGTAGGAGGTGGCAGAAGACAGCCTTGGCAATGACTTTCTGGAGGTCAGGCAGCAGGGGTACCACTCTTTTACCACAATTGCCTTTCTCCTCTTTCCTGAGTTTGGTCATCACCAACTCACTCACCAAAGTGGGTAAGAGAACCTGCCTTTTACTTGACATCTGCACAATGACAACCTTCATCATATGCACTCAAGAAACAAGGTCAGCCTGGCCTCAGTCATCCACAAGGTGTTGATTGTATCTGCAGACACTTGCAGTCCAAGCTGCAATCCGTTTATTTTCCTCCTCAAAATCTCCTTCTCTGACCAAACTTTCCGACACCTATTCTGACATTGCTTTCTTTAGTTTCTCGGTTTATTTGATAATTATAGCCCTCCAAAAGGTGCTGAAATGAATTTTCTTCATTATCAGTGCACACTGGTTGTTGGCCCATCTTTCCTTGTGTGTAGTTTTTCAAAGTTCGAAGTAAATTTATTATCAAAGTACATTATGTCACCTTATACAACCCTGAGATTCATTTTCTTGAGGGCATACTCCATAAATCCATAGGATAATAACCAACGCAGAATCAATGAAGCACCACACTAACCTGGATATTCAACCAGCGTGTAAAAGGCAACAAATTATGCAACTATGCAAATGCAAAAATAAAGAAATAATAATAAATAAGCAATAAATATCAAGAACATGAAATGAAGAGTCCTTAAAAGTGAGCCGATCAGTTGTGGGAATATTTCAATGATGGGGCAAGTGAAGTTGAGTGAAATGATCCCCTTTGGTTGAAGAGCCTGTTGGTTGAGAGGTAATAACTGGTCCTGGTGGTGTGAGGCTTGAGGCTCCTATACCTTCTTCAGCAGCAAGAAAAGAGTATGCCACACACACAAAATGCTGGAGGAACTTAGCAGGCCAGGTAGCATCTATGGAAAAGCGTAAACAGCCGATGTTTCGGGCCGAGGCCCTTCATCAAGAAGAGATCATACCCTGGTTGGTGGGGGTCCCTGATGATGGATGCTGTTTTCCTGCGACAGTGTTTTGTCTAGATATGCTAAATGGCACAGGGAGCTTTACTGGGCCGAATCCACTACTTTTGTAGGATTTTCTGTTCAAAAGCATTGGGGTTTCCATACCAGCCTGTGATGCAGCCAGTAAATATACTCCCCACTACACATCTATAGAAGTTAGTCAAAGTTTTAGATGTCATGTCAAATCTTCACAAACTCCTAAGGAAGTAGAGGCACTGCCGTGCTTTCTTCGTAATTGCACTTATATTGTAAATAGCCGGAAGATAATAAATCTCAGAGTAGTATGTGGTGACATACTTTGATAAAAAATTTACTTTCAACTTCGTTGAGGCAAATCATTGTTGCTATTTTACCAGGTCACCAGGTTTCCTGCAACACTCATTCACATGATGAGTTTCAACATTGGATAACATCAGTCATTCTGACATACAAAACCAGCAAAGGAATCCATTTCAATCACTGGGATTATCTTGAGTTTGAGTTTGAAGCCATTACATTTGTCAACAAGAACTTGGATTTACCTACATTAGTCACTGCCTGCTGCTTCTACGAGTATCAGTGTGCGTGCGCGAGTGGATGTGAAATGAATTAATGCACTGCCCCTCATATTTAACTTCAGCTACTTCCGCCAACAAGCTTCTTCATCAGGCTGTGATTTCTGAACGACGTGAAAGGTGGGAGCTTCTTCAGCTCCTGTTGGACTTTCCTCAGGATCAACTATTGGCAGAATTTATTCCTCAAGACAGCACACACTGGTTCTGCTGTTTTGTTTAGATCAACTGTAAGATATACAGACAGGGATAGATTGGGCTCTTGTTTTACAGTCTTTTACAAAACTCTAATCAAAGTGTATTCTGAGGACTGTGAGGGCATGGTCATAAGATAATTGCATCAGAGAGGGCAGCAGAGGATTGCAAGACCAAAGGAGCAGAAATTAAGCCATTCGGCCCATCAAATCTGCTCTACCATTCCATTATGGCTGACTTACTATCCCTCTCAAACCCATTTTCCCTGTAAACTTTCATGCCCTTATTTATCAAGAGCCTATTAACCTCTGATTAAATATACTTAATGGCTTGGCCTCTATACCCGTCTATGGCAAGGAATTCCACAGATTCACCAAATTCATCCATATCTCTATTCTAAATGGACCTCCTCGTATTCTCAGGCTGTGCCCACTGCTCCTACGCTTCCTCACTTTTCAAAACTTCCTCTCAACATCCACTCTTTCTAGTCCAGGGGTTCCCAACCTGGGGTTCACGGTCCCCTTGGTTAATGGTAGGGGTCCACGGCATAAATAAGGTTGGGAACTCCTGACTTAGACCTTTCAATATTCGATAGTACCATGTATGAGAGAGACATCTGAATGGAGGGGGAGAGAAATAACAATTTGCAAGTGTGAGATTACCATGACCATATTAATATCCCATTGTACAGTTTTAGAATTATGCCTCAAAATGGTATTTTACAGTGTAACTCCATGGAAATAATGTGCTGTACAGTAAGCCCTGAATCTTGTGGTTCCAGTTTACTAATCAGTCACATAGGTGTGTGAACACGGACTTCTTGCTGGAGATCCAAGAAATCTCCAAAGCCCTAGCTAATTTTCAGTAAATTATTCGAAAGTACAACTATTACTCAAACTTGAGGGAATTCTAGTTGTTCCCTTTTAGATTTATCTATACAACCAGTTCACAAAAATCTCTTTTTGCATGTCTTATTTATTTACCTTTTTAAAATCCAGGCGAGAAGACTGCAACTGGCGGGGCACTGTCTACACCACCCCGAGCTATCTGCCAGCCTAGTCATCATATGGGAGCCCAAGCATGGGAAGATGAACTCTGGGCACCCTCGCAAGACTATGGTCAACACGCTCCTAGAAGACAGCGGCGCGGCTAATGTAGATGAACTAAACACTCTGATGAGGGAGAGGGAGAAGAAGAGAATCCGTCATCATGCCCGACACCGGTCCCCTAGGCCTGAGTCGACTTAGTAGTAGTAGTAGTTTTTAAAAATTCTTATTGTAACTTGTAGTTTTTTAAGTGGGCACGTGACCAAGTGGTGAAGGCATTGGACTAGCTACCTGAAGGTCGTGAGTTCGAGCCCCAGCCAAGGGAACGTGTTGTGTCCTTGAGTAAGGCACGTAATCACACATTGCTCTGCGACGACACTGGTGCCAAGCCGTATGGGTCCTAATGCCCTTCTCTTGGACAACATTGATGTCGTGGAGAGCAATGCTGGTCTTCCATACAGCCTTGCCCAGGCCAGCGCCCTGGAGAATGGAGACTTTCCAGGCGCAGATCCATGGTCTCGCAAGACTAACAGATGCCTGTAATTATTACAACACACATCAAAGTTGCTGGTGAACGCAGCAGGCCAGGCAGCATCTCTAGGAAGAGGTACGGTCGACGTTTCGGGCCAAGATCCTTCGTCAGGACTAACTGAAAGAAGAGCTAGTAAGAGATTTGAAAGTGGGAGGGGATGCAAAATGATAGGAGAAGACGGGAGGGGGAGCGATGGAGCCAAGAGCTGGACAGGTGATTGGCAAACGGGATATGAGAGGATCAAGGGACAGGAGGCCTAGGGAGAAAGGAATGGGGGGGGGAGGGAGCCCAGAGGATGGGCAAGGGGTATAGTGAGAGGGACAGAGGGAGAAAAAGGAGAGAGAGAAAAAGAATGTGTGTATATAAATAAATAACAGATGGGGTACTGGGGGAGGTGGGGCATTAGCGGAAGTTTGAGAAGTCAATGTTCATGCCATATGTCAGTGATAATAAACCTTGACACTGATTCTGAGTTCCTGGTTTACGTCGGGTACACAAGTTTAACATCTTCAGTTATTGGCACAACATCGTGGGCCAAGGGGCCCCTACTGTTCTGCTTAATCTAGCAAAGAAAAAGCAGTTCATGAACAAAGCTCTTTGGGACTTCTGGAGCGGGCCAAGGGAATTGTATAAATGCAAGACACAGGAAGTACTGTAGATACTGGAAATCCAGAGCAATGCAGGCAATGTGCTGGAGGAGCTCAGCAGGTCAGGCAGCACCCATGGAAGGGAATAAACAGTTGACTTTACAGGCCAACACCCTTCATCAGGACTGGTGTCAACTCAAACATCAAAAGTTCATCACCCACACACCTATCACCTGCCAGTTTGACCTCCTTCCCCTTGCCCACCTTTTCTGGCTTCTTCTCCTTCCTTTCCAGTCCTAATGAACGGTCTCAGCCTGAAACGTCAGCTGTTTATTCCCCTTCATATTTGCTGCCAGACTCGCTGAGTTCCTCCAGCATTTTGTGTGTGTGTCCCTCAATATTTCCAGGATCTGCTGAAACTAGTGTTGAGGATTTTTACTCAATATTGATGGTAGATTTCTTATTTCAGGTTATTTAATATAAACAAATTTGAATTCCCCTACTGCCCTGGTAGGAATTTACACAAATCTGTGCATCATTGGTCCAGGCCCCTGGATTTCTAGTCTAAGGTCTGTGCAACCCTTGACTTAGAAACTTGCTGATATATCTTGAGAGATTTTACTACACTAGGAACTCTGCAAGATCACTGTTTATCACTGTCCCCCGCACTCCATAAACGTTGGCACTGGAGTGTAATCAATTGATAACTAGTAAAGGACTTCCTTCTTTGAACATAAAATAGGAAAGAGTTTTATTCCTCCATTCTGGGAAAAGAATCAGTTTATTGATCTTGTCCCTGCCACATCACCACAGTGCAATTATGTAATTGCCAGCACATTTTTAACAAATTCAGACTTGTGCTTTGTCCAACAAATTACAGATTAGGAGATCAAAGCCAGAAATAAAGCTAGCAGTAAGGAGGCCTCTGCTACATGTGGGTGGCAGATCGTGCTTTATCCAAAGCAAATTATCTTCAGCAACTACAGTGAAAAGAGTGCAAAGTGAAACACATAAACACTTGCATGTGATAGCATCTCGATTCAGTCTACCACACACATTACCCCTTTATCAAATGATTGTTGAGATAATGTTCAGTCACCTTGGGCAACTGCACTGATTACAGAGAGGCTTTGCTAATGAATGAATCTTTGTAAGGAAGTAAAACCTCTGAACAAAGCCCTTGAAGAAATTTCTCAAGAGCTAGGAGAGACAATTAGAAGCCCTGACTGAAAAGAATAAAAAAACATTACCTTTGCTGTGCGAATTTTAATCGTGACGTTTATTGTGACAGCGATCTCTTTCGGAAAATTTGGAAAACAGATCTCTATTAGCATGATTGTTCATGGCGAATGGTAAAAAAAAATGGGATTAAAAGGCATCGCAAATATATCTTTCATTTATTCAATTCATATGCTGGTGAAGCAGTGTGTATTCCCATTGGTGTTTCTAACTAAACCTCAAAAGCTCAAGATCCAGGGCCTCTAATGTATTGAAATCAGTGCTGACCTGCCACTTACACTACCAGAGCACCAGACGCTATAGCTGCTTGTCATCCTGCCTATTAACTTGATGTCTTTATTCACAGGCCATCTGCAACAGTGAGAGATGTAACTAATGTCCTCCATACTACAAGGTGGTAAAAGACAGAGCGCACAGTGTACAGATGACCTTTGGGATTCTTGAAGATCCTAACCACTAGACATGAAAATCAATGCTGCCTACTGGCATTAATTAAAATAACCTAAAGGGCAGAATAAGATAAAATGTGCATTCTGCAACTGAGAATATTTGTCACGAACCTTACAAGCATCTTTGTTTTATATATTAAGCACTTCTGTCCATGCTAGTTGCTATTTTTATACTTCATTTTTTCTCATGCAATTGTTCAGTGAATATGAAATACGGTATGCTGTTGTAGACTACAGTAGATGATATATATTTATTTTTGCAGAATGTGCTTTCCAAATCATTTTTAAGTTAGAGTAACGCGTTGTGGTTCCATCAGCCAGATATTTCAAAATACAATTTTGCAAATGTTTTTATAGTTTAAAAATATGATTTCAACTTGTTAAATATTAAAAACTAAGGCAAGTATTTGTCCCAAGCTTGTCACCTAAACTCAGTCAGGAATATAACCTGTGACAATCATTGACAGTATAGCAAGCAGATGTTCTAGATGTGAGTGATCATGTGAATTATCTCAAACTACTCAGACAGATGAGACAAGCGAGGCAAAGGCAGCCAAAGTGGCCGAACATATTGATGTGTGGCAAATTGCTACAGATGCACGTGGAGAGCAGTCTAACTGGCAGCACCACCATCTGCTGTAGAAGGACCACTGCGCAGGATCCGGAAAAAAAGCTGCAGACGGTTGTAAACACAGTCAGATCCACCACAGGCACTGGCCTCACCACCACTGAGGGCATCTTCGAAAGGTGATGCCTCCAAAGAGCAGCATTTAGCACCACCCAGGACATGCCCTCTTCTCAATTCTCATTTCTACTATCCGAGAAGAGGCAGGGACAGCTTTAGGGACAGCTTCTACCCTCCACCAGCAGATTTCTGAACGGACAACCTACCAACTCATGAACACTATCGCACACATATAGATAAATCTTACTATAATTTTCAGTGCTTTTTTAAATCATTTGCACTGTACTGCTGCTGCAAAACAGCAAATTTGATGACATATGCCAGTGATATTAAACCTGATTCTGATTCTGATTTTATATATATATATATATAATTTATAGTATATTTTATGTATTGCACAGTACTGCAGCTGCAGAACAAATTTGATGACACATGTCAGTGATAATAAACCCGATTCTAACTGAGTGTAGTATTGCTCAGGTTTAAGTTTTTACCCACAATTTCTCATGCTGCAGATGGTAAGAATGATGTACACTCTCCAGCAGCTAAACCAGAGTGAAAAGGAAGAGTGTTTTTCATGTTCTAACAGATAATCAGATGCTGTACGGAACATGGTAATACTGAGCTGTTGATTCCATCAAAATGTCACATCAAGGAACACAACTGTTCAAAGACATATCATGCGTGATATAAGTGGATATAGGCATTCTGCAGCTTGGCTTGAAACTTTCTCGAATCTCAGCTCAAGACGAAATGGATTAGATGAAACCCTGATTCAGTGGATTTTACAAGGCTTCAGAAACAAACAGGTTTGATTGTTCACATGGTGCTTTCTCACTTGATGTAGTTGATTTTAAACTCACGGACTGTCAGAAAATGGGCAAGTGGGCGTTTAAGAAGGACAGGATGACTAACCTGGCAGAGACCTATCTGTTTCATCGTGATTCTAATTACAACCACTCTGGGCATTCTTTCTTCTACTCCCTCCCATGTGGGGGAAGATACAGAAGCTTGAGAATATATACCACCACTCTCAAGGACAGCTTCTAACCACCATTGTAAGACTCATGAACAATCCCCTGGTATGTTAAAGATAAACTCTTCATCTCTCAATTTACAGTATCTCATCATGGCCTTTTCATCTTATATGTCTATCCAAAGATTAGCTTTATTTGTCATATTACATTGAAAACTATGGTGAAATGCTCCTTCTGCGTCAAATCAGATCAGCGAGGATTGCGCTGGGCAGCTCGCTAGTGTCATCACGCTTCTGGCTCCAATATTGCCTGCTTATAACTCACTAACCCTCAGGGATGTGTGCTTAGCCCACTGCTCTGCTCTCTCAACACCCATGGCTGTATGGCTTGGCACAGCTCAAATGCCAGCCATAAATTTGCTGAGAATACAACAACTGTTGGCAGAATCTCAGATGGCGATGAGAGGGCGTGCTGGAGTGAGATATACCAGCTAGTTGAGTGGTGTCAGAGTCAAAAACTTGCACTCAACATCAGTAAGACCAAAGAACTGATTGTGAACATCAGAAAATGTAAGATAAGGGAACACACACCAATCCTTATAGAGGGATCAGAGTGGAAAAAGTGTGCAAGTTCCTGGGTGTCAATATCTCTGAGGACCTAACCTGGACGCAATGTATCGATGCAGCTATAAAGAAGGCAGGACAGTGTATAGATTTCATTAGGAGTTTGGGGAGATTTGGTATGTCACCAAAAATAGGTACAAGTTTCTACAAATGTACTGTGGAGAGTATTCTAACTGACTGCATCATCTTCTGGTTTGGGCGAGTGGGGATACTGCACAGGATCAAAGGAAGCTGCAGAGGGTTGTAAAATTAGTCAGCCCCATCATGGACACTGGCCTCTATAGTATCTAGGACATCTTCAAGGAGCAATGCCTCAAAAAGGTGGCGTCCATCATTAAGGTCCTCCATCACCCAGAACATGCCCTCTTCTCATTGCTACCATCAGGAAGGAGTACAGAAGCCCGAAGACACACACTCAACAATTCAGGAATAGCTTCTTCCCCTCTGCCATCTGATTTCTGAATATACATTGAACCCATGAGCACTACCTCACTACTTTTTTATCTCTATTTTTTTTGCACTACTTATTTAATTTTACTAAGTATATATATATATATATATATATATATATACACACACACACACACACACACACACACACACACAGAGTTATGGTAATTCACAGTCTTTTTTTTCTTCTTTACTATTATGTATTTTATTGTTCTGCTGCCACAGAGGTAACAAATTTCATGACAAATGTCGGTGATAGTAAACCTGATTCTGATTTCACAGGCCTTTGGGATATGGGAAACCAGAGCACCCAGGAGGAACCGACATGGTAGCAAATACAAACTCCTTACAGACAGCAGCAGGAATCGAACTCCAATCTTACAGCTGGCGCAGTAATGTGTCGTACTAACTGCTTTGCACCATGCTGCCCTGCACTACACTTTTCTGTAGTAATAATAATAGGCATCCGTTAGTCTCATGAGACCATGGATTTGCACCTTGGAAGGTTTCCAGGGTGCAGGCCTGGGCAAGGTTGTATGGAAGACCGGCAGTTGCCCATGCTGCAAGTCTCCCCTCTCCATGCCACTGATATTGTGCGAGGGAAGGGCATTAGGACCCATACAGCTTGGCACCGGTGTTGTTGCAGAGCAATGTGTGGTTAAGTGCCTTGCTCAAGGCCACAACACGCTGCCTCAGCCAAGGCTCGAACTAGCGACCTTTAGGTCAGTAGATGAACGCCTTAACCACTTGGCCACGCGCCAATACTTCTCTGTAACCGTAACACTATATTCAGCATTGCATTTCTCCCTTCCTTTTGTATGACCTCAATATACTTATGTATGGATTGATCAGTCTGGATGGCGTGCAGCCACAAGTTTTTCACTGTATCTTGACACACGTGACCGTGAGAAACTGATCACCAACTACTTCTGAACAGATTCTGATTCTGATGAGACACAGAGGTGGAAATCCAATGATGCAAGCAGGATTTGACTTCTGGCTTAACAGTTTGTGAAGATGCTGTGTTTCTCTCACAATGTAGAATGAAGATGTGGATTGAGTCCTGCAGAAGGGTCTCGGCACGAAACGTTGATTGTTTATTCATTTCCATAGATGCTGCCTGACCTATTGAGATCCTTTAGTATTTTGTGAGTGTTGCTAGAGGACATAGTTGTGTTTTTATTAAATGTTGTGTTTTGCCACATGGTGTAGGTGAACTGTACAATTAGATTTCTTGTATTCTAAACTACCGCAAGTGTATCTTTTTTTTCCTTTCGCGCATTGAGGGTTGCTCTTTCATTTTTATTTGTAGTCTTTTCTTCTTCTTTAATTGGGTTCTTTCAGGATTCTTGCTTTGTGCCTACCTGTGAGTAAGCAAATCTCAAGGTTGTTTGATGTATACATTCTTTGATAATAAATGGATCTCAAATCTTGAACCTATTCTGCACAACAAGCCACTGATACCCACAGCAACACACACAAAATGCTGGAGGAACTCAGCGAGTCAGGCAGCATCTTTGAAGGAGAATAAACAGTTGACATTTCGGGCTGAGATTCTTCATCAGGACTAGAAAGGAAGTGGGCCAAAGGCAGAATAAGACGGTGAGGGGAGAGGGAGGAATACATGTTGGCAGGTGATAGGTGAGACCAGGTGAGTGGGAAGGTAGATGCTTGTGAGAGGTGGGACAATGTAGCAGCTGGGAGGTGAAGAAGAAAGAATTTGATAGGAGAGAACAGAGGACTATGGAAAAAAGGGAAAGAAGAGAGGAACCACAGGAAGTTTATGGGCAGGTGATGAGAAGAGAAGAGGAGAGAGGGTAACTAAAAGGGAAAGCAGAAGAGAAGATGGAGGGAGTGAAATTACCAGAAGTTAAAGAAATCAATGTTCATGCCATTGTAGGGGAGGCCACCCAATCAAAATATATGATGTTGCTCCTCCAGTCTGAGTTTGGCCTTATTGTGGCAGTAAAGAAGTCCATGGACAGACATGTCAAATGGAAATGTCAACTGTTTATTCCCCTCCACAGATGCTGCCTGACTTGATGGGTATCTCCAGCATTTTGTGTGTTGCTCAAGATTTTCAGCATCTACAGAATCTCTCCTGTAGCTGGTATCCATGCCACAGGCCTGAGAGAATCAATACGGCAGTACTATTCATATTGATTATTTATCATTATTGACTGCAATATTTCCAGGAACAAAATGGACAGGAATTATGTCAGTACAATTAACTCTAAATCTGCTCAATAAAACTATGTCACACAGTGCATACAAATAAAATGAAAAGGAAAGTTCTCCATTCATCTCTCTTCTATTCAATGGATATGATGACCAATGAGCTTAATGCTTTGAGGGCTGCCCCTAGAAAATTCAGTGCAGTACAAAGCCAAACACAATGTCCATCAGGGAATAGGCCCTACAAAAGGAGCTTTTCATTCACTGGATTTACCACTGAAGAGTGTTTAATGGGCCAGGTTACAAAGGAATGGAAAGGTGATGGAGATGAGGAGCACCCCCCCCCCCCCCACCACCCCAGTAACTCTGGGCTCAAAGAACCTATTCTTAAGCTGGGATTCAAAAAGGGATCTTTAGTCTGGAATTGGAGGACTGGTCATTTGGTGAAAGAGTGGGCCTGGGTTTAGGATGTAATCTACAGGCTGAGATCAGAAGAAAGACTGGTAGACAGGTCAGGTTAGGCCTGTTCATCTCACATTGTAAGAAGCAGCCACTTATATTCTGGAGAGGCTGATGCAAAGGTTGGATCATGCTTCCTCTTAATATCTTGTATACCTCTATTATGTCTCCTCTCATCCTCCTTCTCTCCAAAGAGTAAAGCCCTAGCTCCCTTAATCTCTGATCATAATCCATACTCTCTAAACCAGGCAGCATCCTGGTAAATCTCTTCTGTATCCTTTCCAATGCTTCCACATCCTTCCTATAGTGAGGCGACCAGAACTGGATAGTGAGCGAGGTCCTCAATGAATACTTCTCTTCGGTATTCACCAATGAGAGGGAACTTCATGACAGTGAGGACAATATGAGTGAGGTTGATGTTCTGGAGCATGTTGATATTAAGGGAGAGGAGGTGTTGGAGTTATTAAAATACAGTAGGACGGATAAGTCCCCGGGGCCATACGGAATATTCCCCAGGCTGCTCCACAAGGCGAGGGAAGAGATTGCTGAGCCTCTGGCTAGGATCTTTATATCCTCATTGTCTATGGGAATGGTACCGGAGGATTGGAGGGAGGCGAATGTTGACCCCTTGTTCAAAAAAAGGTAGCAGGGATAGTCCGGGTAATTATAGACCAGTGAGCCTTGCGTCTGTGGTGGGAAAGCTGTTGATAGGATCTATGGGCATTTAGAGAATCATGGTCTGATCAGGGACAGTCAGCATGGCTTTATGAAGGGCAGATTGTGTCTAACAAGCCTGATAGAGTTCTTTGAGGAGGTGACCAGGCATATAGATGAGAGTAGTGCAGTGGATGTGATCTATATGGATTTTAGTAAGGCATTTGACAAGGTTCCACATGATAGGCTTATTCAGAAAGTCAGAAGGCATGGGATCCAGGGAAGTTTGGCCAGGTGGATTCAGAATTGACTTGTCTGCAGAAGGCAGAGGGTCATGGTGGAGGGATTACATTCAGATTGGAGGATTGTGACTAGTGGTGTCCCACAAGGATCTGTTCTGGGACCTCTACTTTTCGTGATTTTTATTAACGACCTGGATGTGGGGGGGGGGGGGGTAGAAGGATGGTTTGGCAAGTTTGCAGACGACACAAATGTTGGTGGTGTTGTAGATAGTGTAGAGGATTGTCGAAGATTGCAGAGAGACAATGATAGATTGCAGAAGTGGGCTGAGAAGTGGCAGATGGAGTTCAACCCAGAGAAGTGTGAGGTGGTACACTTTGGAAGGACAAACTCCAAGGCAGAGTACAAAGTAAATGGCAGGATACTTGGTAGTGTGGAGGAGCAGAGGGATCTCAGGGTACATGTCCACAGATCCCTGAAAGTTGCCTCACAGGTGGATAAGGTAGTTAAGAAAGCTTATGGAGTGTTAGCTTTCATAAGTCGAGGGATAGAGTTTAAGAGTTGTGATGTAATGATGCAGCTCTATAAAACTCTGGTTAGGCCACACTTGGAGTACTGTGTCCAGTTCTGGTCACCTCACTATAGGAAGGATGTGGAAGCATTGGAAAGGGTACAGAGGAGATTTACCAGGATGCTGCCTGGTTTAGAAAGTATGCATTATGATCAGAGATTAAGGGAGCTAGGGCTTTACTCTTTGGAGAGAAGGAGGATGAGAGGAGACATGATAGAGGTGTACAAGATAATAAGAGGAATAGATACAGTGGATAGCCAGTGCCTCTTCCCCAGGGCACCACTGCTCATTCAAGAGGACATGGCTTTAAGGTAAGGGGTGGGAAGTTCAAGGGGGATATTACAGGAAGGTTTTTTACTCAGAGAGTGGTTGGTGCGTGGAATTCACTGCCTGAGTCAGTGGTGGAGGCAGATACACTAGTGAAGTTTAAGAGACTACTAGACAGGTATATGGAGGAATCTAAGGTGGGGGCTTATATGGGAGGCAGGGTTTGAGGGTCGGCACAACATTGTGGGCTGAAGGGCCTGTACTGTGCTGTACTATTCTATATATCTATTCTATAATATCTATATGATAGAGGTATACAAGATATTAAGAGGAATAGATAGAGTGGATAGCCAGCACCCCTACCCCAGGGCACCACTGCTCTATACAAGAGGACATGGCTTTAAGGTAAGGGGTGGGAAGTTCAAGGGGGATATTAGAGGAAGGTTTTTTACTCAGAGAGTGGTTGGTGCGTGGAATGCACTGCCTGAGTCAGTGGTGGAGGCAGATACACTAGTGAAATTTAAGAGACTACTAGACAGGTATATGGAGGAATTTCAGGTGGGGGGTTATATGGGAGGCAGAGTTTGAGGGTCAGCACAACAATGTGGGCCAAAGGGCCTGTACTATTGTATCATCAGAGCCATTGTGGGTATGGGTTTGGGAGACAGGTCATCAGAAGCCTCGAGCAGGAGAGGTGGAGTGTTGACCAGTGAAGTTTCAACATTTATATGAACATAGCCTATATGAACAACACTAGGCCATTCGACCCATCAAATCTGTTCCACTATTTGATTATGGCTGATTATTTTCTCTCTCAGCCCAATTTTTCCTACCTTCACCCCATAACCTTTGAAGCTCTTACTATTCAAGAACCAATCAACCTCCACTTTAAATCTACACAATGACTTGGCCTCTACAGTCATCTGTGGTAATGAATCCCATAGACTTACCACTCTCTGGTTAGGGAAATTCCATCTCATTTTTGTTCTTGTATTCTGAGGCTGTGCCCTCTTGTTCAAAATTCAGCCACTGTTGGAAACATCCTCTCCACATCCAGTTTAACTAGGCCTTTCAAAACGGATAGAGGTTTGTAAGATTATGAGATACATAGAGTAGGCAGGGAGTAAATTTTTCTTAGGGAAGAAATGTCTAATACCAGAGGGTATGCATTGTAGGAGAGAGAGGGTAGGTTTGAAGTGGGTGTGTTAAGTTTTTTACTCTGAGAGCGGTGGTGTCTGGAATGGGCTGCCTGTTATGGTAGCAGAGGCAAATACATCCAAGGCTTTTCAGAGATGTTTAGATATGCACATGAGTATGAGGAAGCTGGAGGGATATAGACACGGTGTGGATAGGAGGGATTTGTGTTTGGGTGTTTTTGATTTGTTTTTTTGGCTGGTTTAGTACAATATTGCGGGCTGAAGGGCCTGCCTTTTCCCGTGTTCTATGAAACTAGCAGAGGCAGAAGACCAAAAGAGGGGTAGGTAAGCCTGTGGCTTTAAACGGGATAGTTATGAGGCAGATGTCCAGTACAACACATGGCTAATGTGTAATACCAAAGCAGCCCACATGGAGGATGAATATACAATGGACAATTAACCCACTGGCATGCTCTCAGGATTTAGGAGGAAAGCTGAGCATTTGGATTAAAACCGTATTGTGACAGAGGACATGCAAACTCCACACAGACAGCAACAGAGGTCTGAACTGAACCCAAGTCTGAGGCAGCTGCAAGCATTTATCCATCATTGCACCATCACAATCTCCTTTTTGAGTTTGTGGATCTGACGATGTTGATGGTGCCACTCATACCACATTCCGAATTTTCCCGAGGCTTTATTTTTCACTGAAGCTAAGTCAGGCACTGAATAAAACTTGGCAACACACAAGCACAAAGGATGTTACTGAAGAGGAAATCTTGTGCAAAAAGAGCAGGAAACGTCCTCACTTAGTTCCAGACAACTGTGGAGTCTCCTGGATTTCACTTCTCTTGCCATCTGTAACTTACCCAGTTCTAGTAGAAAATTTCCTCTGCTCTCAGCCAAGTTATGACAGAAAGACTGCACAGAATCTTCACTTAGAACCAATTTCCAAGCTATAATGACTGCAATCATTTTCCAGTCTTCCTAATGGGGTGCCATGGCAGCGTAGATGTTAGTGCAATGCTATTACAGCTTGGGGTGTCGGAGTTCAGAGTCCAATTCTGGCGCCGCCTGTAAGGAGTTTATACACAAACCAGAGAAAATCTGCAGTTGCTGGAAAACAAAACAGTATACGCAAAATGCTGGAGGAGCTCAGCAGGCTGGGCAGCATCCCTGGAAAAGAGTAAACAGTCGGCGTTTTGGGCTGAGACCCTTCATCAGGGCTGGAAAAAAGAAAGATGAGAAGTCAGAGTAAGAAGGTGGGGGGAGGGGAGGAAGAAGTACAAGGTGATAGGTGAAACCGGGAGAGGGTGAGGGGTGAAGTAAAGAGCTGGGAAGTCAATTGGTAAAACAAGTAAAAGGCTGGAGTTGGTATGTTTTTTCCCCCTGTGTACGCATGGGTTTCCTCCCACATTCCAAACTTACCAGTTAGTAGGTTAATTGGTCATTGTAAATTATCCTGTGATTAGGCTAGGGTTAAATAGGTGGTTTGCTAGGTGCTGTGGGCTGGAAAGGTCTGTTCTGCACTGTATCTCTCAACAAAAAAAAATTAAAAATGATAAAATATTGCCTGCCACCCATCAGCTCAACCCCTCACAGGCTAAAGCAGAACAGCCTCTCCCTACAGAAACAATTCAGCATGAAGTGACTGTGACAACACACTAAGTAATCTCAGATTACATATGCTATGCAATAACCTCTAGTATCTTCAATTAGTGGTAAATATCCCAAAACTACCAGAACCTGATTTCTTCTTCTGCTTCATTTAACCTTATTTCGATCTCAAACAGCAACGAAATATGGTAGCCAGTGTTTCAGATAAAGCCTCCCCCATTTTTTTTGTGTATCTACTGGAAATGAAAAGCTGTCTGTTGGGCCAATCAACATTAAGTGTCTATTCTGCTGATGTTGCTCAAGTGTCTTATTCCTAGTTTAAACATGTCATTTATTTTGTTTAATCATTGTACTAATGACCTATCAGGTACTACACCTTGCCTCAGCATACCCTCCCATCATTAAAACAAACCCAGAATACACCAAGCATTATGTTTGGGCCTTTGAGAGTGACGCTGCAGCGACCGCTGATCAGTGTTCAATTCCCACTGCTGCCTGCAAGGAGTTTGTACATTCCCTCTGAGACTGCGTTGCGTTGGTATTTTTGGGATTCTCCAGTTTCCTCCCACGTTTGAAAGATGCACAGTACGGTATGGCTTAGGGTTTGTAAGTTGTGGGCATGCCATTTTGGTTTGGAAGCTTGACAACATTTGTGGGCCTCCCAGCACAACTGTCGTTGATTTGATGCCAACAACAAATTTCACTGCATACTTCAATATACTTTAATTAATCAATTAAGTAATTTATTTATTGAGATACACAATGTGTTGGGCACGTGGCCAAGTGGTTAGGGCGTTTGTATAGTGATCTGAAGGTCGCTAGTTCGAGCTTCAGCTGTGGCAGCGTGTTTGTGTCCTTGAGCAAGGTACTTAACCACACATTGCTCTAGTGTCTGTGTGAGGAGTGGCGCCCCGTGTAAGGCATGAAAACGCCCAACGCAGGCTTCTCATGGTCTGAGTCAACGTTCCCCTACACTCTAAAGAGGCCCTTCCAGCCCTTCAACCCGAACCACCCAGCAACCCCTGATTGAACCCTAGCCTAACCACGGGACAATTTACAATGACCAATTAACCTACCAATTAGTACATCCTTGGACTGTGTGTTGAAACCAGAGCACCCGGAGGAAACACATGCAATCATGGGGAAAACGTACAAATTCCTTACGGAAGGTGGAGGGGCCATGTGACAAATAAAGCTAATCCTCCCTTAATCTCTCTTTAAATTCAGCCTTCCCTGGTAAATCTTATTTTGTCTGTTTTGGGGCTGGTCTGCTATATTTAATTGGAATTAAGCCAAAGCATTGTTATGTTTGAGTGGGAATCCTGACATCAAAAGATTAATGGAAGTTCTTTTAAAAAAAAGGGAATCCATTTATATATATATTACTTACCCGCATCTTTCAAACATTTCAAAGCAGTTCACATACAATAACTACCAGTGTCATTTTGCATACAAAGACTTTACACACAACGTTCTAAAAGTGGCAACTGATTGTAAGTGGAGCAACTTAACTAGTTCCTAACATTAATTAGAAAAGATGAAGGATTAGGCTAATAAGAGATGGAGACTGCAAGGGAGGGAGCATATACAGGCAAGCAATATCTTACTGCTCTTACTCTGTATATGCACTCAAAATGGTGTTAGGGTGATTTTGTCATGATATTAATGATGGTTATAAATTAAAATTTTTCCTCAGCTGTGCCTCACCTGGTCTTTTTTTGACCTAATGAAATCATTGACGTTGCCAATCAAGATGGATGGTGGAGAAACCTCCTCGTATTTGTCAGCCTGCAGATAATCATCAGCACCTGCTAAATGATGGCAAGTAAGATGTCACCTCAGTGAATGAGTCCACAACAGGACCATCGTGATGCAGGCAGGTAATCAGTCAGTCAAATCATTGCTCTAAATTCTCCTGGTGCAGGGTGCACCTCACTTCCACCAAGCTACCTGCTGGCCTGGAGCTGATCTATGGGTCACCCTCACAGCCTTTGCTGATCTGAGGTAAAACAATTGATGGACGGCACTGCAAACCCAACACAAAGTTCATGGTCTAATAGGCAGCATTATACCTGCTCTCCTGAGCTATCTACAGCAAGCTCCTCAAAGCACTGCTAAGGTACCAAGAATGATGTCTTCACAAAATCCTCTATGCCTGCTGCTGAGATGTAAAGCACCACCAGCATTCCCTCCCAGACCAACAGGCACAACTCCAAGGCTGTTTATGACAGTGCATCCACCTCTAGGGATTATCTACACTTCTTGCTGCCTCAGTAAAACAGCCAGCATTGGCAATGGATAGCATGGACCTCACCCACCATGGACAATCTCCCTTTCCCCCTCTCCCATCAGGTAAAAGATACAAAGCACATACCACTGCAAGGAGCGCTCCTATCCCACTCTAATCAGACTCATGAATAAACCTCTTCTATGATAAAATGGACTCTTGGCCTCACAATATATCTTGTTCTGATCTTCCACTGTATTATTTACCAGCACATACTTTTTTGGTAGCTTTTACACTTTATTCTGCATTAATTCTTCTAGCTTAGCGTAGTATGTAATAATTTGATCTGAATAAACGGTATACAAGACAAACTTTTCACTGTATCGTGGTGCATGTAACGATAATAATCCAGTACCTACGGTAAGGACATTCTCAACAGATCCTTGAGAAAGGGTAACAGCCTCGGTGACTCCTCTGAACCATGACCACTCAAAGTGGAGAAGGAGCAAGAAAACTGGCACTAAGATGCTCGTATCCATGAGTTGGGGGCACCTGGAAGCCCAGTACAAATAATAGGCAGAACACACCTATTCTTGCACTGCTCCACCACACAATGTCATAGAGCCATACAAAAGTACAGCACAGAAACAGGTCCGTCATCCCGTCTAGTCCACGCTGAACAGTCTATTCCCATGGACCATAGCCCTCCATACTCTTACCATCCATATACCCATCCAAACTTCTATTAAAATTTGAAATCAAGCTTCCATGCCCCACTTGTGCTGGCAGCTCATTCCACACTCTCACAACCCTCCGAGTGAAGAAGTTTCCCCTGGATTCCTGTGGCAGGGTCTGCAGTTCCCATATTGGCTTCATCAGCCAATCTCAGAACTGGAGTGTCAGCAAACTAGCTTCAGTCCTGAGGAGCTGCCTAAGAAAGAGACAGGAAGAACATAAATGATCACACACAAAGCTGGTTGAAAGAATAAAGTTACAAAAATGCATGTCTTCCAAATGAGATATTCGTACAACTGCATTTCCTTTACTGTGGGCACAAGCAAAGCCACTATTGATGTTAAAGGAATTCCATAAATTATGAGAAATGAGATCCCCAATATCATTTACTGGAAGACAACAGGCTGGGAAGAATGAGCAGATGAACTGCAGATGTAGATTAACAGAAAGAAAAAAAAGATATAAATTTCAGAGAAAATAGTGCTGAGATTTATATGACATGTGTTAACAGATGCAGAAAGAGAGCGAGCGAGATCAAACCCACATGGAAGTGGGGAGGAACATTTAGCAGCAGGCTGTTGGATCTGGTGATTTTGATCTGGAGGTTCTGCGGAAGTTAAGAACGAGGCATAAAACTTGGTGGTTATGGCCATTTTATTAAATGTTACAAGAACAAAGAATGAACAGAGAGGGAGAGAGAGAGACAAAAAGAAAAAGAAGTCGGGGTCATCTCATCTTCAGATGGGAGAGAAAGCACATTGCATTACGTTCAAAGTTCAAAGTAAATTTATTACCAAAGTTCATATACAACCCTAAGATTCATTGTCTTGCAGGCAAACTCAATAAATCCATAATAGGATAACAACTATAACAGAATCAATGAGAGATTGCACCAAGATGTAACTTATAAAATAGCCATGTTCTGGTGGTGTGACACCTGCCGCAGAAAAATGAAGTTTCTACAAAATACTAAAACAGCAATGCTATAATTACCACAAAATTTACGGAACAATATATATTCAGGTGATTTTATATAAATTATAAGCAAGTAGAGGAGAGTTAAACTTCAATAATTCTACACCCGAATGCAACAGTGCTCAATCCGATGGAAAGAAAACAAAAACATGCTCTGATTGTACATGGAAACTCAGAGGCATCCCTTTCCTTGTCTCGTTGCTGTAAAGTTGAAAGTTTACATAGTTTGTTACATCTCATTGGCCTATGCCAGCTTTAGGCCCTTCTGTTCAAACATACTGATTAACACATTTCCAAACCAACTTGCATCATGCGCACAAGGCTCATGACCTTGTCAGTTTGCTACAAGTTAGGTTTGGAAGTCTGAGATACAAGGACGTTGCTGGGAATTAAGGAGCTGAATTATTGGGAAAGGCAGAATGGGTTCAGACTTCATTCCCCAGAGCGTAGGAGAATGAGGGGAGAGATGATGGAGGTATACAAATTTATGAGGGGTATAGATAGGGTAAATGCAAGGCTCTTACAAAAGAGATTGAGTGAGACTGGAACTAGAGGTCATAGGTTAAAGGTGAAGGGTAAAATATTAAGGGGAACCTGATGGGGAATTTCATCATTCAGAGGGTAGTGTGAATGAGAAATGAGCCACCAGCATAAGTGGTGGATGAGGGTTCAATTTCAACATTTAAGAGAAATTTGGATAAGTACATGGATGGGAGGGGTATGGAGGGCAATATGTTATGTTTTGTAACTCCAAAATACAAAACTAATTAAAAGAAAACACAGAGTCAGGCGATGAGTGTGCTTGGCTCAGATTTTTATGCATTCATGGTGGAAATATTAAATACTCAACACTCTGGTCCAAGTGCAGATTGAAGAGACTAGACAGAATAAGTTTGAAATGGACTACATGGGCTGGAGGCCCTGCTTGAGTTCTGTAATACTCCATGACTCTTTGACCTGTTTGTCAATATGTTATCTGATGATATTGTCCAAGTCAATGATATTTTGGATATGTCAAGCTGCTGGCCCACAAGCTAAGGTCTCTGATGAATTGCTGGAAGCAACAATGAGTCATCACCTCCACACTATGACGGTCTTTATATCTGCAGCAGCTGGCTGTTAATCCCCAGAGGTCCAAAATGAACTAAAGATCTTGCTCAGAGTGATCAGAAAGGCACAGCCAACAGCAGTTTGAATGACTCGTTTGCATTCCTCTATTGCTTATAGCTGATTCAACTCAAAGAGTGCATCAATCATTTAAAACTTTACTTTTAAAGTAATGTCCATATCAATTTATTCCATATCCCATGTTGGAAGTCAATGGAAAAGATTGTGAAAAAGTCTGCTTCATTCCATTTCTACAAGTTATTCAGATTATTTGGCATCATACAATAGGCAAAGCACCATAATGTTGCAAGGCATAACTTTGGCAAGATCAAAAAAAGATGACAAAGAGCCTTTTGTTCCGCTTCACAGCATGAAGAACATGAAGACCATATCAGCCCTCCCTCAGTTACTGATACAAAACTAATGATTTTATCTGCAAGTACAGAGGAAACACTCCTATCACTGTTCCCATTATTTCCTCCTCCATTGTGTTTCTGGAAGAGTGATAAGAACAATATCATTCATAAATTACAACACACATTCTTGACTGCACTTAACTGCATGTAAGAGATGTCATCTGGCGTGGACAACTCTCAAGTGATGAATAATTTTCTATTTTAAGCCCAAGCATTTTTCTGGAATATTTCTTTGACTTCAGACATTAACTCTATGCCTTTTTCCACTGATGCCGCATTTCTGTTTTTATTCATCAGATGTTAGCCTGAATGAAGGCTGATTAATTCAGTACATGCATTAAATATCTGATCCATCTAATAAAGGATTTCATCTTTGACAATGAAAAGCTGTTGGTTATTTTTCAGGCCTGCGCCTCCACCAGTGACTTTTGTTCATTTTCAGTTCTATCTGGACCACATTCTTAATGTCATTGACTTGGGTAAACTCAGCTGACTGCTATATATTGATACCTTAATCACTGAGCCACCTTCAACATCACTCTAATGAAACCAGTTTTGGAACATTTTGTTTACGACTCTACTTTTATCTCCTTCTCTTCTTTTGTGATGGCTGTGATGCCATTTGGACTTTTGAAATAACTTATATGTAGAACTTTGGGATTTTGCTTTCTGGGTGGGGTTTTGGTAGGATCAACATCCTGAGAGGAACTGGAACTAAGTTGAAAGTTCAAAGTAAATGAATTATCAATGTAGGTATATGTCAACATATACAACCTTGGAATTCATTTTCTTGCAGGCATTCACAGTAGAACAAAGAAGTACAATAGAATCAATGAAAATCCACACACAAACAAAGACTTTCAAGCAACCAATGTGGAAAAGAAGAGAATCTATGCAAATACAAAAAAAAACAATTCCATCTCAGATCTTCTTTACCACCAAAAATGCAAACTGGCAGCACAAATTAAGCTATTTACATTTTCCCTTGTACATACAGCAGCGACCAAGAGACAACCCCAAATGCAAAGAGTACCAAATATCCAAGATGTAATACATGCAAATTAATCCAAATTTGATGGACTAGGTTAAAACATTGATCTTGTAAACTAGAATCAAAATTGCAAAAAAAAAGGAACTGGTATTCTCCATCATTATTACTGTATGTACCAAAAGCTTCAAAATATATTAAGAATATTTTGTTCTACAATACTTTATACAGTATGTAATGTTGGCAGTATGTCCTAAGTAGTAAGAGTACACCAGGATTACATTCAGTGACAACTTTAATTTGGTACACCTGTACACCTGCTCGTTAATGCAAATATCTAATCAGCCAATTGTGTGGCAGCAACTCTATGCATTATAAACATGCAGACATGGTCAAGAAAGTTCAGTTGTTGTTCAGACCAAACAGCAGGATGGAGAAGAAAGGTGATCTAAGTGCCTTTGACCATGGAATGATTGTTGGTGCCAGATGGGGTGGTTCGAGTATCTCAGAAACTATTGATCTCCTGTGATTTCCATGCACAACATTCTCTAGAGTTGACAGGGAATGGTGCAAAAAACAAAGAAAAAATATCCAGTGAGCAGCAGTTCTGTGGGCAAAAAAAAAGCCTTGTTAATGAGAGAGGTTCGAGGAGAATGGCCAGACTGGTTCAAGTTGGCAGGAAGGTGGCAGTAACTCAAATAACCACATGTTACAACAATGATGTGCAGAAGATTCTCTCCGAATACACAACATGTTGAACCTTGAAGTGGGTGGGCTATTGCAGCAGAAGACCACACTGGTTTCTACTCCTGTACCGAATAAAGTGGCCACTCAGGGTCTGTTTTTCCTTAATTCATACAGATATGTTTATGTGTTCATTGTAACAATCTGTTATACATAATTAAACCATTAAACCTAAACTTAACCCACACGGACCAATATGGCATAGTACTAGAACAACAGCACAAAATAAAAACAAAAAACAATGCAAATGATCAAAAATATTGCCTGTAACCCAGCACCCAAAAACTAATAAGAGTTGTAAATTAAGAAAGATGACAGCAAGTCTAACAATCACAGACCAAATCACTGTAATCTTGATGAACAGAAAGACAATGAATAAGACTCGGAATGTCTCATTTGTCAACATCTTATTTTGTTGAAGGCCTAAGGCAATTTGAAACAATTAATACAATTGAAATCATTGTATTTCAGAAAGCTATTTAAATACTTCAATCACTTTTTTTTTGCATTTACTCTCTGTGTAGATCATAAAATGAATACACCATTTGACGACTCTGTCTGGAATGGTTTGTCAGATGACCTACCCCTAACCATGCCAATTTGTTCAATGCTTTTCACACGTGTTAGAAATGTGATGTAATATGCCCAGAAAGGAAATTATCATTGTGGAAATGATACCTTGGCAAATAAGGCCCCCAAGTTACAGAATTCTGAAATTTGAAATAAATCCTAATTTTGCAAGACAGTTACAAAAGAATAATTTCAACACTCTTGATGCAACTGTATTGGCGCTAATGCGACATTCATTCTTACAGAGGTCAAGATTAAAGGCGTGACCTGCGGTGAAGCATTGCTGTTCAGAAATGAATGAAGGAGAGCAAGAGCTAACTCAGCAGTTATTAGGCAATGCTGAACTTTGCTTTTAATCGTCTGAAGATCGGAGCTAAAAGCAAAGGGTAAAGAATCCCACACTTCGAGGGAAATGATGAGTTGGAGGACTCAATTTCAATCCTATAGGGAGGTTGATCTATGTGTAGATCAAAACTTTTTAACAGTTTAGGAAAATGAAGGTTGAGAAGTTCAGAGGAGCCGTAACTTAAGACTGTCTCACTAGGCAACTGGATAAAAACAGCATAGTTACTGCATTCAAAGAGCAGATGGATGGAAAATGATTTTAACTGAATGATATTAGAAAGAATATCAGAACTAGGCTCTGATACTCTTGGTTATGGGATTACTGTGTGTGTTCCCATAACCAAAATGTGCCGTGCAAAAACCTGTCAAAGAAAAGATTATTTTACCAACAGAACAGGATAACGATAATGATAAAGAAAAGCATGCAACACTTCAGTCTATCATTAAAAAATTCTTTGGAAACACCTCAGCTATTACCTCCACCAGAGCAAACGGTGCACTCACAGCCTCTGCACAAACAATGTTCTGTGTTTTTTCTCCTTACTCAAAATTACAAAATGTCATGTATGAATAATCTTACTTTAAAGTGTGTTCCAAATTTCAGCTAAGTGTTTTGTCTGCAAACGTAACCAAATAGATAGATATGGTACAGACTGTCAGTTTAATTTCACTCACAGGTACACATGGTATTATCAGAAGGGATTCATTCATATTTTCAAATGTTAACCAGCAAAATTCCAATTAAACCATCAACAAACATGAATGCGAAGGAAATGGGCCGATGTGGATGTTATGTAGGCAGAAGGGATTAGTTTCGTTGGCCATTTGGTTACTAATTTATTTGGTTTGACACAACATTGTGGGCCGAAGAGCCTATTTCTGTGCTGTATTGTTCTATGTTCTAAACTACAAGAAGTTTGGGGGAAAAAATAAAGCATCATTTTTGAATTTAATAAATGAAGTAAAATGAAGTAAAAATCAGAGGAAATGATGAATCACCAGATTTTTCCTATTTATAAATAACAAAATGGCTGCTAAGCTTGTTCACAGACAAGAGAAAATCTGCAGATACTGTAAATCCGAGCAACACACACAAAATGCTGGAGGAACTCAGCAGGCCAGGTAGCACCTACGGAAAAATGTACAGTCGACTTTTTGGGCTGAAACCCTTCGGCAGGATTAAGCATGTTCATTCACTTCAAAACAATTAACTCTTGTATTTTTCTCTTGTTCTTTCTCTGTAATGAAACTCTGTCACAGACTTTCTCTGAGGGGCACCTCGGCAGTGTAGTGATTAGTGCAACACTATTATAGCTCTGGGCGGTCCGGAATTTGGAGTTCTGTAAGGAGTCTCTGTACCTCCTCCCCGTGGAATGCCTGGGTTTTCCCCTGGGTGCTCTGGTTTCCTCCCGCAGTCCAAAGACACATCGGGTAGGTTAATTGGTCTTTGCAAATTATCCCAGGATCAGGTTAGGGTTAATCAGGGTTGCGGGGTCGCTGGGCTGGAAGGGCCTACTCCACACTGTATCGATAAAGAAATAAATAAAATGAAAAATAAACAAGTGCACATCGGGAAAACTGTCTCCAATTGCTCTGTAATAACTAAATCAGCAGCCCTTTTTCAAAAATAACAACATGTAGACTTTTGCTTCAAAGATTTACCTGGAAACAACAAAGAATCAGTGAGGAAAGGGATTGTTCTTCAGGAATCAGCACCAACCTGATGGCCCAGAATGATCTCCTGCACTGTAACAATTCCATAAATCAACAGATTTACATCTCATTACATTACAAAAATAAGGATTTATTACGAGGTCCAATTACAGTCAATGCAGTTAGCCAATAAAGGAATAGTAAATTTGTGTACATTGATTTTAACTTCAATTCAGAAATAAGACTCTTTTTCTGATGGCCTGTTGTTGATAGCTTAGCACTCGGCTGCGAAAAGCAATGGATGGGGGATATATAAACTGAGGTAGTTCTGCTGTACATTGTTTATGTGGCAAAGGTATCCTAAAATACTTTGCCAAGGCAGTAACAAGTAAGGAAGTCACGTCTAACGTCAGAAACACTGAACAATAGAAGTCAATACTGTTAATGGGAACAAAGTTGACAATTCTTTCCACTGTTTCTAAGGTCACAAAGAATAAACTAAATGCTATTATTTTGTAATAGCACAGATTTCATCAATCCATCATTTCGTAAAGAGCTTATTTGCAAGATAAAACAAGCACATAAACAAAATCCATCAATGCCTCTGACTTCATTGTGGTCGCACTATAAAGTGAAACACCTGCAGTTTTCTAAGCTCTTCTCGGTCCGTTCCCATGATGCATTTTGTGTCTGATCACAGCACGAAGGTCAAACTCCACATCTGGAAGCCTTCTCATCATCTCCTTCTGTGGAAGCACTCAAATGTAGGCTGTCAGTTACACCTGTTCTGACAGGTTTAACCTGCATGACCCAAGGATACCCGCGGGGACATTAATTATAGAAAAGCACGGGATGTTGGAGAAAGAGAGCCAGGCTGGATGTTGTTACAGTCCTTGTCACCTACTAATCATGTCATATGACATGGGGCTTTGGATGGTCAGATGCCCATTAATCATCTGGCCTTAAACTTAAACTCTTTACGAAAGATTAAAGCCTTAGACCACTTCTGTCCACTCCACCTGGCATTCGGATTCTCGTAAGTTCTCTGCACTATAATTTAGTCCCCTGGAGACCCGTAAAACCTATTCATTTACAATGGCCTTGATTTTGAATAGTTTGCTGCACTCAAGGCACTTTGAAACACTACAAATAAAATTTTTCAAGGTCTTCAAAGGAAGCGACTGATGGAGTCGTTCACATTTGGTAACTTGATTTGAAAGCAAATTGTTTAGTTTTATTCTGCAGAGCAATTATGGAAAACAAGTTTAATATTTGCACTTATAACCATGAAACACAAATATTTCACCGGCAAGAAAATCATCTGTCATCCTGTCAGGCAAGAGCTAAGGCTTTCAGTAGTCGAGTCCAGACTGGTATCCGCTAGAACTTGACCTGTTACATGAGACCAAACAAGTTAAAACAGTGGCTTAAATCTTGCCAATAACTTGTTACCAGGTTACCAAACAATAAGTTCTTGTTAACTGCGTCAGAACCGAGCCACAACAATGTCTGTGGCTGTACACAAAGACCAGCACAGGGCTACTTTTACTGTTGGCTGTATTTATTTCTATTCACAGATACTCTGTTGTTGGCCTGGACTGACAGTAGGTGGAAATGCTATCTTTCATTACA
Organism: Mobula birostris; assembly: GCF_030028105.1. Taxonomy (NCBI): domain Eukaryota; kingdom Metazoa; phylum Chordata; class Chondrichthyes; order Myliobatiformes; family Myliobatidae; genus Mobula; species Mobula birostris. The sequence continues at coordinate 54,075,629 of NC_092387.1, read as the reverse complement.
CAAAGTATAAATAGTGTAATCTATCAACACTGTCAATCAAGATGATTGATTACATGCTGTCATGAACGAGAGTGACATATTAGAAAAGTTTTGTTAACAATGCCTATTGCTAGTCCTCCTGCCACAGAAGCTGGTGATTAATGTGTTGTCAGCCTGTAATCCTACACCTCTGGCTAATGAGGCAGGAATTTATCATCTTTACAGAGTGGCAGATGTCAGAAGGAAAGGAATCCAAGTGTTGGAAACAATATACTTTTTCTTACCATGTCTGACAAGTCTGACAGGCCCAAACCACAAAGAACCTTTGTGTAAGCACATACTCAATGAGGGACTTTCAGCTTTGTCATTTTTTTTTGTAGTGTACCGCAAACCAACAACTATTCCTCAAACAACACATAATAAGGAAGCACTATGAACTGTGAACTCCCTTCTCCCAAATTCAGAAGAGGAGAAAGGGAAAAAAAAATTACACAAAGCCACTTAGAAAGAATCATATGACCTGGATCTGTCAAGCAAGCAAATATCTTCAAAAGGTTTGGGGTGTAACAGCAATTGCTAAAAGCAGGAGCCGAGAGGCAATGGATGCAGATGTTGCTCCCTGTCAGCAGTGCTCTGGGGCAAAATGTGCCACAAACATTAACAAAGCAATTTAATATGAGCAGTGCTGGCATTCCAGAGTTAAAGGTTCCTGTTTATGAGCAGCTGGAACTTTCCAGATCGTGAACGCTGAGAGATGGAGTTACAGTGTGGGCTTGAGGGCTAAAGCAGGCGCAGTGAGTAATGAAGTGTGAAGTGCTCGCGCAACGTTCCCCCTGCTGCCAACAGTCACGTGATATTTCACAGGGACCGGATCTCCACGTCAAAAATAAAACTAGCGCAACTGCAAAAATTTCAGATGTATCGGCAGTCCATCCACGCCTTGCGAGAAGCCGATCAACCAGAATGTGAATCAGATTTAATATCACCGGCCTATGTCAAGAAATCTGTCATTCTGCGGCAGCAGTACAGTGTAATAAAAAAAACTACAAATTACAATAAGAAAATACCGTATATATTTTAAAAATAAGTTAAATAAGCAGTGCAAACAGATAGCAAAAAGGGAAAATAGATATTGAGGTCGTTTGCATGGGTTCATTGTCCAGTACCTCCTCCTTGATGGTAGCAATGAGAAAAGGGCATGACCAGGGTGATGGAGGTCCTTACTGATGGATGCAGCCTTTTTGAGGCACCGCCATTTGAAGATGTCCTCATTGCTGGGGCGGCTAGTGCCCATGATGGACCTGGCTGAGCTTGCAACTTTCTGCAGCTTTTTCCGATCCTGTGCATTGGCCCCTCCATACCACATGGTGATGCAACCAGTTAGAATGCTCTGCACAGTACATCTGTAGAAATTTGCTAGAGTCTTTGGTAATCTAGTCTAGATTAATGGCTGTTTGAAAGGATTCTTTAAATGACCATTTCAGATTGGTGTAGCTCTTCAGAAACAAAGGCAATGGATAAGAACAATTTCCATGGAAGAGATAACTGCTGATTTGGACTATCATTTGGATAACACACTTCCTGTCTATGTCGACTATCTTGTATATGGCCCAGTTGAAAATTAAAGAGAAGCATAAGAGACTGCCCTTCAAGAGGGCCACAACCTTGTCACTGGGTTTGGAGGCTCGCAAGCCTTAATGACCCAAGAGCTATGTTAGCTGGGGTCAGGGCTTTATGCTTTGGCTCATGGTAGGGCCACCCATGCCAAACAGGTCAAAGGACAGAGGCTAGACTAAAAGTGGTCCACTGGTCCTCCAGGTTTTGGGTTCAGCTCAGGGCTAACAACTTGACGGGTCAAACAAAACAGTTTTGGAAACAGGAATGAAGAATCCTTCTACATCTTTGTGCAACAGTATTCCTGAACCTCCACCCAGAACTTGCATGACTGACAGTAAACTGGGAGGAAGCTACTGACATGATGAAGGTAGCTTAAACAACGGCAGAGGTGGAGGACCTTCTTTTCTGCCCTAAACACCAGCAGCGTAGCTGGCAGTAGGTATCAGAGACTGCAGATGCTATAAATCTGGAGTGACACACAAACAGCAGAGGAACAAGTTCTTCGGCCTTCGATGTTGTACTATATTGAATAAAATAGTAATTAAAAGACTAACTAAGTCCTTTCCACCAGAACATGATCCACATTGCTCCATTCTGTGTGTATTCATGTTTCTGTCTAATGACCTCTTAAATGTCTCCATCATACATGCTTACAGCCCACCTCGACAGCACATTCCAGGTACCCATCACTTGGTGTTTAAAAAAAAATTGCCCCTCACACCTCCTTTGAATCTATCCTCAATGCATGCCCTGTGGTATTAGGCATTGCATATAAGATAGGGATAGTGGCTGTCTACTCTATCTGCACACATCATAACCTTCTATTAGGTCTCCCCTCAGCCTTTGTTTTCCCAGAGAAAACAACCCGAGTTTGTCCAACCTCTCCTTATAGCACATGCCCTCTAATCCAGGTGGCATCCTGGTAAACCTCTTCTGCATGCACTCCAAAGCCTCTGCGTCCTTCCTCTAATGGGAGTTGGGGGCGGGGGGGGAGGCGACAACAAGTATTAAGATTTTACAGAAAGTCAAGATGTTGGAGGATATTACATCAAATTGGCTGGCTTCATTTTCATCCAGAGTATTCTGCAAACTAATCAGGACGGTGCCATTATAAAATACAATGGCTAGTACATTAAAAGGTCTTGCAGTAAATCATATGATCTGAGGATTTATTAATCAGTTCAGATGCGCAAAATTCTAAATCTCTGGTGGGTTATTGGCTGAAGATTCAGAAGTGCATGTTCTCACAGAAATTAGTCAATATTCAGCTATTTTAACAGAATTGCAATATATGCAAGTCAAATTTGTATAGAAAGTGGCACAAAAGCTGCTCAGTATAATACTGAATTGTTAAATGCCTAACAAAGGCCAAATTAATAAATCATTGTCATACTGTAGTATATAAACAGTGCAGTGATTTTACATACCACCCAGTATATATAATAAATGATCACATTCCCAACCACCTTTAGTTGAGAATGAGTCTGATAGTAGGACAAGCTCACAAGGTATATTACAAGAGTCAAGGTCAAGCACTGGTATACTCCAAGATGGAATAGAATTAGTTTGTGTATTACACAGTGAAGAATTTTTCAAGATGAATTAATATGACCACATATTGTGAGATGCATTAAATATTTTAGCATGAGTCTCATCCCTGATCCTTGAAGCTGAATTTTAAGTTCTTGAGTGTTAATATCTCTAAGGAACTAGCCTGGTCTCAACATATTGTTGCCGCGATAAAGAAGGCAAGACAGTGGTTATATTTCATTAGGAGTTTGAGGAGATTTGGTCACCTAAAACACTCACAAATTTCTACAGATGTACCATGAAGAGCATTCTAACTGGCTGCTTTACCATCTGGTATGGAGGGGGGCAGCTACAGCACAGGAGCAAAGTAAGCTACAGAGAATTGTAAAATTAGTCATTTTCATCATGGGCACTAGCCCCCCGTAGTATACAAGACATCTGCAAGGAGCAGTGCCTCAAAAAGGCAGCATGCAACATTATGGACTTCCACCACCCAGGACATGCTCTCTTTTCATTGTTTCCATCAGGAAGGAAGTACGGAGCCTGAAGGTACACATTTGGTGATTCGGGAACGGTTTCGTCCCCTCAGCCATCTGATTTCTGAATGGATATTGAACCCATGTAAACTAAAAATTTACCCCACTACTTTTTTATTTCAGTTTTTGCACTACCTATTTAATTTAACCACTATATATATTTCATGACAAATGCCAGTGCTATTAAACCTGATTCTGATTCATAGACAGTAAAGGGATTAAGGGCTAATTCCTAGTTGAAAGATGAGTGTTGTCTCAGCATCTCCTTTATTTACTCTCAAAAAGACATGAGGTATGGGATCCAGGGTAACTTGGCTGTGCAGATTCAGAATTGGCTTGCCTCAGAAGGCAAAGCGTGGTAGCAGATGGAACGTACTCTGCTGGGACGTTGGTGGCCAGTGGTTTTCCATAAGGATCTGTTCTGGAACCCCTGCTCTTTGTGATATTTATAGAAGACTTGGATAAGGAAGCAGAGGGGAGGGTTAGTAAGTTTGCAGATGACACAAAGGTTTAAGGTGTTGTGGAGAGTGCGGAAGGCAGTGTTAGGATATAGATAGAATGTAGCATTAGATGGAGAAGTGGCAGATGGAGTTGTATCCGGAAAATTGTGAAGAAATACATTTTGAAGGATTGAACTTGAAGGTAGAGTACAATGTTAATGGGAGGATATCTAGATGTGTGGAGGAACAAACGGACTTGGGATCCAAGTCCAAGTATCCCTTAAAGTTGCAGTGCAGGTTGATAGAGATGGTTAAGAAGGCGTATGTTCTTCTTTAGTCAGGAAACTGAGTACAAAAGCTACAAGGTAATGTCACAACTCTAAAGCTCTGGTTAGGTCACACTTAGAGATTGTGTTCAGTTCTGGTTGCCTCATTATAGGAAGTATATATGGTAGCTTTAGAGAAGGTGCAGAGGAGATTTACCAAGGTGCCACGTGGATTAGAGAACATGTCTTATGAAGAAAGGTAGACAAGCTAAGGCTTTTCACTTTGGACTGAAGAACTTGTACAACTTGTTAAAGGTGTACATGATTATGACAGGCAAAGAGTAAGTACAGAGCCAGCACCTTTTTTTCCAGGGTGGTAATGTCCAATACCAGAGGACATCTGTTTAAGCTGGGTGAAGGAAAGCTTAAGGGAGGTGTCAAAGGTAATTTTGTTTTCCCCACAGAGAGTGTTGGGTGCCTGGAACACTCTCTGGATAAAATGGTGCTGGTAGAGGTTGATACAACAAGGACATTTAAGAGACTCCTAGATAAGCAAATGGATGAAAGAAGAATGGAAGTTCATGGACTGTGTAGGAGGGAAGGATTAGATGATTGGGATAGGTTATTATTGATAGGTTATTATATGGGTCAACATAACATCATGGCTGAAGAGCTTACACTGTCCTGTACTGTTTCAATGTTTTCTGTTCTGGAAATAGGTGGGATATTAACATAATGGACAGAACCAGCAGCGTCTTTATAGTTACGTTCTTTCCAACAAAACCCTGTTGTAACACAAGCCAAAATTTGCCACATGAAAAAAAAACTTCCTTTTGGCCGCCTCAAGTCCTTCTCCTCCACGTTATGTTTTGCACATCTGGTCCCAGCAACGTTTCTGCTGTTGGCAGTAGATATTTGGTAGTCTGCCAATTAATCCGTGAAGGAGACTGTTGTCACCCCTTGGGCTGAGGTACGTCAGCAGGCTAGGTTACTCCAGTGTGGATGGTCTGCAATGATTTCACTTCTTTGGCATTTCCCTGCCACACTCCCAGCATTACTGGGTGGAAAGTCAGGTGATATCTGATGTTCAAACTACCAGTCCTTTAAAAACCTATTCTGTGTTGAGTTGTTGCTTTTTTTTCTGTGCTCAGCATCTCAAGGATGCCAACCCTAGCAAACTTTCCTGCGAGCTTGTAAATGATCATTGAAGAACAGATGTTTTCCAGGAACATTATCAGCTCAACTCACATCTCTGCACAGGTTTCCAATCTCCCCGTTCATCATACAATACCTTCATTCAATCTGCAGAGGCAATGAATGACTCTCATGTGCAAGGACTGACAGTATCTGATCACAAATGCTTAGGAATTTGGGAACAAGCACCCTTTTGCATCTAGAGAGCACAATACCTTGATCTCGATAAAGATGCACTACATCGTTCAACTCTCACATGGAAGAATGGAATGCAATTAAGTTTAACTTCAAACAGTGTCTCTTTCTACCACATCCAGATTACTCATTTCAGCTGCTACATTCCATTAGAACATCAGTTAAAAAAGAGGAGGATTAGGACAGTCAGGCTCTCAAACCTGTCCTACCATCGAAAATGGCAACTCAGGCTATCCCCACTTGCCTGCTAACTTCTCTTGGCTTTTGCACAGGAGTAATGAGAACCCTTTCCACTTACCGTAGTTACTCTCCAACCTTCATTTACTGTTTACCTTTAGGTTCCACTCACTGAAGGCCACAATTTCACACGTGCTCACATTCCATTTGCTAGATTTTCACCCACTCATTCAACTTATCAATATCCAATTGCAGAGTCCTAATATCCTCATCAATGTTGTCCTTAACATTTTTACACTTTCTAATATGAAGGGAAAGGAAGAGGTCTTTTAAGAGATGCTTTCAGGAACAAAAAAAAAACTTTGATTTGCAGATGATCCTGGAACTGTGAGCAACTTTAGCAGACATGATCTAGTAGGGACGGTCCTGTGGAATGAATGCATGTGTCTACCATACATGACCAAGACAGTTCTGCAGCCCAACTACTAAAGCCTGCACTGAAAGGCTCCAGTAAGAATGATGGTTAAGGTACATAGGATTCCTCTTGGATTCAGAATCAGAATCAGGTTTATTATCACTGTCATGTGTCATGAAAATTGTTAACTTAGCAGCAGCAGTTCAATGCAATACATAATATAGAAGAAAATAATAATAAGTAAATCAATTACAGTATATGTATATTGACTAGATTAAAAATGGTACAAAAAACAGAAATAATATATATTAAAAAAGTAAGGTAGTGTTCAAGGGTTCAATGTCCATTTAGGAATCAGATGGCAGAGGGGAAGAAGCTGTTCCTGAATTGCTAAGTGTGTGCCTTTCGGTTTTGCTACCTCCTACCTGATGGTAACAGTGAGAAAGGGCTTGCCCTGGGTGCTGGAGGTCCTTAATAATGGATGTTGCCTTTCTGAGGTACCACCCCTTGAAGATGTCCTGGGTACTTTGTAGGCTAGTAACTAAAATGGAGCTGACTAAATTTACAACCCTCTGCAGCTTCTTTCCTGGGATGAAATTCCAACTATCACTCATTGAACAAGTGGTGAATGTGGCCTAGTCTTGATCTCAATGCTGGGAATATCTTCTGAAGTACAGCTTCATTACAATTGTCAGGAAGTTCCTGGCTGCATCTTTCCACTCTTGATTTTTGTGCAGGCTCATGCTATCAAGATGGCACCAGTGAACATTGCGACCAATGGTGACGTACTGTTGACAGTTCACAAATCTACTTCTTTTACTTCTTCTTCTTTCAAATATGATTTGAGTACTACGCTGTGTGTGATTGGAACCTGTGATTTATATTTTGATGGTGTGTTTTGGGGCCGATTGAACGATCTGGCACTTTGGTGTCTCCAAGGGAGTTTGGTGAGGTTTGGAGTGGAGTGTGCAGCCAATAGGTCTGGTAGCCTGGAAATAGGGCATGAGGCCACGATCAACAACATTGCTTCTCTCTGACTGAGGTGCTGAGCAAGGTTAGATCAACAAGGACGAGAGCCCAGACTGTTCACTCTTTTCCATAGATGCTGCCTGGCCTGCTGAGTTCTCCCAGCATTTTGCATGTGTTGCAGAGGATGGCTGAGTGCTCGGTGCCGTCTTCCTGCTCTGATGAAGGGTCTCAACCCTAAACATTCTCTCCATTGATGCTGCCTGGAGTTCTTCTGGTATCTTGTGTGTGTTACTCTGGATTTCCAGCATCTATAGAACCTCTTGTGTTACTGTCTATCTCTCTCACTTTAAACCAAACAACCAGCAACACTCTCAGCTGGCCAGCCAGCCCAGTAGATATGTCCTCCATGTCTTCCCAGAAACTCCTGCATGGGCATATCAGATAACGTGAGGCTTCTTCCAACTGTCCCAAGATCGACACACAAAAACACGCTATTTAGCATTTAAATTTTTCTGTGTGTTGTTTTGCATTTTCATCATTTGAAGGATCTCTTGTGTTTATGTTACAAGACCAGGCAAACTATTATTTCTCTCTCTTTAACCATTGTGGACATTGGACATTGCATCTGCATCTCCTTCAACTGAAGTATACGGCAACAAGGGTTATTCTGGGCATATATTGGCATCAAAGTTCGAAGTAAATTTATTATCAAAGTACATATATCTCACTGTATACCACCCTGAGATTCAGTTTCTTGCAGGCATTCACAGTAGATCAAAGCAATACAATAGAATCAATAAAAAAACTACATAAAAAAATTGACAAACAACCAATGTACAAATGCACACTAATAATATATGAATAATGCAGAGTCCTTGAAAGTGAACCTGTAGGTTGTGGAATAAGTTCACTGTTGAGGTGAGTGAAGTTGTCCATGATGGTTCAGGAGCCTGATAGTTGAAGAGTAATAACTTTTCTTGAAGCTAGCGGTGTGGGACCAAAAGCTTCTCTACCTCTATCCCGATTGCAGCAGCGAAAAGAGAGCACGGCCTGGATGGTGAGGGTCCTTGATACTGAATACTGTGGCAGTGCTGCTTGTAGACGTGCTCTGTGGTATGGAGGACTTCCTGTGATGGACTGGACTCTGTCCATAACTTTTTGTAGGCCTTTCCATTCTGGATCAGGAGAATATTGTAGTAAATTTAATAAATGCTTAGTATCGGTTGGTATTGTGACCATCATGGCACAATTCCACCAAGGTAGGAATTGTATTTGTGATGATATTACCTGTGGTAAACATTGGGAACTGTTACTGTCTAAATCTCTCGCAGGTGGTTATATAAAGCATAGGTCACTGCTCTATGAAGAAATGCAGAATTTTTTCCCCAGTATTTTTGCTGTTACTTTTGCTTCAACCAATTCCAACAAAAAAAACAATGATTCTTTCATCTGTTTGTTTATTGAACATTAGACACACTGAATTGCTGTCACATTTACTTAAGTAACAGGAGTCACTACACTCCAAAAGCAATTCACTGTGTGTGGCACTCAGACAATTCAATAAGATGAGGCAATAAAGACCTACGATTGTTATATTTGTCAAAGGCAAATTTTCTGTTTACAAGTTTTTGGCAAACAAATCAAATTTTCATCAAATATATATTTATATGTACTTAACCATATTCAAACTGTTTGGTGTTATCTTACCACTGGTTTGTCATTTGATTTCTAAATAGTTTCATGAAAATGCTGAGCATTCCAAAGGAGAATAAGTGATTCCAGACTTTTCAACAGGCACAGGCAAATGCAGAGTGATATAACTGATGTGTAGCATAATACTATACAGACCTGTCATCTCACTCATTTTGGTATTAAAATATAATCTATTTGGATGTATCGCATACTAAAACATAAATACGCAATGATTTGTTTAAATGGATTGCGATTTGTCACGCTCCTTTCGGATATTAATCTAAATCTGAGCAAAGAAAACTCATTCACATGTCTGAATAACATCGTTATGCAAAAAAAATCTGTCAACACACAGATATATTGCAAATAATTTAGGCAAATATCAATTGCAAACTATTAGGACAGATGCATCCCAAAATTTTAGTCCTGTGATTCATTGCTAGTTACCATCTTCAGCAACAGACACAAAATGCTGGAGGAACTCAGAAGGCCACACAGCATCTATGGAAAAGAGTAAATAGCCAATGTTTTGGGCCTAGATCCTTCATCAGGACTTATCTGGCATTTTGTGTGTGTTGCCTTGGTTTTCCTACATCTGCAGATTTCGTGTTCGGTTACCATCGCCGTTACCTACAAGGTTCTTAATAAAACTTTTAAGTCATAAAAGTAATCTCGGATCATATTTGATTATCTTAAGTTCATCAACAAGTGTGCTAAGGATGGAACTCAACATTGATAAACACAAGAGAGTCTGCGGATGTTGGATATCTTGAGAAAATCACACAAACTATTAGATTGGAGGAATTCAGCAAGTCGGGTGGCATCAGTAGAGGGGAATAAACATACAAAATGCTGGAGGAAATGATGTAGGGTCTCAGCCCAACAAGTTAACTGTTTATTCCCCTCCATAGATGTCGCCTCACTTGCTGAGTTCCTCCGGCATTTTGTGTCTGCAACCCAATACTGCGACCTCTATTACAATTTCTGGACAACCTTCTTGAGTTGTCTGGTTGAGTATGGGCACAAGAACTGTTCCAAAAATCTTCAAATTCCAATCAGGTAATATTTAATAAAACGATTTACCTGGGTGGTGTTGATTCTTATAAATATGCATCCACACACTATCTGTTATAGTTAAAGATAAAGATTAGCTTTATTTGTCACATGTATATTGAAACATGCAATGAAGTGCATTGTTTGCATCAGATTAAATTGGCGAGGAATGAACTAGGCATATGTTGCCATGTTTCTTGCACCAATATGGCATACCCACAACTCACTAACACTAATTGTAAGTCTTTAGAACGTGGGAGGAAAGCAGAGCCCCCAGAGGAAACCCATATGAGCACAGTGAGAATGTAAAAACTCCTTACAGGCGGTGACAGGAACTGAACCCCAGTCATCAGTCCCTGGTAGGTGCTGTAAAGCGATGTGTTAACTGTTATGCTACTGTGCCACCCAATGAAGGACAGATTTATTTAAAGTTTAACACAAACCAAGAGGTCAATTGTCAAGGCACAATTTGAAGTGTGATATATAATACAAAACTGCACATGTGCAAAGTTATTGGACTGAATAGTGCCCTCATGAACAACATATGACAATTGAATGTGTTGAGGCATAAAGCAAACACACTTACATCTCCCTTCTTACCCAATTACCTATGCACCAACTCTCCCAAGAAATCCAAGAAATAAAAACCAGCAACAAGCATGCAGTCTTAATTTCCATTTTCTGCACTAATGTTATATGGGGGCTGATTGTAATCAACTGCTTAAAAGGAACACGTTGGAGTATAGTTAGCTTAAAATGCATATTCTCTCCCACCAAAGCACAAGCAGCTTCTGAATAAAGTATTGGAACATTAAAAAAGGGATTTTATTAATGTTTCCTTTACTTTCGTACACAAAGAAATGAAAGAATAAGCTAAGGGAGTATGTTTGAAATGTAATCACTTTTGCAATATTCTGCAATGTTGCCATTTTCTTTCTGCACATTAAAAAATGGATATGCAACATTTAATTTTGTAGCAGAAAGAAATACACAGGCACTGGGTCTTGCATTAACTTTTCTCCAGTTGGAAGGTAATGAGATATTTCTGCTGAGATGCTGAACAACAGTACTTGACCAGCCGATTTACTGCTGGTGAAATTATGAACCATGGACCCAGATCTTGCTACTCCAATTCACCATGACAATGCATTGGAAACAATGGGCTCCATTTTACAAACTTCTCTCAGCTGAATGCTGATTCTGACAACCCCAGCCACCAACATCACATTGCTCATTACTAGACTATCTGTTTTCAATCCATATGCGACGACTAACCACAGAGCATCTTCCGGCCAGAAAAGGGAAAAAGTCATGTATCTGAGTACAAACCTTGGGATTTTAGGCAATAACAAGATTGGGTTTGGTCGAATGAAAAGTACATTGCCATCCAGGTAGATCAGTAAAGTTAAAGATAAAGATAACCTCTATTGTCACATTCAAGAAGTTTAGAAGAATGAGACCTTGGAGTTCAGACTAGGAGCATGAAGAGGGAGGGAGGACAAGGGTGAGTTTTGAGGAGGGTGGGACAACGGTGAGTTTTGAGAAAGCGTGGGACAAGGGTGAGTTTTGAGGAGGGTGGGACAACGGTGAGTTTTGAGAAAGCGTGGGACAAGGGTGAGTTTTGAGGAGGGGTAGGATAAGGGTGAGTTTTGAGGAAGGGTGTGACAATGATATTATGGAGAAGACTATAGCAATATGAGAGCAGAGAAGACCATTAACAATATTAGCCGACAAAACTAGGAGTCCTGATGAAGGATCTTGGCCCAAAACATCGACTGTTTACTCACTTCCATAGACACTGCCTTAACATGCTGAGTCCTCCCACATTTTGTGAGTGTTGCCTGGGAAGGAAACTTCTTTGGTCTTGAGAAGATCTATGTCTGAATGACACTTGGCTTTCTCCTGGCATGTCAGGTATAGCGATCAAACCAGAAGGCTTGCCAATTTACCATATGGATCGAACTGCTGTTCTGGATAAGGGAAAAGGAGGATGCATGTGTTTCATGATAAACTCTTTGTGGTGCTCCGATGTGGCTGTTTTGTCAAGCTTGTGACCCCCCGACCTTGAACACCTAACGATCAAATGCCATCCGTGGAGAGGGTCAGCAACTTTAAATTCCTCTGTGTTATTATTTCAGATGACCTTTCCAGGGCGCAGTACATAATTGCAATTACGAAGAAAACACAGCCATGCCTCTAATTCCTTAGGAATTTGCAAAGATTTGGCATGATATGTAAAACTTTGAGAAAAGGTAAGAGGCCAGGGTAGGGAATAGAAGAAGAGAGGAGGATGTGGGGTGGTGTTGCTCCACCCTGGTACAAGAAGAGACCATGGACTGACATGTTGGAATGGGAATTAAAATGTTTAACCACAGGGAAGTTTCACTTTTGGCAGATGGAGCAGAGGTGCTTGACAGTGCGGTCCCCCAATATATGACAGGTCTCTTCAATATCGCGGGGAGTGAATTGACTGGCTGCATCACATCCTGATATGGAAACACTAATGCCCTTCAATGGAAAATCCTACAAAGAGTAGTGAGTACTGCTCAGTCCATAACCAGTAAAGCCCTCCCCACATCTGAACGCATCTACACAGACGTCATTGCAGGAAGGGAGTTAGATATGGCCCTTGTGGCTACGGGGATCAGGGGGTATGGAGGGAAGGCTGGGCGGGGTTCTGAGTTGGATGATCAGCCATGATCATAGTAAATGGCAGTGCAGGCCTACTCCTGCACCTATTTTCTATGTTTCTATGTAAATCAGCATCCATTATCAGGGACCCTCACTGTTCAGGTCATATAAGAGCCTCAGGGCTCAAACCATTAGGTTCCAGAACAGTTATTACCCCCCAAATATCAGGCTTTTGAACCAAAGGGGATAATTTCACCAAATTCCAAACTCTTCTGCAAAAATCTATCAGTTGCAACCTTTGAAAATGAGAAATTCTGTAGATCCTGAAAATCCAAAGCAACATGCATTAAGTGCTGGAAGAACTCAGCAAGTCTGGCAGAATCTATGGAAATAAATAAACAGTCAATGTTTCAGGTCAAGACCCTTCATCAGGACTGGAAAGGAAGGAGAAAGATGCCAAAATAAAAAGGTGGGGTGAGTGGAAAGAGGATAGCTAAAAAGGTGATAGGTGAAGCCAGATGGGTGGAAAAGTAAAAGGCTGGAGAGAAAGAAATCTGATGGGAAAGGAGAGTGGACCATAGAAGAAAGGGAAAGAAAAGGGAACCCAGGGGAGGTGATAGGCAGATGAGAAGAGGTTAGAGGCCAGAGTAGGGGAAAGAAGAAGAGGAGGGGGTGGTGTTGTTCCTCCACCCTGGCACAAGAGGAGACCATGGACCAATGTGTTGGAACAGGAACAGGAATGGGAATTTAAATGTTTAGACACAGGAAAGTTTTGTTTTTGGCAGATGGAGCACAGGTGCTTGATAATGTGGTCCCTTGATATTTGACGGGTCTCTCCAATGCAGAGGAGACTGCACCAGGAGCACCAGACACAGCAGAAAACCTTTATTATTTTCAATGAGCAAGTCATTGTAAACACTTTCAAATCTTTGAAATAATGATGTTGCTCCTCATCTCAGTCTTAGAAGGAAGAGCACTTTCCTTGGGATAGACCCCTTAGTACAGACTCTGCAGAATGAAGAAACAGTCTCTCTATATCTATATACGATCTGCAATTGCACTGGATGAGGTTTAAGCAATTAAGCAATGGGGCAGGACGAACCTCAGAGGAAACTTGTCCTGATAAACTTGGGGAAGCTGGGGTAGCAATCAGTTCGTCTCAACCCTAAAGGCAACCCATGGTATCCATCAGTACCATGGAAGGGGAAAGTAAATTTGGATAGAAAGTCAGCAAGCAGAGAATACTTGGATGTAATTGATTGGATTTAGTGGTCAAGAACATAAAACAGTGCGAAGACTGAGGGAGGAACATAGTATAGCAGCCTCAGTGAAAATTGCATATATTATTTGGATGCATAGTATAAATTCCAAGATTTAAAATGAGAGGCTGAAGACTCATATCCCAGGAATCACCATGACTGCCATGTCAAAATAGCATTCGCCATCAAAACCCAAGAATGGTTACTCAATTAGATGATAAATGTTTGGACATCTAATTAACAACAACTTGACAGAATCAATGGCTTCAGGGGACGAGAGGAGAAAAGGAGCTTTAAACAATGGAAAATAATTGACTAAGAACTTGAACTTCATACTCAAATATATTAAAAAGATAGATACTATTACAACTTATAAATACCAGAGATTCATCTGATGCTGGAAATCCAGACTGATTAAGTATCTTGGCCTGAAATATTGACTGTTTATTCCTTTCCATAAATACTGCCTGACCTGCTGAGTTCCCCAGCGTTTTTTTGTGTGTTACTATTACAAGCTTGCTTTGCACAATGTTCAAAATTACACTTTGTTTTCCATTACATGGATTGACCAATGATGTGCCTTGACGTAAGACCTGTAGCAATGTAAGCATGCTGCTCGTCTATCGAAGGCATTGGAATTAAGCCGACTCTACACACACTCCTCAGCTAATCAGAAGAAACAACTGCTGACTTTCCCTTCCAGACCCAAGGAAAATAATACCTACTAGTTCAGTTAGTGAAACCAATTAACTGAGCCTATAACATGCATTACAGTGCATTTCCTAATCTGTACAACGCTGACAATGTGTCCACAGCTAGCACAGGTAAAACAGACCCTATTTTGGGATCTCGCAACATTTTCTCCAGAACAGAGTTGTTTCATCTTGTGTCATTTGCTGAATATGATACTGTCATTGTTTTATCCAATTTCTGCCCGCACTATTGTCTTAACGGTGCAAAAGAAATAAAACTTAAAAGGTGGTTGGTGTAAGTTTATGTTCTTTTCTCCTTTTACTTTGGTGGTTACCTTGTCTGGAGGACAGAGGCCCTGTTTCTGCCAGACTGTGAATCCCACCAGGTCTGGAGGTTGGACACTCTGGGTCTGAGTCTGAGAGTGCAGGGCCAAGGGTCGGAGATGGCCTTCCCTGTGGTTGGAGGCTTGCCTGTGTATGAGAGTGATGGGTAGGTGGGATGGTGAGAAAGCAGCGTGTTTTGCTGAGGTTGACTTGTTTTGATTTGTTGTTGTCGTCATTGCTGCTTATGTTGTTCTGTCGAGCATTGTGGGCATGCTATGTTGGGTGTGTTGATTTTTAATGCAAACAACACATTTCACTGTGTGTTTTGATCTACTGTACATGTGATAAATAAATCTGAATCTTAAGTTTGTGTTTTTTTCTCCTTGTACTTTGATGGATATGCAAATTTTTGGTTATGCTTAAAAATAAGATATTTCAGTAAAAAGTATATGGCACTTCTTATCTGAAACTGAAATTCCAAAATCTGCAAACCTTCAAAATCCAAAATTATTTTCGAGTGCTGACATGATATCACAAATGGAAAATTCCAAAAGGCGCTGAGATGGTTCCCAGTCAATGTGCAGGTGTTTGTACACCACTGACAGTTCTGAAAAGTGATCTCACATATGTAATGAACAGAAGTTAATGAAAAATAGCAAAACATTGCATAAAGCAAAGAATAAAGATCTCGATCATGTATTGAATGAATGGATTTGTCAGTGTTGGAGTGAACATATGCCACTTAACAGTATGTTGATCATGAAACAAGCAAAGATCTAGCACAACAAAAATTGAAGGAATTTGAGAAAATTGTGAAAAGGCATAGTATTTTTTAAATTGTGGTAATAGAGCGTCTGTTGTTCACGAAGCAGCAGATAAATTCATTGATGAGTTTGCCAATATCATCATTGATGAAAATCTAAAATGCTGAACAACTAGATCAGTACATATGTTTGATGAACATGTTTAAGAGAAAGACTCCCTAAGAATAGCACATAAACTCAAAGTCGGAAATAGTAACAATGCCAAAAAGCCACTCTCTGTCCACCTGGGCAGCCAAGGTAGTGATGGCTTATATTTCTAATGGTTCAATGTACACATTATTGCTCCATGCAGAAAATTATTAAAAATATTATATAAAACTGTCTTCAAGTTACAAACGTTTGTATATGCATAAGCTGTATAAGTAATGTAAATGGATTTCATATATAGACTTGGGTCCCATCCCCAAGTATTTCATTAAATGGATGCAAATATTCCAAATTCTGCAAAAAATACAAAATCTGAACAATTCCAGTCCCAAGGATTTTGGATGAGGGGTGCTCAACCGGCATGTATGTGTAGGAGTCTTGAGAAGACAATTAGAACACGGGCAGCTTCTACCATTTCTGCATTATTGAACTTCTTGTTTCCCACATTTGAATATCTGTTGAACAATGACATTCTTCACAAATCCCATATCATATTAAGATGGTAACATTACTGTTTTTGATTGCATATAGTAAAATTTTATGACTTACTAACTTACTGCCCTTTACGCCACTGGTGCCTAGGACAGCAATGAGGGTCTTCCATCTCTGAAAATTTTATTAGACCCCATGTAATTGTTAAAATGTCTAAAAACTTTACTTTCATTCATTAAGACATGTAATCACCAAACTTCAGGCTGAATTCCCTTCCAAAGTAGTTTTCTTACACTATTTGAAAATAAAGTTATCTACATTATGTCCCATACTGTACTTAGCATTTTGTCAGGAGCTGCTCAACAGCATTTCAAAGTATAACACTTGGGGCTGGATATTAAAATGCATGTATGATCGTATTTTACTTTTATAATTAGTTTTCAAGTCATTTGCTTAGATCATTTTGGCTGCAACCTGATATGAAATATATCCTTAATTCTTTTAATGGAACTTCTTTGCATTTGATATGGTTTTGATTTTGATCTTCAATAATGCCAATAATGCTCAGAATAATTACTATAAAATGACTACTTGAAGAAACACTTAAAAGTCTAGAAAGATTAAGAAAAACTTTTGGAAACCACTTTTGTTTAGAAAGGTTGATAACCAGGTGCCAAAAGAGCATTCTTCACTTTGGTTGGTAACTTATTATGAAATAATCTTTATAAATGGAAATGACTGGATTCAAAAAAAGCGTACTGCTGTTATGGTAGTATTCACCTCGGAAGTAAGGAAGAATGCCATTTTAATTTGCAAATATTCAAGATTCAAGTTTATTTATCATGTGTACATCAAAACATACAGTGAAATGTATCATTTGTGCTAACAACCAACACACCCGAGAGTGTGCTGGGGGCAGCCTGCAAATGTTGCGGCATATTCTGGCATGACAATCCTTGGCAGAACAACACAGAACATAATAAGCAAGAAAACAACTGCAGGAAAACAAGTCCCAATTCCCCCTTCCACACTTCTCACAGAATCAGCTGAGAATTGTTATGAATGAAAAATATCTTTTAATACTATGCATTAAACTTCTTTGAAGTTGTCGACGTATTGCATATAATCCCCAAGCCTAAGATTATTAACAAAGAAAATTGAAGTTATATCATTTATGTTTATCTACACTATGGGCACAGAGAAGGAGATAACAATATTACAAGATCATCAGCAAGACTCAGTAATCAACCACTACATCTGTGGTGAACCAAACTTGTCACCTTCCTGGAACATGTACAGAGCTAAATGGTGGTGACAGGATTTGAGAACAGATCAATGAACTCACTTCTAATGTACATCTGGTGAATAACCTGCTATCACTTGCTCAGACACAACAAATAGCCACTTGACTGAGATACAAGAAGCTCAAAGTTCAAAGTAAATTCATTATGGATGTACACATACGTCACCATATTATCTTGCAGGCATTCACCGTAAATACAAAGAAACACCAACCAATAGAATTAATGTAAAACCACACACAATGACAAATAACCAATATGCAAAAGAAAAGAAATTGCGCGAATGCAAAAAAAAAAGACAATTAAAAATTGAGACTACGAGTGTTAGTGTCCCTAAAAGTGAGGTTATGGTATCAGTTCAGTGTTGGGGTGAGTGAAGTTATTCCCTCTGATTCAAGTGTCTGTTGGTTTAGGGTAATACCTGTTGTTGAACCGGATGGTGTAGGACTCGAGGCTCCTGTACGTCCTTCCTGATGGCAGCAGTGAAAAGAGAGCATGGCCTGGATGGTAGGGGTCCTTGAAGAGTTATGCTGCTTTCCTGCAACAGCGCTCCTTGGAAACGTGCTCAGGGGTGGGGAGGGCTTTGTCTGTGATGGACTGGGTGGTATCCACTACTTTTTGTAGGTTTTACTGTTCAAAGGCATTGGTGTTCCCACACTGGGCTGTGATGCATAAAGTAAGTATACTCTCCACCGTGCATCTATATAAATTTATCAAAGGTTATGGGTATTTAGGGAAATTTGAAAATCAACGCAATAAAGGGGGAAGGAAGTTAACACTTTAAAGATATTTGAAATGTTGTCCACCAACAATGGTTTTCACTTGCCTCTCATTAAAGAAAGCTGCTTTCATTAAGAAGCACTTCTTTTAGCTTTCTGATCATGAAATAGTCTTACTATTAAAGCTTTCAAAGATGTAAAAAAAAATAATTTTTTACTACTTGAAGCTCAATTCTGCTGGAGTTAATTTTATAATGAATTACATCGTAGTTACATTTGGACATCAGACTAACAGATGACTAGTTGAATTGAATGCATGGAAACTTCCAGAGTGCAAACATTGAAATGACTTTGAGAGACATATGGGCTTATTTTGACAATGTCTTCTCTCAGTAACATTCCCATATATATATATAAATCATTGTTGTGTACTAATGCAGTGCTGTGATTAGAATTATATTCCGACTAAATGGTGACAGGATGCAGAAGGACTAGGGCACAGATTAGAGATAAGAGGAGAAAGATTTAACAGGAACCTGAGGGGCAACTTTTTCAGCCAGAGTAAGCTACCGGAGGAAGTGAATGAGACAGGTACATTGGCAATATTGAAAAAGGCAGCTGGACAGGTACATGGAGAGGAAAGGTAGCAAAATATATTTTAAGGTGACTGAAGGAAAGTAGAGCAGGGATGTCAGAAATAGATTTTTTTTACACAGAGTGGTAGGAGCATGAAACGTGCTGCCAGGGGTGTTGTAGAGGCAGATGCATTAGGGACATTTAAGAGGCTCGTAGATAGGCACATAGATCAAAGAAAAAAAAATAGAGTGCTATGGGGGAAAGGGAAGAGTTAGATCAATCTTAGAATAGGTTAAAAGGCTGGCACAGTATCATGGGCCGAAGGGCCTGTACTGTGCCAATCCATGTTCTACGTAAAATATATTTGATCCAAACAGTTTCTAATACCATAGAGAAGTGAGGAAATCCCAAATTCCTTTGAAACAAAACAGTAATCGACACAAACAAGAGAAAATCTGCAGATGCTGTAATCAACACCAATCATTTCAATCATCCGTACGTTTGATTGATGGGTGTACTCCTACATGACTACCACCCATGCAGATGTGGCAAACCCGTCTTCCTTCTAAACATCTTGAGAGTGTTGTTTAACTGAAGCACATATTGGACAAACCACTAAGTGACTGGTTCATCTGTTACATTCCTTTTCTGCACTGTACAGTCAAATCCACCTACATGCTTTTAAAACAAAAGTGGTCAGGAACAGCAGCCATGACTCAGCCATAATAAAGATGTGCCGTACAGAGTCACAGTACAAAGCCATCAGAGACACAATAATATAACATTATTCAGCGTGCAGTCATTTACAATGCATCAGCTTTAAAAGGTTGTTGCAGTAAACACGCTGCATCCCTGCATAGTACACCGCAGCAGACAGGAAGGTTCTACAACTGGTAGTCAAAACTGCCCAAAGCTTCACGGTACCAGCCTACCCACCATCAAGGACATATATATATAGAAAGGTGCCGGAAAAAGGCCAGCAATATGATAAAGGATCCCACCCACCCTACTCAAGGACTGCTTGTCCCACTCCCATCTGGGACAAGGCTACATAGCATCCATGCCAGGACCACCAGACCCAAAGCAGTTACTTTCCCCAAGCAGTAAGGCTGATCAACACCTCAAGACACTAACCCACCCTCCCATGCCCCCCACCATCACTACGTAATCATTTGCTGCCAGGGTTGCCTGATACACACTCCTCTGCCTAACATCACTTTATGTACAAACAGTTAATCTATGTATCGCATACGTAGCAATTCAGGAACAGCTTCTTCTCCTCTGCCATCCAATTTCCAAACAGCTATTGAACCCACACTGCCTCACATTTTTTGTATTATTTCTGTTTTTGCACTACTATTTTTAATTTAACTATTTAATATACACATATATACATACTGTAATTCATTTATTTTTTCTATATTTATCATGTATTGCATTGTTCTGCTGCCACTAAGTGCACAAATTTGAATACACATGCTGATGATACTAAACCTGATTCTGATTCTTCTGATTCTATATAAACTAGCTTATATACTTATATTTATTGTGTATTTTATTATTGTGTTCTTCATCTTATTGTGTTGCATCAGAGTAGCAATTATTACATTCTCCTTTACACTTGTACTGGAAATGACAACCTTGAATCCTTGATCGATCCCATCATAAGTCTACCTTCCAACAGTTTAGGGAGTAAACAGTTAACAGCTCACATGTGTGGGCCAGATACTTCGAGTGAACATTGTTATATGCATTGTAATGAGTCACAGCATATAAAGACAATTGTCTTGAATTACTCTCACTTCATAACTTTCCACATTCTCATGCCTCATATAACTTTCAATTGATTCTTTTAAAATGGTAAGAATTGGCGTTCCTGGGGATCTGCATGGTCCTCTGTACGCTGGCCTTTATTGTAAGAGGGTTTGAAGGAAGGCGCAGAGATGAATAGCCCCGATTAAGTGGGGCCCTGCTGGAAGTGTGTCTTGAACATGGCGCACTGTTCTAGTCACTCTACTCGTCATGACTCTTCAAGACCCAGGCCTCACTATCTCCTTGTTTAACTAGATCCTTGGTTCCTCACTGTCAGACCCCAGTCGGTACTCATAGGCAACAGCACCTCCTCCTCAATCACTATCAGCACAGATGCACTGCAGGGCAGTGTGCTTAGACATACCTACCCCCACCCCAACTCTACTCACTTTCTACTTATGATTGTGAGGCTAAGTACAGCTCCAATGTGGTATTTAAGTTTGCTGATGACGCCACTGCTGTTGGCTGAATCGAAGGTGGTGAATGTTTTTTTCCCTTTTCAAGGTGGATAGTGTTCTGACAGTGCTCTTGTCCTACAGCTGCACTCAAACTGCAGTTCCTTACGGCAATGATTCCTACTCCCGGGCCTCTCCAAGGAGCTGTTTTTCGAGATCCCAAGGGCACGGGCCTAGAAAACGAGCACGTTTCATCCTTCCCTGTGAATGGTCGGATTCTATGCCGGTGTTGGTGACTGAAGTGTCGCGGGAGAAAACGGAATGCTGGGAACAGTGAGCCAGCTGTCAGAGGTCTCTGTGCTCGGCAAATTGCTCTTTCTCTCGTCGGTGGGGGAGAGTTTGCTGCCAGTTCTCGAATCAGGCTCCTCGCTAAAAAAGCATGTGGCCAACTTTAACTTCATAATCAGCGAGTTGTTTTGTTTTGTGTGTCTCCCTCTCGCTGGGTGGCTCCTCTCTGCCCCTTTATTAGGGAGAGGGAGAGGGAGAGGGTGACAGGGACGGGGGAGAGGGAGGGGTGACAGGGACAGGGGGAGAGGGAGAGGGAGAAGGGGAGAGGGAGAGCGAGAGGGTGACAGGGACAGGAGGAGAGAGGGAGAGGGAGAGAGAGAGAAGGGAGAGAGAGAGGGGGAGAGAGAGAGGGGGAGGAAGAGGGGGAGGGAGAGGGAGAAGGAGAGGGAGAGGGGGAGAGAGAGAGAGAGTGAAGGAGAGAAAGAAAAAAAAACCTGGGCCTCTGTACCTCCCTCTGTAATTGGATCCTCGACTTCCTAACCGGAAGACCACAGTCTGTGCAGATTGGTGATAACATATCCCCCTCGCTGACGATCAACACTGGTGCATCTCAGGGGTGTGTGCTTAGCCCACTGCTCTACTCTCTATATACATATGACTGTGTGGCTAAGCATAGCTTAAATACCATCTACAAATTTGCTGACAATACAACCATTATTGGTAGAATCTCAGGTGGTGACGAAAGGGTGTACAGGAGTGAGATGTGCCAATTAGTGGAGTGGTGCCACAGCAACAACCTGGCACTCAACGTCAGTAAGATGAAAGAGCTGATTGTGGACTTCAGGAAGGGTAAGACGAAGGAATACATACCAATCCTCATAGAGGGATCAGAAGTGGAGAGAGTTAGCAGCTTCAAGTTCCTGGATGTCAAGATCTCTGAGGATCTAACCCACTCTCAACACATTGATGTAGTCATAAAGAAGACAAGACAGTGGCTATACTTTATTAGGAGTTTGAAGGGATTTGGCATGTCAACAAACACACTCAAAGACTTTTATAGTTGTACTGTGGAGAGCATTCTGACAGGCTGCATCACTGTCTGGTATGGAGGGGCTACTGCACAGAACCGAAAGAAGCTGCAGAAGGTTGTAAATCTAGTCAGCTCCATCTTGGATACTAGCCTACAAAGTACCCAGGACATCTTTAGGGAGAAGTGTCTCAGAAAGGCAACGTCCATTATTAAAGACCTCCAGCACCCAGGGCATCCCCTTTTCTCACTGTTACCATCAGGTAGGAGGTACAGAAGCCTGAAGGCACACACTCAGCGATTCAGGAACAGCTTCTTCCCCACTGACATCCGACTCCTGAATGGACTTTGAAGCTTTGGACACTATCTCATTTTTTAAATATACAGTATTTCTGTTTTTGCACATTTTAAAATAATTCATTCAATATACGTTATTGATTTACCTGTTTATTGATTATTATGTTTTATTTTAGTTATTATTTTTTTCTCTCTCTCTGCTAGATTATGTATTGCATTGAACTGTTGCTGCTAAGTTAACAAATTTCACATCACATTCCGGTGATAATAAACCTGATTCTGATTCTGATGCTGAGATTATCATGTAAGTACCATCACAAAGAAGGCACGACTGCACCTCTACTTTCTTAGAAATTTCTGCAGATTCGGCATGTCAGAAAAACTTTGACAAACTTCTACAGATACACAATAGATAATATCCTAACTTATTCCATAATAGCCTGGTATTGAAACGCCAATGCCCAGGAATGGAAAATGCTACAGAAAGTCGAGGATACAGACTGGTCCATCAGAGGCAAAGCCCTCCCCATCATTGAGAGCATTTACATGGAGCATTGCCACAAGAAAGCAGCATTCATCATCAAAGATCCCCACCATCCAGGCCATGCCCGCTTTTTGTTACTGCCATTGGGTAGGAGATACAGAAGCCTTAGGTCCCACACCACAGGTTCAGGAACAGTTATTACCCTAGAACCATCAGGCCCCTAAACTTCTGTGGATAACATCATTCATTACTAATTTGAACTGATTCTATGATGTACAGAACCATTTTCAAGGACCTTTCACAACTTGTTATCAGTGTTATTTTTATTTGTAGACAATGTCTCCTTTTCTACATTGGTTGCTTGGCGGACTTTGTCTGTTTCTGTGTATTGTTTTTTCTTTGTAAATTCTATTGTATTAATCTTTCAAGAAAATGCCTGCAAAAAAATGAATCTCAAGTTAGTATATGGTGACTTTGATAATAAATTTACTTTGAATTTTGAAGTGTCACCTGCACAGTTCAAAGGTTCACAAGATTGATTCCAGGATGATAGGTCTGTTGTTTGAGGAGAGGTTAAGCAAACTGGACCTCTGCCCTCTAAAGTGTAAAATAACTCACTCAGTAATACAGTATCCTTAAGGGGCTGGACAGGCTAGATGTGGAGTTGATATTTCCCCTAGCTGTGGTGTTTACATTAAATTAGGTTTCTACAGTGTGGAATGTATTTATCCAGTCTGGTAAGATACTGAGATACATTCTGCTTAAGTCCAGCCAGCAATCCAGCAGCCAAGATAATGAATGTTCACTGCAAGTATACCCTCCCTAAGCAGGGCCACTAGACCTGTACACAACATTCCAAATACAGTCTCTTGGGCCCTAGATAATTTGAGCAATGCATCTCCACTCTCACCCTGAAATCCTTTATTAAAGGCTAACACGCCGTTTGCCTTCCTAATTGCTTGCTGCATTGCACGTTAATTCTCTGTGATTCATGTGCACAAGGACACCCAGGTCTCTCTGAACACCAGTCATAAAGCCACTCTGCCTTTCTATTCCCACTAACTCAATTGCTACTGAGACATCAGTGACACAACGTTACATCTCGGATAATGAACAAATATGGAAAGAGAGTAAAAAACTGCATGAAAACAGAAATCTAAGTTAGGTATCCAATTTCCTGTTCTGAACATAACACGCACTAATCTTGTTCCTGCTGCCACTCGATGAAAGCAATGGCCACTAGCAATAGATCTCTTTAAAAATCATACTCAATGGCCCAAATCATTTCACGTTTCTTGTCTGGACACCCTTAAATCTGAGCAAGTAGTTCTTTTCAGGAGAGCAGGACACCAGACAGAAAGGGCATGGGAAGGGGCAGGGGACAGTAAACTTTGGCTATGACAGGGTGAAGATGATCCACTTCTCCTCCACATTTGCCATCAGAAATGATTATCACATTACTTAATTTTATATTTTCCTGCATATCAAGGCAAACAAAGTTCACTGTTCAAAGTAAACTTATTATCAAAGTACACATATGTAACCCTGAGATTCATTTTTTTGTGGGCATACTCAGTAAATCCAGGAAGCAATCAAATGAATGAAAGATTGCATCCAACAGGACTGACAAACAAACAGTATGAAAAAAAAGTAATAATAAATAATAAGTGATAATCATTGAGAACATGAGATGAAGAGTACTTGAAAATGAGTCCATAAGTTATGGGAAAAGTTCAATGTTGGGTTGAGTGAAGTTATCCACACTGGTCCAAGAGCCTAATGGCTGGGTGGTAATAACTGTTCTTGAACCTGGTGGTGTGAGCCCTGAGGTTCCTGTACCTTCTTCCTGATGAAAGCAGCAACAGGAGAGCATGACCTGGGTGGTGAATGTCCTTGATGATAGATGCTGCTTTCCTGCGAGTGCCCCAAGGAGATGTGCACAATGGTGGGGAAGATTTTACCCTTAATGGACTGGGCTGTATCCACTACTTTTTGTAGGATTTTCCATTCAAGGGCATTGGTTTTTCCATACCAGGCCATAAAGCAACCAGTCATCTAAAGAAGTTAGTCAAAGTTTCAGATGTCATGCCAAATCTTCACAAACTTCTAACAGAGTAGAGGCATTGCTATGCTTTCTTCGCAATTGCACTTATGTGCTGGATCCAGGAAAGATCCTGTGAGATGATAACACTGAGGAATTTAAAGTTGCTGACCCTCTCTACCTCTGATCCTCTGATCCTCTGATGAGGACTGACTCTTGGATTTCCGGTTTCCTGCACCTGAAATCAATTATCAGCTCCTTGGTCTTACTGACATCGAGTGAGAGGTTGTTACTGTGGCATCACTCAGCCAGATTTTCAATCTCCCTCCTATATGCTGATTCATTCAAAGTTCGATGTGAACTTATTATCAAAGGACCTATGTGCCAGCATATAATATGCTGGAATTCATTCTCTTTCAGGCATTCACAATAAACAAAGAAATACAATAGAATGAATGAAAAACTACACAGAAACAAAAACAGACAAGCAACCAATGTGCGAAAGAAGACAAACTGCAAATACAACAATGATAATAATGATAATGATAATAATAAATAGATAGATAGATAATACTGATAATATTGGTTGTAGAGTCCTTGAAAGTGAGTCCTTGGTTTGTGGAATCAGTTCAGTGCTGTGGTGAGTGAAGATATCTACTCTGGTTCAGGAGCCTGATGTTTGAAGTGCAATAACTGTTCCTGAACCTGGCGGTGTGGGACCTGATGCTCTTGTACTTCCCTCCCGATGGCAGCAGTGAGAAGAAAGCATGACCTGGATGGTAGGCTTCCTTGATGATGGATGCTGCTTTCTTGCAGATGAAGAAAAAAGCGATTCCTGCACTGGGGAATCTGGGAAGAATCAGGGTCATAGACAGGAATGCTTTCAGTACAAAATTATCAGAAAACTTCAGATGACATTTGAGATTATTGGTTTAAAATGGCTAACTTCAAGGTTGTGCACCCATTTAGCAAAGGTACACAGAGGCATGCATGGAAGTATAAATTTACAACATAGAACAGGCCATTCAGCCCATGTCATTTGTTCCAAACCCGATGCCAACTTAATCTAAATCTGGTCTGAACAACAAATGAACCTCTTGACCATGTCTGCATACTTTTACGTATTGAGTTGTTGCCAGATGATTAGCTGATTGGATATTCGCATTGTGAGGAGGTGTCCAAGTGTACCTTATAAATTGGCCACTGCATGTATATTCCCTTTGTCTCTTGAATGCTATAATGTCGCGTAGAGGAAGGAACGGCAAGATTTATAAACAAATAGCAAAGTTATCCAATTATGCTATCAACTCTTCTACAAAAATCAAATTACCTGCAGGTCTGGACGCAGCTACAGTAATTGGTGATCTGCGGTTCTGGTCAGCAGACAATTGGAATGATGAAGGCAATTAAATACATTGTCTATACATGCCCTCCAGAGGTTATTATGGCTGCTATATCAGAACCCATCAATTGCAAAATAAGAAGAACGGATGCTGCCTCCTTATCTCTTCATCCGCGGCGGCAACCAAAATATTAGTGAGGTAATCATGAGGTAAATTATGTCAATGAAATGACAAATGCAGGCTTTGCAACACAAAAAAATGGAGAGGAATAATTACAGGCCCGGAATATAATTGAGCAATTTGATGGTCCTGTACTTGAGCTGTCGTTTTGATGTGAAGTGCTGTCATACCCTGTAACACTACTGGAATCAGACAGGCCTCGTCCACTTTGATCTGTGCTTAGGCAAATGAAATGAGGTCAAAATCTGGTCATTAAAAACTCCCTCGTGTGATTAAAGTTTTCAACTTCACAGGAGATTTTTTTTTAATCAGTTGTCATGAAGCATAAATTGTCAACACATAAAAAGGCATAATAATAAACAGGAGGCATCAAGCTGAAAAGGTGGTCGAAAGAGATAAAGGTGTTAACCCTGTTCCTTAATGCTAGGCCTAATTCAACAAAAGGCCAATTCAGTTAAGGAGACACTAAATAAACACACATACAGGCCTCCCCCCGGTTACCAATGCCTAACTTATGAACACCTTTAATATATGAAAGAGCTCATGTAATATCATTAAATTCAAAAGCCCCACATTTACTCTATAAACAGCAGGTCTAATTTTCTCTCTCTCACTCTCTCCACTTTTAAAAATCCTTTCTTTTTGCCAGTCGGAGGTGTTTTTGATGCCGTTCATTACCATACTGTGAAGGTGCAGTTACCATATAGAGTGATATTTGTGGTATTTTCCACCTCACGGACAAATCAAATTACGTACGAGTAAAAAAATGAAAAGCTGGTCAGTGATGTAGCAGTATTCACACCAGGCTTTGAGGAGAGTGGTCCCGGACTTGAATTCAGCTGGCTCCTTGCACACTTTCCATCCGTGCTGGGTTGAGCATTGAGCTAGCAACTCAGCCTCATGAAAAACAGACAAAATCCTAAAGAAATGGCAAGGTTGCCACCTGATGTGCCACAAGGTACGGAAAGGAACAATAAAAAATAACTGTCTGCTACCCAGAAGCTGGTATGTATTACTTGATAAAATATGTTTGTATATGCACTTTGAATGTGGGAATCACAGGTTAACAGAAGCATAAATAACATCTGCAGCAAGAAAAATAGCAATTTTCTTTCTTGGTTCTTTCATGCTCATATGTAGTACTGAATAAAGATTACATTGTTTGATCACATGACTGATACTTTACCAGATCTTTGGGTTTCACCACTTTCATGAAGGCACCACGAGTGCTTGCCTCTTGCTGTTCTTTTCTCGTAACCTTTCTGGCATCCAGGAACTTCAGGTTTGGTAATTTATGAAGAACAAAGTACCTGGAAAGAGAAATATGAGAAAGATCCTGGTGAATAATAATCTCGCCATTCGCTGGAACCAGTCCAATGTGGAGATGCAAAGGAAACAGAGGAAGCAAGTCCACATTGTACTCTATAAAAACCAGAAAATAATCAAAACGTATAAAATTGAACTTGCAAAGAAACTTTTTGTTTCAAGCCTCCTTAAGATATTATAAGGAGCCTACACTGAATTATTGTCTTTCCTAACATCTAGATGTACCAAAGGACGTTATTAGCAGTCAAGAGTTTTTGAAGAATAGAAATTCAATAATGCAGAAACACTTTGACTAAACACAGCAATAACCCAAAGCATTACAAAAAGATCAAATAATGGTTTCGATTAGGGGGAGAAAAACATTAGATAGAACAATGGAAATTTGTGAATTCTCCAAATAGCACCGCAGGGTAATTACAACACCCTGGGTTATTGGGAGGATCAGTTTATGGACAGATCAGCCATGATCTTATTGAATGGCAGGGCAGGCTCGATGGGCCGGATGGCCTACTCCTGCTCCTATTTCTTTTTTCTTATGTTCTTATGACAAGGAGAAATATAGGGTGGCATGGTAGCGAAGAGGTTAGCAAAATCTCTTTACAGTCACATCTATCACTCATCGGGGTTTGATTCCTGCCACCGTCTACAAAGAGTTTGTATGCTTCTCTGCGCCCATGTGGGTTTCCTCCCACATTGCAAAGATGTATAGTTAGGGTTGGTGAGCTTTGGGCCTGTTGGTGCCGGAAGCATAGTAACACTTGCAGGCTGCCCCCAGGATATCTCAGATCGTGTTAGTCACTGACGCAAACAACACAATTCATTATATGTTTCGATGTATACATGACAAGTAAAGCTTATATATAAAACAAAATTTCCCAACCTCTCCTAATAGCTAAAATCCCTAATCTATATTATTACAGAAAGATATCAGCAGTTCAGATGACCAAATCTAACTCTGATGAAAGTCTGGCTGAAAGGAGAATTTTATTGCAATATTCTCCTGAACTTGTTCCTGACATTAAGTCACCAAAGGTTGCTGAAAAGTCAGAGCAAGGATAAAAGGGTATCTCAAACATGAAAGGACATGGAACATAACTGTCTCTCTTGAAATTGATAACACAAGAACAAGAAGAGGGTTTAGAACAGCTATATTGTAACCAGAGAAATTGGACAGAGAGAATTAAAAAGAAGCTTGGAAGCAGGCCAGTCAGCCTAACGAGCCCTCAAGTACCTATTACAGCCCAGTCCACCACAGGCAAAGGCTTCCCCACCACTGAGCGCACCCACATAGAGCACTGCCCCAAGAAAGCAGCATCCATCATCAAAAAGAAAAGCCACCATCAAGGGTATCCTTTCTTCCCATTACTACCATTGGGAAGGAGGTATAGTAGTCTCAGGTGCCACACCATGAGGTTCAGGAACAGTTATTATCCTACAACCATCTGGCTCCTGAACTGACGTGCATAACTTCACTTACTTCAGCACTGAAATGATTGCACAATCTATGGACTCTCTTTCAAAGACTTTATAACTCATGTTACTGGTAATTGCTTTTTATTTGCACAATTTGTCTTCTTTTACACATTGGTTATTTGTCAGTCTTTGTTTATCTATATTTTTCATAAATTCTATGTATTTCTTTATTTTCCTGCAAATGCCTGCAAGAAAATGAATCTCAAAGTAGCATATGACAACATACATTCAGTGACAACATTATTAAGTACACTTGTACATCGCTCGTTAATGCAAAAAAACTGAACAGCCAATCATGTGACAGCAATGACAGCAACTGAATACGTAAAGACATGGCCATGAAGTTCACTTGTTGCTTAAGCCAAATATCAGAATGGGGGAGAAATGTGACCTGAGTAGCTTTGACCATGGAGTGATTGTTGGTGCCCGAAGGGGGTGGTTTGAGTATCTCAGAAATTACTGATCTCCTGGGATTTTCACACACAACAGCCTCTTGAGTTTACAAAGAATGGTCTGAAAACAAAAAACATCCAGTGAGCATCAGCTCTGTGGGAAAAAAAACACCTCGTTAATGAGAGAGGTCAGAGGAGAATGGCCAGACTGTTTCAAGCTGACGGGAAGGTGACCGTGCAATACAACAGTGGTGTGCACAAGAGCATCTCGGTATGCACGACATGTTGATCCTTGAAGTGGATGAGCTACAGCAGCAAAAGATTCAGCAATGCAGGGGGTACCTAATAAAGTGGCCGTTGAGTGTATATGAACTATGATAATAAACATACTCTGACTTTGACTTATATGAAGCCTATTATACTCTCCACATACTCCCATCAACTTCCCCTGATTCAACCACCTATTCACCCACACAGGACTGATTGCAGAGGCCATCTAATCCTCTTTGGGATATTGGAGGAAGCTGGTGAACCTGGAGAAAACCAACGTCATGTAGGGAGACTGTTGAAACACTGCAAAGTCAGCACCCAGTATCAGAATTGAACCGAAGTTACTGAGGCCGTGAGGGAGCCATCTCCACTACTGCACCATAGTAATATATTTTTCTTCAAATTTAGCATTATATATACTTGCAGTGCATATGCAATAGCAAAATGAGACTCATCCCATTATAGAAATGACTAGGCAGTAATTAATACTTTGCGTGGTGAAAAGGGACCAGTGACTCTGATATAAAATATTGATATTCTATGATGAAATTAGATCATACATTACTCACAAGTAAATCAACTTCCCTTGGTGGAGACAGCAAGACTCTGCCTTTGAAATAAGTGGCACGGCGGTATTTCTTGGAGAGAAACTTGTAGATTTCTATGTCTCATCTCACCTTAAGTGCTGTAGCAATTGCACATAAATATTGGTGACTGCCATTAGGCTCACTAAGATCTTGACAGCAAATTATGGCCCTTTGCATTTGGTGCAGTCACTCACACTATGCCAAAGCCATCGATCTTCAACTACCATTTAGATATAATGGATGTCTTTTTTAAGGAAACACAAGGAAAATTGTTTTCCCCTAAAAAAAGAGTAAATGCACTCAATGGATTTCCTGAACTCTTCACTTAAATTATAAGGGAATGAAAGTTGGGATTCATATAAAATAATGGGATGGGGAGAAATCTGTTATCTGGAGCTCGACATTTCAATGACTCTCATTACTCAATATCTTTTATTTCCCAAGGAATGCCTC
This sequence comes from Mobula birostris, assembly GCF_030028105.1. Taxonomy (NCBI): domain Eukaryota; kingdom Metazoa; phylum Chordata; class Chondrichthyes; order Myliobatiformes; family Myliobatidae; genus Mobula; species Mobula birostris. The sequence continues at coordinate 54,044,293 of NC_092387.1, read as the reverse complement.
TTATTTGTTTTATTTAGAGATACAGCACAAAACAGGCCCTTCTGCCCTAATAAGACATGCCGCCCAGCAACCCACCTATTCAACACTAGCAAATTACAGGATGATCTAGAGTGCCCAATTAACCTATTAACTAACACGTCTTCGGACTGTGGGAGGAAACCAGAGCACCAGGAGGAAACATCTGTGGTCATGGGGAGAACATACAAGTTCCTTACAGATGGTGCCGGAATTGAACGCTGAACTCTAGTACCCCGAAGTATAATAGCATTGTTCCAACCGATACACTACTGCAGAGCACTATCATATCAACGAGGATTGTGCTGGGTAGCTCACAAGGGTCACCACGTTTCTGGTGCCAGCATAGCATGCCCACAGCTTACTAACCTTAACCTGTACATCTGTGGAGTCTGGGAGGAAACTGGAATGTGGGAAGAAAACCCAAGTGGTCACGGGGAAAATGTATAAACTCCCTACAGAGGGAGGTGAGAACTGAATTCTAATATTACAGCTGACCACTATGCTATCAGGCCACCGTTTCATTGGGGGAATAAACAGTCTTTTAATCCTTCATGTCGTTTGCTGTCTTATTTGGACAAATGCTGGCTGCTAATAGACAATGCAAAGTCTAGCTGGCTATAATGACTCATCATCACAGTGTCTGGAAGTTTGCATTTCTGCCACTTCTTAATGAATGAATTAGGACACAAAAGCAAAAGTAGTGAAAACGATGAGAAGGGAAAAAGAGGACATGGGGAGGACGTTTCTTGTAGTGGGGGAGTCTAGGATCAGCGGGCACAGTCTCAGAATACAAGGACGTCCCTTCAGAACAGAGATGAGGAGGAATTTCTTTAGCCAGTGGACGGAGAATCTGTAGAACTCAATGCCACAGACATCTGTGGATCTAAGTCATTGGGCATATTTAAAGCGGAGGTTGATAGGTTCTTGATTAGTAAGAGTGACAAAGATTATGGGGAGAAGGGTGGAGAATGTGGTTGAGAGGGATAATGATGGAATGGCAGAGCAGACTCTATGGACTGATTGGCCTAATCCTGCTCCTATATCTTATGGTTTTTATGATGCTATCATGAGCTACCTTTGTTAGACCCATCTGATGTATCCCATTGCTAAATGTAGGTGTGGCGTTTTGCTGGTTTATCATAATGAAAGCCTTGTCTGGATTCTTGAATTCAACACCTTCAAAGAGCTTCTCCCAGACAGCTTCTGGGTGAGACTCAATGGGCTTCAAAAGGCATCACAGCCTGCTCACACAAAAAAACTCATTTCACTGCATGTTGAATCAAAAGATGACACCTCAAAAAGGCGGCATCTGTCATTAAGGACCTCCATCACCCAGAACATGCCATCTTCCATCAAGGAGGAAGTACAAGAGCCTGAAGACACAGATTCAACATTTTAGGAATAGCTTCTTCCCCACTGCCATCAGATTCCTGATTGGGTATATTTGAGGTGGAGGTTGATAGATTCTTGACTGGCAAGGGCATCAAAGGTTAGGGGAAGAAGGCAGGAGAATGCATCTGAGGGTAGTCAATCAACCATGATGAAATGGCACAGCAGACTCAATGAGCCAAATGGCCTACTTCTCGTCGTGGCTATCCCTCGAGGTCGAGGATGATGGTCTTCGTTCTGTTGATCTACTTATGGGCTCTCAAGTGGCTCATGAGTCCAGTCTTGGCTTTTGCAGTTCTTCCACATTCAGGACAGGTAGTTCCAGATGGCAGATCGGGCTTTGGTTGTTGCTGCTTTTCTTTCCATTCTCTTCTCTTTTCTTCTAATTCTACACATCTGTTGGCTTCGAAAGTTGCTGTTCCTTCTCGGATGATGGCTTGCCAGAGTTTCCTGTCCTTGGCATTGATTTCCCAATTGTTGATGTCGATGTTACGTTTCTTCATGTTGGCTTTTAAGATGTCTTTGAATCTCTTCTGTTGTCCGCTTCTTTTATGTTTACCTTCTTTAAGCTTGGAGTAGAAGATTTGTTTCGACAGACATTTGTCTTTCATCCGAACAACATGATCGCTCCATCTTAATTGGTTTTTGATGACATAGGCTTATTTGAAGTGGAGGTTGATAGATTCTTGATTGGCAAGGGCATCAAAGGTTAGGGGGAGAAGGCAGGAGAATGCATCTAAGGATAGTCAATCAACCATGATAAAATGACACAGCAGACTCAATGAGCCAAATGGCCTACTTCTACTCCTGTGTTTTATGGTCTAATCCTGTGTCTCTGTTCTAAACATTTACAAAAAGTAAATGTGTGAAGTTCTCAGATCAGGAAGCACCTGCAGACAGAGGGAATAGCAGTGTCAATGTTTCAGGTCAATAACTTCTTCTCAGGATGTAATGATAGCCCAAACCATTAACTCTGCTTCTCTCTCCACTGATGCTGAGCTTTTCTAGCATTTTTTCCTGTTGCACTTGTTGTCACGGATATGTCACAAATTAATATCAGGCAAACTGTCAATAAACCTTAGGTATTGTACTTGTTCACTGTCTTGAGTAAAATGCTTAGATAAAACTAAAGCCATCGTTGCCATGTTACAATGAGCTGTGAATAAAATTCCCATTTCTGGAAAGGTGATGGTTTGCAAAGACATTATTTTGAGAGATAATTAGGCCTTTCTGTCAAGACAGTCATTTCTATTTGGATGGGTGTGTTGCCACATACCTCTCCGCAGTTTAATTTTGTACTTTATGTGAGGAACCCTTCTGAAGCAGTTGTCTGCTGTTGGCAGAATGCCAGACATTGAGACAACGATCTTGAAGAAATTCTGCTGATTCAAGCTGATGAGTGCATTTTCTTCTAAAACTCAGCAGTCCTTTCCAGAGCTTTGACCTATACAGGTTGTGTAAGAGGGGAGAGTGTGGGGGCTGGGGGAGGGGGGTGATTATCACTTTTGTGTTGACAGCACTGTCCAGCTGCTGTTTCGAAAACTTAACAAAAAAAATCTAAACGGTGGAATAGCATTTCATAAACTTCACAGAACCTTGAGCCAAGAAACGGGTCTCTGAAAACATTCGTGACTAGAAGTTTGGTTAAAACAGTTGGTTTTAATAAAGATTATAAAAAAGATATCTTCCCTCATTAATAATAGTACCTCATAATTGGCAGCTCTAATTTCTACAAACACTATGAGTTAGAAACCTAATAATGCACACTCAAAACATGGCCTTTCTGACAAAGATTTTGGTGATTTGTTCCACATCTCATTCCATGGTTCAGTCACCTTTGCCTGATTTCACTCTTTCAAATGATCTTGGGAAGCTCCACCATAACTAAAATGCTACACTCATAGAAACCGGACTTTGGAGATGTCAAAAGAAAACAAGTCTAAGAGCAGGCAAGCACTGATACTTAAAGAGAACAGAGAGATACTCTTAAAATGACACTCATTTGCCTTTGATATCAAAAGACTTGGGTGATCTGGTTCCTTCCAAATCCAGGGGCACCTTATGGATACACCAATTCTTTTACCAAGGACTGTTGTAATGAAAGGATCCAGTTTACCCAGTGACATATTCTGGAGCAGAATACCAGAGATAGAGGTAATTCAAAATAGATATAGAGGTGTTGGAATTCCTAGCAGCTCAATGCTGCTGGGCATTTGGAGCATTTACTGTGCAAACTAATTTCAAAGGGATGATATGGAAGATCCTTCTGGTCTGAGTGAAGTGACAGAACAATGAGAAGAAGACTTCCAGCATTCTTGCTTCTCACCTAAATAGTAACCATCACCAAAACTAAAAGCACGTGCTTCCATTTTTTAAAATGATATTGTCTTGGCCAGAGGAAATACTCCCCATACACGTTGAACACAGTGGCCCAAAATGATTCTCGCTCTTACTGGTGTTTCCAAACGGAACTGCCCGCATTCAGTGGCTTGCAGGTAAACATGACCTGGACTTGTGTAGTTTAGCGCAAGGAGAGTTACAGTTCCAATCCATCTGTGATCTTGCACCATCCGGACCACTTAGAGCATCCTTCCATTGGAATGGGAATGCCCAATAGGAAAGGAGGAAGAAAAAACCATGTTCAATTACTTATTTTTCCATTCTGTATTAGTTTAATGTCTTCGACATGTTATTATGATTTTAATGCACTTTTAAAATTTTCTTTTTTTTTAAATGTCTCCAAATAACAGGGGCTTCCTAACTTTGAAAGGAGAAGATGATTAAGACACATAGCATCCTCAGACAGTTGGTAGATAGGAGTCAAAATATGCTTCTCCATAGAAGACAAAGGGTCGTGGTGGAGGTCTTTTACTAGGGGTATCCTGCAGGGATCAGTGCTGTGGTTTAAATGGTTTGGATGAAAATGTAGATGAAATGTTCAGCACATTTGTAGATGCACAGAAATTGTCAGAGCTGTGGATTATGAAGAGATTTGTCAAAGGACACAGCCAGAAAGTGATCAGTTGGAAATTGAGTTGGAAGAGTTTAAACTGATGTGTTCAAAGTGATGTATTGCGCTTTGGAAGGTCAAATGTAAAGAGAAAGCACACAGTAAACGGCAGGGCCCTTTAGGAGCACTGATGTATAGAGGGATCTTGTGGTGCAAGTCCATAGCTCTCTGAAAGTGGCAAGTAGTAGTAAAGAAGGTTTATGGCAGGTTTGCCTTCATTGGTTGGGGTATTGAACTTAGAAGTCTGGAAGCCACATTGCAGCTGTATAAAGCTTTGGTTAGGTCAAATTCAAAGGATTCAAAGTACATTTGTTATCAAAGTATGTATGCAGTATAGACTCATCTTCTCCACGGACAGCCACAAAACAAAGAAAATCATTGGACCCATTCAAAGAAAAACATCAACCAAACCCCCGTGCAAAAACACAAATTGTGCAAACAGCAACAAGTACATTAAACCCTCTCGAGCAAAAAATCAAAACACGCAAACAGCAACAAGAAAGAATGAGCGAAAAGACAGAAAATAAAACAAAAATCGAAAGTGTCCATACTCAGTTCAGCTCAGTGTTCATCAGTCCAATCCACAAACCACAGACCCAGAACTTCAGTACCATCCTCCAACAGCATCGAAAGAGAAAGAGAGACCATTCCAACGCAGAACCCTTTCCTTGGGAGCAGCCCAAAATTTGGAGTATTGTGAAGATACATGGGATTCCAGAGATTGCAATCTGTTCCATCAAGCAAAATGCTGGAGGTTTCAGCTGGTCAGGCTGTATCCGCAGAGGAAAATAGACAGTCAATGTTTTGGGATAAGACACTTCATATGGACTCTAACTTTGGTAGTATCCAGACCATGCCATCCTCTCACACCCACCTTCAAGGTGAGGTTCAGAAGCCTAAAGCCCCACACCTCCACGTTCAAGAACAGCTACTTCCCTTCAGCCATTCGTTTCTTAAACCAACTGGCACCACTCTAATGATTACCTCAGTACGACAACAGTGTGACCACTTTGCATTTCAATAGATCTGTTTGTTGTGGGAATTATGGTATCTCTTGTCTGATTTAGCACAATTTATGTTTAATTGAAGTTTTTCTGTGAATGTTGTTTCCCTAATGCTATGTGCCTGAGATGTTGCTGCAAGCAAACTTATCATTGCACCTGTGCATACATGCATTTATGCATATGACAATAAAGTCGACTTTGACTTGCCCATGGTAAATACTGTATATTGTTTTGTGAAGTACTGAGCAATAAATGCTGACAGTGAAACCGCACATTACGTGAAAGAAATAAATTGAGTCAACAGGCTCTGAGTTTTGACTTTTCATCAAGGATTAATTACAGTATGAGGTAGTTAAGGGAGTGTTATTATTGCTCTCCACTTCAGTTAAAAATCTGGCAAAATTGCTGCAGCTTCTATCCAATGGTAGCTGGTGAGAGTGTTTATTATCTCTCTTTTTCCCATAAAGAAATAGCAAGTCCACATTCAAATGCTCCATTACCTCTGGAAGAAATAATGGAAGAAAAGAGAGGGGTGAATAATTTTGAAAGGTAATAAAGATGATGTTAAGGATGAATATCTTAGAAGGAAATTATTAATATTTTCATTGTTCATAATGCCATGGTGGCATGGACAAAATCTCATACCTATCTCCTTTCACATATCCCTATCCTCCCACCCCAGCAACCATTCAAATCCCAATAATTATTATTTTTGGTACAAAGATTGTGGGCCAAATGGCCTTCTCTGTACCTTAAAGCTCTAAGATTCTATTAAGGAGGATATTAGATAAACAGAGTCAATACTGCATGGGAAAGCAAGTAAAAAATAAACTTCAGTTTACATTAGCACACAGCTTGCCACTGCATTGTCACACGAAACAGTACTTGATAAATCATTCTCGTATTCAATTGCTTTAAGTTTCATGGGAGAAAGAAAACTTAAATTAATTGGGATTAAACCAATGAAAATGTGGCATTTTATTAAATACACTTATCTCAAACATTCATGGGCTGAACTCTCCCCAGATGTCAGAGCAAGAGATTTGAATAAAGTGCCATCTTATAAGATAAACTTTCCTTAGCAACAACAAGTACCAATAAACAAATTCAGGAAGTATCTGTTTACAACAATTCCCAACCTTAATTATGTAACAGCACTTCACGTATTCCATCATACAAAATAACTGCTCTTAAAAAAATAGCATATCCTCCCAATTTACTGTGAGCAATGCCAGAGGAGATGGGCTAATTTTAAATAAATATAGAATTAATTAAATGCTCCATTAGTTTTCCTTCCAACAAAAATTGTCAGCATCATATACAAAATAAGTAGCAGCCATGAAGGCAATAATATATTTCATCTTTATTGCTACGGCTCCAAGGTAAATCAATTTGAGTTAAGCATTTGGAACTAATTTGAATCCCAATATTTTTTCAGTCTTAACAGCACCAGGCAAACCATGTTCTCAGCAGCAATCTGAATCTACCCACCCATATTGTGATATTTTTGGTCAAAGTACAAGTAAACACTAAAAAATTCTAATTTTGAGCTCACTTCTAAATAAAAAAATTTAGTAAAGAATAATCTTCTGATAATATAGTACTTCTAACACAAGGGGAGAAAAACCTAGCAAAGTGCCAGAGAAATACAAGAGAAGGGTTCCAAATCTACGATGGAGGAAAGCAGAAGTCAACTAAGCTTATGGAAAGAATTTCAAGTTGCAGGGGATCAATATTTTTAGTCGTAGTTATCAGAGGTAAGAAAGGCGGATCACGAATACATCAATAAAGCAAGAGAATGGTGAGGCTTTCGCAAGATATTTGATACAGACAGTGCCTAATGTACTAAGGTCTCGAAGAATGAGGGTGAGTTATCTGGACCTGTGCAAGATGGTAGCTATTGGAAAAGGAGATCTATAGAATTTGAATAATAATAGGATATTTATCTTGAGGCTTTGATGGCATTGATCAGACTGCATTTGGAGTATCGTGAGAATTTTTGGGCCCCTTATCTAAAGGGCCTGCTGGAATTGGAGAGGATGTAGATGAAGTTCACAAGAATGATCTTGGGAATGAAAGGTTGAATGTATGAGAAGAATTTAATGGCTCAGAGCCTGTACTCCCTGGAGTTTAGAAGAATGGGGGGATCTCACTGAAACCTATCAATGATTGAAAGGCCTAGACAGTGTGAAAGTGGAGGGTATGTTTCCAATAATGGGCGAGGCTAGGACAAGAGGGCATATTCTCAAAATGCAATGATGTCCTACGAGAAAGAGATGAGGAGGATTTGTTTTAGCCAAAGGGTGGCGAATCTATGGAATTCATTGCCACAGAAGGCTGTGGAGGCCAAGACATCGGGTATTTTTACAGTGGAATTTGGTTTTTAAGGGCACCAAAGGTTATAGGGAGAAGGCAGGAGAATGGGATTGAGGATAATAAACCAGCCATGATGGAATGTCAGAGCAGATTCAATGGACTGAACGGCTTTATTCTGCTCCGAGGTCTTATGAATGATGGAGGAAATCCAAACTTGAATGAAAATGTTGAGAATTAAGAAATGTTGAGATTTCAGCAACTTTCTTGACACAAAATTTATCTGTGTCCCTGAGGTCAAATAAAGAGGCAGCAAGTGAGAGCAGCTACAAGAATACATATCCTCTATAAATATACAGGCAACACCTGATTTGCATTCCTTGTCATTTTTGGCTATTTTGTGGTATTGCCAATGGCCTGGAACCTTGCAGTAAACTAATGATTAGGCTATCAATGGTCACTGATATTACAGGTCCAAGGTACAGTTAGAAACAGAAATCTACAAATTCTAGTCTGATTTACCCTGCAGATCCTATAAACTTCAATAGACTAGTAGCTTGCTAAGAGATGCCCAAGAAGCATTAAGATATTTTTTAAACAGTGCTCCCAAACACATTATCTTTACCTTTTGAAAGACAAGGGAAGGCATAAGGGAGCATTAATGAGAGATTAGTGGTATTTGTTCTGGTTTAAGATATCACTGGTGAAATACATTGTCAACTTTCTGGCAGCAAACAAAACTGTTAACTAGTTTGTTAATCACTCTTTTTGCTATCAGAAAGAGGAGAATATCTGCAGATGTTGGAAATCCAGGCAATACACACAAAATACTGGAGACCAAGCAGCATCTATGGAAAAGAGTACAGTCGACGTTTTGGATCGAGACCCTTCACCAGGTCTCAAAAATGATCACTGCAATCAATAGCCTGTAACTTTCCTTTCTGAGCTGAGCTTTTGAACTGCCTTCACGACCTGGCATCTTTGCAGTGTGAATTGAAATCTCAAAGGTGCAGGATGGTTCCGGCATGGTGGAAACAGGCTGATTCAAGGTGGCAGGAGCTGGGATCAAGAGCAGGGAATGAGTCAATGTCTTGCCATTGCTGGAGTAGACTTGGAAGTAATTCAAAGTCGCAGAGCCGAGGTGAAGCAAAGTTGAGGTGGCAGGGCCTGAGCCCGAGAGTGAGGAATAAGCCAATGTTTGACCAATTTAAGCGCTGGGCCAGATTGAAATGATCAAGCCGATGGGACCCAGGCCCAAGAGTGCATCGAAGCAGCAGGGCCTGGGTCCAAGAACGAGGAAAGACCTGCTGTTTGGCTGAATTAAGCAGCCGACCAGGTTGAAAAAGGCAGGGTGATGGGGCAGGAAGAGAGGGATAGGCCAGTTTTCAGCTCAGTGCTCGTGAGGTTTACTTGTCTCTGCGCTGAACTGCGACTGTGGTCTGCAACTAACTGATTCCTGGATTGTCTGTGACTGGGTTCGTGACTGAGGACTCTTCGTTCCAAATGTTATTTGCTTACTTCAATTGTTTGGATAATTTGTCTTTTTCTTTGGTACATTGGGTGTTTGACAGTCTTCCTGTTTTAATGGGTTCTATTGGGATTTTTAGTTTTGTGGCGGCCTGTAAGGAGATGAATCCCAAGGTTGCATATAGTATATATATTTTGATAATAAATGTAGTTTGAGCTTGTCACATGTACATCAAAGTTTACAGTGAAATGCATTGTTTGCATAAAATCAAATCAGTGAGGTTTGTTCTGGGCAGTCCACAAGTGTCACCACACTCCCGGCACTGACTTGGCACACCCACAACTCACTGACACTAACTGAACCCCATACGGTCACAGGGAGAACATACAAATTCCCATTACAGCAGTGGCAATTGAATCCCGATCTTAGGCGGCTGTGCTGCCGTAAATTCACTTTGCCCCAGAGTCACAAATAATCTTGACCTTGGAAACACCTTATCTCTCCTTCTTCATCTTATGGCCTAAATCCTGGAATATCAAACCAAATATGAGAGCATTTACTAGATGCATTGAAATACATCAAGAAAGTGGCTTAAGAGAACTGAATGAAGGGTAATAAATGCTAGTCACAACAGTGATAATCCCTCAAAACTAATCAATAAACTCTAAAACTTAGGCCACCATACTTCCTGTGCAACCGGATCCTTGATTTCTTCACTTGCAGGCCCCAGTCAGTTCGGATTGGCAAGAACATCGGCTCCATAATCTCCATCAGTGCAGGTGCACCCCAAGGCTGTGTGATTAGCCCCCTGCTCGACTCACTTTGCACTTATGATTGTGTGGCTTAAGCACAGCTCTGATGCCATATCTAGGTTTGCTGACAACACCACTGTCGCAGGCCAAACCAGCAGGTAGGAGGGAGAGTGAAAATCTGGCTGACTGGTCCCACAACAATAAGCTCTCACTCAACGTCAACAGGATCAAGGAGCTGATTGTTCACTTCAGGAGGAGGACTCCAGAGGTCCACAAGCAAATCCTCACTGGGGGGGGGGTCAGAGGTGGAGAGAGTCAGCAACTTGATCACTTCCTCGGTGTTAATCATTTCAGAGAATCTGTCTTGAGTCCAGCACATAAGTGCCCTTACAAAGAAGGTAGGGCTGTGCTTCTAATTTCTTGGAAGTCTGCGAAGATTTAGCATGTAAGCTAAAACCTTGTCAAACTTCTATACACGTGCGCTGGAGAGTATATTGACTGGTTGCATCACGACCTGGTGGTGAAACGCTAATGCCCTTGAATGGGGAAAGCCTGCAAAAAATAGTGCATGCAGACCAGACCATCACAGCTAAAGCACTCCACACCATTGAGCACGTTTACATGGAGCACTACTGCAGGAAAGCAACTTCCATCGTCAAGGACTCCCATGTTCAATTCTTGCTGCTGCCATTGGGAAGGAGGCACATGCACACAGCGCCAGGTTCAGGAACAATTATTACCACTCAACCATCAGACTCCTGAACCAGACTGGATAACTTTACTCAACTTAACACTGAACTGATTCCACAACCTATGGAACACACACACAAAATGCTGGATGAACTCAGCAGGCCAGGCAGCATCTATGGAAAAAAGGACAGAGGACATTTCGGGCTGAGACCCTTCAGCAGAAACCCTTCGACCCACAACCTATGGGCTCACTTTCAAGGACTCCACAACTCTTGTTCTCAACATTTATGACCTGGTTATTTATTATTATTTATTTATTCTTTTTGTATTAGCACAATTTGTCTCGTTTTGCACATTGTTTGTTCAGCTGTTTGTCCAAGATTCCAGATTGTTTAATGTTATTTCCCGAACACAAGTGTAAGGGAGAATGAAATAATTGCTACTCCAGATCTATGCAGCACAAAAATACTACAAAAGATAAAGAACACAATAATTATAATAAAATAAACACAATAAATATAAACACATAATTTAGCCCATATACATAGATTAATTGTATGTCCATAAAGTGACACTAGGCACAGGAGTGTCTATACAGGATGACAGGAACTGATAAAGTAGTGGTGTTGAGGGTGTGGAGAGCTAGTGGGTGGAGGTGTTGATCACCCTTACTGCTTGAGGAAAGTAACTGTTTTTGAGTCTGGTGGTCCTGGCATGGATGCTATGTAGCCTCTACCCTGAGGCAAGTGAGACAAATAGTCCATGAGCAGGGTGGATAGGTCTTTCATGATTTTACCAGCCCTTTTCTGGCACCTTTATGTATGTACAGTAGTCTGCTGCCAGTAATGCATTGGGCAGTTGAGCCTTCCTATCCACTTTCGTGCAGTTTCCATACCAAGCAGAGATGCAGCTTGCTAGGATGCTTTCTACGACGCTTCTTAGTATATATGTCCAAAGTCCAGCTCTCTTTAGCCTCCTCAGAAAGTAAAATGTCACAACCACAGATTCGGCAGCGCAGCCGATTCAGCAATTGCACTCTTGAATATGAACGTGTCAGCTAATTACTATTTCATTTTGATGGGGTGTATGGGGTGGTTAGTCCATCTTTGGTCCCCACCTGGCACTCAGCTCTCACCTGTGGCTCCTCGTAGCTATTTGCATGCGACAGCAGCCGCACCCCGGGCAACGGCTTCGACAAGCCAGCTAAACCAGGCGAGGGTAGCCGATGGGTCTCAAACCCTCGATGAGACAGAGAGTTGTCTATCCCAGCATGTGAAGACAGACTCCGGTGGACTGAGCGGACGAGACCAATGGAAGGTCCAACGGTCAAGAAGGCGGTCTCTGCAAGTGTCTTGGAATGTGTAGAGCACGACAAGACACAGAAGATGTCCTGGTCATCCACTGCGCCTAGTCCCATCTCCAGCCATCTTGTCTCTTGTCTTGCCACTGGATCCAGATGGGAATTGGGAAGAGAGAGTGAGGCTGACTTTAAGTAACTCTCCCTCACTTAAATCCAAATCAAGCGCTTGTCTTGACACCATCATAAGCTGGCTGGTGGTGCAGTGACATCAGCACCAGACTGCAGAGCGAAGGTTCCCAAGTTCAAATCCAGTCGGGCCGCTCCCGGGCACGCTTTCCATCCGTGCCGGGTTGAGTCTCAAGCTAGCAACTTAACCTCTACTAATGGTGCCGAGGTCTTCATCGATGACAATGGACGAACCTTATTTCATTTTGATAGTATTCAGCTCTATTCATTGCATCATAGTATTTGTTGAGACTTGGACACAGCAACACTTTACTTCCTGCATTCCGCCTTGCCTGAGAAATTGCACCGTTGAGTCAACTGAAACTGAAGTCTACCCGTATTTGTTTAATTCTTAGCTGTTCTTTTCAGCTGCAGTGTAGGCTTCGTTTTCCATTTGAGAGTTTTAGTTAATGGCCCTGTTTGGCCTAGTGTTTATTGTTTCCTTTCCCTTTAACACTGTTCACATTAAAGTCTGTGATCTATCGATCCTGCTTCAGTGTCTCTCATTCTGCACTTGGATTATATTCGAATCTCTGTGACATGAAGGCATTGCTGAGCATTTTTCGACTGTATAGAATGTGTTCTGGGACCATGAGAGGATGTGTGAGATGAGTTTGAAACTGCTTGCTGTGCCACTGACCTAAAGGAGAGTGAGAGTGGTGCTGGTTCTCCTGAAGTTGATAATCGTCTCCTTTGACATTGAGTAAGAAGTTATTTGCCTGGCACCAGACCTCGAGCTCTTCCACGTCTTCTCTGTAGGTAGTCTCATCAATATTGGGGATGAACCCCGCCATTGTGCTATGATCAGTGAACATGATGATGTCATTGCTTGGGTGTTTGGCCATGCAGTCATGCGTGAGCAGAGTTTTTTGCAATGGGCTCAAATGCACAGGCGTAGGAGGCACCTGCATTGAGGGTGATGAAGAGGGAGGAGCGTTTGTGCAACTTTACTGCCTGAGGTCTGTTCATTAGGAAGTCAACACCCAGTTGCATAGTGGTGCATTTCGACCAAGAAATAGGAGTTTGTTCACCAAGGTCTGTGGGACAATAATGTTGAATGCCAAAATGAAATACAGAAACAGCATTCTGACATAAGTATCCTTGTTTTCCAGGTGTTTCAGGGCTAGATGAATGAGAGATGCTGTCAGTAAGCATATTGATGGGTGTCCAATGTGGCAGAAATGGAATTTTTTAGATGTGCCATTATCAGCCGTTCCAAGCATTTCATAATGATTGGCATCAGTGCCACTGGGCAGTAGTCATTTAGTTCTGAAGGTATAGAGTTCTTTGCTACAGGGATAACGGTGGCTGATTTGAAGCATGTGGGGACATTTGCCCTCTTGATGCATAAGATGAAGTTTCTCACGGCTGCCCTGAGAACTGTTCTGTCACCGGACTTGAAGACAACATCCTGGGCTTTCTATAGGAAGTGTACCTCTGCATTCAGCCAGGTCTACTGGTTGGTCAGTGAGATAATTTTCTTGAGTTACCAACATCGTCTACGCACTTAGTGATGTTACTGGTGACAAATGTGACATATTCCTCGAGGTCTGTGTCTTCTCTGTTTGCGGCAATCTCCATGAACACCTGTCAGTAAATCCATTCAAAACAGTCCTGAAGCTTAGAGAGTGCCTCATTTGGCCATACAGTGATGATCCTCTTGACTGGTTTCTCCATTTTCAGCGGCAATCTGTATGCTGGGATTAACAATATGGAGATGGTGCCAGAGAGTCCAAGATGAGGGCGTGCGATGGTTTTGTAAATACTGCATCTGTTTGCATGAATATGGTCAAGTCTGTTTGTTCCCCTTGTAGCCATAGTGAAGTGTTGGTGGCGTTTGGGTAAAATGACCTGCAGTTTAACATTATAGAAGTCTCCTGCAATTAATAACAGACTGCCCGGATGTTTGTTTTGTAGAGAGCAGATGATGCTGTTAAGCATCTTTGGGAAAGTAAAGAGTGCTGATGAACACTACAGTAAACTCCCAGAGCAGGTATTGCGGTCGGCATTTAATAGTAAGATGTTCAGTTGGCCCAGATGAGTTTGTGCACCAACCTTTGTACTTCTTTGTCATCAGTGTTTTTACAAAAAAACCTTGACCCTTTTATGGCCATCTATCAAATTGACATGGTACTGCAGCCGATGAAACAATGGGACATAGAGTAGACACAGAAAACAAAAATAGCAATAGACCATGAAGTTGCTCATCCAAATTCAGTAATTTGTTCCAGCTTCCTCCACATAAACATTAATCCTACCAGCCTTGAGAAAAATATCTAACTGGTTCTTGATATATTTAATGACATCAACTGTTTTGTGTTCAAGAATTCCACAGGTCGGCCTCTCTCTGAAGGAAGAAATTTTTTCTCTTGACTTACCCATTATCCTCCAAACATGACTCCATGATCCTGGACTTTGTGACTATCAGAACATCTGTCCTGCATCTCAAATGTCCATTTCTGTGACATTTCACATCCATTTCCATGTCCAAGTACAGTACCTTTAAAATGTTGCTAATATACAGTATCTGCCTCAACCCTTTCACTGGCAACTTTTCCCGTATACTGATCACTCTCTGACTGAAAAGGTTTCGCCTCAGATCCCTAGTCAATTTCTCACTTCTCACCTTATACCCCTGCCCTGTAGTTTTTGATTCCCCAGTTCTGGGAAAATATATATGGCATACTAAGCAACGACAAGAATTTGTTCTCCTTACCAAACTAATAATCTTTCATTGCTCTTTGCCTCTGTAATCTTGAACAAATGAGTTCAGTGTAATTAACAATAGTTTTTAAAAGCAGGAAATGCTGCCAAAACTCAGCAGGTGAGGCAGTATCTGCGGAAAGAGAAATGGCCGATGTTTTAGGTTTGTGACTCAGTTTGTCAGAATGCTAAATGTTTCTCTTTCTACAGATGCTGCCCGACCCGCTGTGTTTTTTTTCAGTAATTTTTCATCTTCGATTCATATTTCCAGGATTTGCTTTCTTTTTAAATTTTGATTAGCAATAATGTTTCCTTTCCCAACCCAATGCATTACTTCTGCATCACAGCTCCAGCCTAGAGTGATTGGGAATCTCTCTAATTGTAAGTCCATGTTAAAATTTTTCATACCATATTGCAGTAGAGTGCTCTGCTACCATTCTGTAAAGCATAATGCAGATTTCCATTTGAAAGTTTATCTATCAGATACAGATAGAATTAGGTTACTTATACACTGATGATGTGTCAGTCTATTTTATTTATGGTTTTTTAAATTTAGAGTTACAGCACAATAACAGGCTCTTCCAGGTCAACAAGCCCAGGCTGCCCAATTACGCCCATATGACCAATTCATTCTATAACCCATACAACTCTGGAACGTAGGAGGAAGCTCACACAGTCACAGGGAGCATGTACAAATTCCTTACAGGCAGCAGTGGGAAATGAACCCGGGTTGCTGGCGCTGTAGGCTCACGAGCAGATTTGGTGACATTGCCAAAACACTGTAAGGTTTCACAGCGATCATCGAAGTGTTTAGCAATGGTCAGCTGTGAAATTGACCTTGAAGACTAAAAATCCATGCGTTCCTCTCAAATGAGGACAGTTTTCACAGGAACAGGCCCTTTGACCCATGATGCTATGCCAAATTAAGAAAGCAAAAGACACTTTCTGCCGGAAGGTGGTTCATATCCCTCCATTCTCTGCATACTCAAGTGGTTTTCTAAGGTCCTCTTAAATGCTGCTATCATACTGGCTTCCACCACCACCCCAGCAGTGCATACCAGGCAGCCATCACCGTCAGTGTAAAAAAACATTTCGCCCTGTACATCTTCTTTGAACTTGCCCCCTTTCACCTTATGTAGATGCCCTTCGGTATTTGACATTTTGACAACACTGGGGAAAAATAACGGCTGTCTTACTTTGTCTGTACCTCTCATAATTTTATAAATTATCTGGTCGGCCCTCAGCTCCTGTCACTCCAAAGAAGACATGCAAAACAAAGTATTTTGCTGTATCTTGGGACGTGTGACAATCTTATTTTAACATAGTTAAACAGGAGACAGGGTGGAGATACATCTCCACCAAAGGAGGTGTAAGATGCTCTTTCCCTCTGCAAGCCTGCAAGTCACCCTTGGGCAAGGTGTCGCACCAGCTTACCCCCCTGATCAGTGCCATGTGAAACCATGGGAGCAGGTGGGGGTTGGTCATACGAGCAGCTGGTGTATACACAAGTCCTGGTTATGCGACCACTGACACTAGGCAATCTCTGAAGAGTGAAAAAGGAACTAGTGATTCAATCTCTTCAATCAATACTCTTCAGTCTCTGAAGAGTATTGAAAATGGCGGGGGTCACCCATCTTGTAAAGACACAGCCCAGAAGAAGGCAATGGCAAACCACCTCTGTAATGTAGTCGTGCTGATACGCTACGAGTGAAAACAACACACTGACTCGAGCAGGGTCGGGTTGAACCGTTCACTGTTTGAATCGGCGCGTGCTTAAGTACCCGCTCCCAGCAATCCCCGCTCTTTGCGGGGCGGAAGCGACGTTGGCTTCTGGGCTGAGGTCTGCCCCGCACTCAGAGTCGTCTCGGTTGCCGCCGGCTGTGGGCTCGCCGGCGACTGCTGGAGCCGGTTCGCTTGCTGCGTGGGCAAGCCGCCACAGTGGAACAATTTGCTAAGCACAGTCATGGTCATGGGACTATGATCACCTGTGTCATATAACACAACACATAATGATGACGATGATGATGATGATATTTTATTAATTTTATTTAGAGATATAGAGCAGAACAGGCTCTTCTGGCCTAACAAGCCCCACCTCCCAACAATCCACCTATTTAATGCTACCTTAATCACAGGACAATTTATAGTGACCAATTAACCTACTAACCGGTATGTCTTTGGTCTTAGGAAGGAAACTGGAGCAGCCAGAGGAAACTCACAGGCTCACAGGGAGAACATACAAACTCCACCAGTTTACTTTGCCCAGCCTTCCCTTTACAGCACAAGCTCTTCAATGCTGGTCAACCTCTTCTGCACCCTCTCCCTGGACACCACGTCCTTTCTATAATGGGCTGACCAGATGTGAATGCAATAGGCGCTCCTACCTGTGGCTCCTGGTCCGGCTTCAGCTTCACTTGCTTCAGTGCTGAACTGACCCTGGCACCTGTGAACTCACTTTCGGGGATCCTGCATTCTCAATATCATTTGTTTACTTTTTTAAATTATTATTTTCATGATTTGTCCTCTTTTGCACATTGGATATTTGCCAGATTTTGTTATATGTACTTTCTCGTGGATTCTATTACCTTTCTTTGTTTTCCTGTGTTTGCCAGCAAGAAAGGAATCTCAGATTGTATATTATATATATACTTTAATAATAAATTGACTTTGAACTTCAGGTGGCAAACCGAATCCCCTTGAACTCCTAATGAAATATAGTCATGGTCTTGCCTTCTTTATAGTTGCATCGATATTTTGGGACCAGGTTAAGTCCTCAGAGATGTTGAACTGGAGGGTGAAGGAAAAGGAGAGGATCATGTTCACTGTGATGGAAGGTAAGAACAGTGTTTGGATGTATTCAACAAAATGCTCACAGCACTCCAGGTATGACTCTACCAGGACTTTATACAGTTCTAGCACCACCTCTCTTCCTTGAGTTCTCATTCTCTTCAGAGGTCAGCATTCAATTAACATTTTTAATTAATTTCTACACCTGCCTGTAATCAAGGTACATGAGCACTTAAATCACTTTGGACCTTAACTGCTTTGAGGAGATTTAGTTTGTCATCTAAAACACTCGAAAGCTTTTGTAGAGAGCATTCTAACTGACTGCATCACCATCTGGTATCGGTGGGGGGGTGGTGCATGGTGATACCCCACAGGTAAGTTGCAGAAAGTTGTAAAATTAGTCATCTCCATCATGGTTATGAGTATCCAAGACATCTTCAAGGAGCGGTGTCTCAGAAAAGCGACGTCCATCATTAAGGACCCCAACCACCCAGGGCATGTCCACTTCTCATTGCTACCATCAGGAAGGAGGTACAGAAGCCTGAAGGTACACATTCAGTGATTCAGGAACAGCTTCTTCCCCTCTGCCATCCGATTCCTAAATGGACATTGAACCCGTGTACGCTACCTCACTACTTTTTTAAAATTTCTGTTTTGATACTACTTATTTTAACTTTATATATAGGCATCCGTTAGTCTCATGAGACCATAGATTTGTGCCTTGGAAGGTTTCCAGGGCACAGGCCTGGACAAGGTTGTATGGAAGACCAGCAGTTGCCCATGCTGCAAGTCTCCCCTCTCCACGCCACTGATGTTGTCCAAGGGAAGGGCATTAGGGCCCATACAGCTTGGCATTGGTGTCGTCGCAGAGCAATGTGTGGTTAAGTGCCTTGCTCAAGGACACACGAGCTACCTCAGCCAAGGCTTGAACTAGCGACCTTCAAATCGCTAGACGAACGCCTTAACCACTTGGCCACATGCTAAGTTATTTTAACTTAAACATTTAATATACAGTACATATATATCATTTTAAAAGCGCAAACATAAGGAAATCTGTAGATGCTGGAAATTCAAGCAACACACACAAAAAAATGCTGGTGAACGCAGCGGGCCAGGCAGCATCTATAGGAAGAGGTACAGTCGATGTTTCGGGCCAGGACCCTTCGTCAGGGGAGATTCAAACAAGAGGACATGAGTTGAGAGTTAAGGGGCAAAAGTTTAGGGGTAACACGAGGGGGAACTTCTTTACTCAGAGAGTGGTAGCTGTGTGGAACGAGCTTACAGTAGAAGTGGTAGAGGCAGGTTTGATTTTGTCATTTAAAAAAAAATTGGATAGGTATATGGAGGGTTATGGGCTGAGTGCAGGTCGGTGGGACTAGGTGAGAGTAAGCATTCAGCACGGACTAGAAGGGCCAAGGTGGCCTGTTTCTGTGTTGTAATTGTTATATGGTTATATGGTTATCATGTATTGCATTGTACTGCTGCCACAAAGTTAACAAATTTCATGACAAGGAGGAAGGAGAAAATGGCGGCACGACGCAGCACGCATGGCCGTTCCAAATGAATATCGATATGTGTAACTAGGGGTGCCGTGCACAGTCCGGATTTGATGGGGACAGCCATGAGAAGAGCAGAGGAACAGCTGGAGAAACTTCTGAAATGCATGCTTCGTTGCCGCTGCTACTGTGCGATTGAGAATCTCCGGAGACAAAGGCCCCAGATCCTCGGCTTTGCGTATCGCCTGTTGCCGGGGCCAGGGTCGAAGCGCTTGGCAGAGGTGGTGCTCAGTGCTCGGTGGTCGGAGGCTCGGAGTTTTCGGACGTACTCGAAGCCGGACTATGGTCGGATGCTTCCAGGATGCTGCATCGGCAAGTTGGCAGCGCTGGTGGTTTACCGTCTGCGTGAGATGATGGGACTTTCAAGAGTCTCTGAGACTTTTACTGTGCCATGGTCTGTTCTTGTCAAATTATGGTATTGCTTTGCACTGTTGTAACTATATGTTATAATTATGTGGTTTTTGTTAGTTTTTAAGTCGGTTTGTCATGTGTTTTCGTGATATCATTCTGGAAAAACATTTTCATCATTTCTTAATGCATGCATTACTAAATGACAATAAAAGGGGACTGCGTGTCCTTATAATCATAATCATAAAATGCCAATGATATTAAACCTGATTCTGATTCTAACATTTAATTTCTTGAAAAGTAGACTATTATTGTTCAATGAGACAACCTCATTCCTCCAGACATAAGATCTACAAGTCATTCTTTTGCTCAATTAGTCTGTTTATTAATAATTTTATGTTAGGATTTCCATCAGAGCCACATGCCATGTTATCTCAGTTTTATCAGTGATCCCACCACCTGAGTTAATTTTATCAGTGAATCCCTGCAAAAGTTTAATGCCCTTACAGAACCCCAGCCAAATGATCAACCCACCCATTACCCTTGCATTCACTTTCTCTGACACCCAGCCAATTTCAAACTGAAGTTCAAAGTTCAAAGTAAATTTATTATCAAAGTCCCTACAGTACTGTGTGAAAGCCTTAGGCACACATATCATCTATGGATATGAACACACAGCTGACGTTTCAGACCAAGATCATTTTTCAGGATGGGAAAGGAAGGGGGAAGATGCCAGAATAAACAGGGGAAGGAGAAGGAGGACTAGCTGGAACGTGATAGGTTAGGCCAGGTGGGTGGGACAGGAAAATGGCTAGAGAGAAGGAATCTGATTGGAGAGGAGAGTGGACCATAGGAGAAAGGTACCAGGGGGAGGTGATAGGCAGGTGAGGAGAAGAGGTAAGAGACCAGAGTGGGGAATAGAAAAAGAGGACAGGGGGAGGAAAAATAAATTATCAGAAGGAGTAATCAAGGTTCATGCCATCAGGTGGAAGGTACCTAGATGGAATATGAGGTGTTGCTCCTCCACCTTGAGAATGGCCACCTAGTGGCAAAAGAGGCAATGGACCAATATGTTGTAACGGGAATGGAGATAGGGATTAAAATTGTCGGCCAACGGGACATCATGTGGGTTCTGTATTCTGCTCCATGGGTGCTGCCAGACCTGCTGGGCTCCTCCAGCGTTGTGCGTGTGTTACTGCGGCTCATGACTAAGTCTAATAAGGATTGTCCATTTTTTTGCATAAATATCAAGGCATCACAACTTCTTATTGCTTCAAAAAGGAAGTATATTTTAAAAACTACTGTTCAACTAGAGCATGAGCATTTCTGAGTGCCTTAAGCTTTGTCCAATTAAAAGTCATCACTCTGTTCAGAGGTTTATTACTTTTTCATTCAGTGTATTGCAGCATAATTCCAGGTTCTGTGCAACCCATACACTGCACAGCATAATCCTTTTAATTAAGGCCCCCAGTGCAAATGAAATAATACCATTTAACAGATCATTCCCCATCAAGCACAGCCCATCAGTACTGCTTTATGTATTTGGGGAATCAATTAGAGCCAACAAAAACGTCTTCTTTAACTGATATCAAGAGGCTTCTTATGACGTGCATCTGCTGTGGCAAAACCAAGCCTGTGCTCAGTTACAAATTGTGTATGGAACTGATATGGTGGGGTTCACATTGTTTGCACAACTCATTTGCAGCTACAAATATCCGGGAAAATGAAATCATTTGACTAAACAATTGAGAAGGTAATTTACAAAATATGATGGTAAGGCTGTGAGGTGGATGTATGAATGGGAGGGAACGTTGACTCAGACCATGAGAGGCCTGCGTCGGGCATTTTCTCGCCTTACAAGGGGCAGATTGGAAGTCTGTGTGGGGCGCCACTCCTCGCACAGACACTAGAGCAACGTGCGATTAAGTGCCTTGCTCAAGGACACAAACATGCTGCCACAGCTGAGGTTCGAACTAGTGACCTTCAGATCACTAGACGAACACCTTAACCACTTGGCCACGTGAATGAATGGTGATGTGCCTTCTGGGTCATCCGATTGCAGTTAAAGGATTTTAAAAATTTAATATGTATATGCAAACAGCGTAAAATACTTAAGATATTTACAAACATTGTTCCATGCTCATTCAGTTGCTGATTACAGATATGGGGTGACAGGGTATTATCCAGTACCAGCATTCAGGCCCCTTACCCCAAGGCTAGACCACAGACAAACTAGGTATTGATTTATCAATGTAGGCACTCAGATTTTACGCTGGGCAGCACAGTAGTGTAGCAGTTAGCATAACAGTTTACAGCGCCAGTAATAGGGGTTCAATTCGCGCCACTGTCCATAAGGAGTTTGTGTGTTTTCCCCGTGACCACATGAGCTTCCACCCACGTTCCAAAGATATACGGTTGGGGTTTATAAGTTTTAGGCATGCTTTGCTGGCGCTGGGAGCATGGCAACACTTGTGGGCAGTCACCAGCACAATCCTCAGACTGTGTTGGTTGTTGAGGCAAAAGTAACACACTTCACTGAATGTTTCAATGCTTCAATGTAAATGTGACAGATAAAGCTAATCTTTAGAAGATGGAATTTAATCTGGGTAACTGTGCAGTTTGGGAGTTCAGACGTAAGTGAACAGAGTACAGCTAATGGCAGGACTTATAACAGCCGTGATAAACACGGCGATCTTGGGATCCATTAAGTAGATGGAGGGGTAAAGAAGATTATGACACACTTCCTTTAATTGGAAGGGGTATTGAGTACAAGAGTAAAGAAGAAATGTTGCATCAAACAAAACCTTGGTTAGGTCACACTTGAAGTATTGTGTGCAGTTCTGGTCACCTCATTACAGAAAGTATGAAGAGGCTTTGTAATTGATACAGAAGAGGTTTACCAGGATGCTGCCTGGATTACAGCGAATTAGCTAGAAGAGGTTGTATCAACTTGGACTGTTTTCTCAGCAGTGTTGGAGGCTGAGAGGAAATTTGAGAGAAGTTTATAAAATCATGAGGGACATAGATAGGGTCAAAATTTTCCCAGGGTCGAAATGACAAATACTGGAGGACATGAATTTAAGATGGAGGACAGTTTAAAAGTGATGTGTGGGGCAAATTTTTGCTTTACACAGAGTGGTAGCTGTCAGAAATATATTTCCAGGGATTGTGGTAGAAGAAGATGTGATAATAAATAGAAGACATAGGAGCAGAATTAAGCCACTCTGCCCATCGAGTCTGCTCCACCATTCCAATATGGCCAATTTATTATCCTTCTCAACCCCATTTTCCTGCCTTCTCCCCAACACCTTTGATGCTCTTGCTGATCAAGGACTTATCCTCAGCTTTAGGTATACCCAACGAATTGTCCTCTACAGTTGTCTGTGAAAATGAATTCCATAGATTCACTACCCTCCGGCTAAAGAAATTCCTCCTTATCTCTGTTTTAAAGGGACGTCCCTCTACGTGATATTTAAAATGCTATTCAGGAACACATATGAACATTTAGTGAACTTAAGGATATGGATCACATATAGGCAGAAGAGATTTGGTTTAATTTGCATTTGTGGCCAGCATGGACATTATGGGCTGAATTATGGTCCTATACTGGAGTGTTCTATGGTTGCAATTTCCTTTGGAACTAAAACCCAAAACTTTATCTATTCTCATTCACGTACAGTATATTTACTGGTTCTTATTTGCTGAAGTACTCCAGCTCATATTTAGTAAGTGAATTCCATCTGCCTTTTATTTCAAGACACTTTTGGTCCTTATTAAGCTTCTTGTTGTGGTATTGGCTGCAAATTTGTACACCGCTGTTAAATCAGTCATGCTCTTAATGAACGGAAGTGGTCTCCGAATCGGGCAACTATGGACGAAATTTACTATAACAAATTTCAGTGAAAAAATGTCCTCAACTTTGCATTTCTTTTGGTCTCCCTTTCCAGTTTACAGATGCAACTTATAATTGATTGCTTAATTTATTATTTTTTATATCCTCTAAGTATCTGGTAGGCAAGGATTTTGGCAAAATTGATCAGACCTTTGGATTGGTACGTGGACAGAAAGGTATGAGTATGACACAGGCCAGACGTTGGAATTGGGACCAGCCCACTGTCGGCAAGCTGGCTGGTGGTGCAGTGGCATCCGCACCAGACTTCAAGGCAAGAGGTCCCAGGTTCAGAACCAGCTGGCTCCTTGCATGCTTTCCATCCGTGCTAGGTTGAGAGTTCAGCAACTCGGCCTCTTTAAAAAAAGATAAATGGTAAAGAAATGGCAAAGTTGCAGCCCAATGCGCCGCAACGCGTGGAGAGAAACAATGTACAAACTTGGTCAGCATGGATGGACAGGACAGTGTTTTTGTGTAGAAAAACTCCATGGCTCTACAACTGAGAGTTCACATATTCCTGATCCGCTACTTCACATTCAGAATACTTAATTCAGCTGCAGCAAAGGCTTTGGGATGTCAGATTCTATTTCCCCCCTTGTCATGTGGAACACTTTATAAAAAATCTTTCCACTCATACTTTCCTCTACTTGTAGTTTCTCTCCCACACTCGCTCCATCTCTGCAGATGCGGGATATCATTCAGGGTTTACCATGTTGTCCATTACTCAAGTGGCAGCCAAGGCTACATCAGCAAGCTATTCACCCACAGACAGATGGTGCACCCCTGGTCTCGCCTAGCAACCACTAGCACAGGAGTTGGCACGGATTTCAAACAGTGATCAAAATAAGGAATCCTGGCCAACTTCCCTGGACTAAACAGTGGGAATTCTGAGACCAATTTTTAATATTCTACCATTAAGATGAGCTAACTGAGCAGAAATTCAAACAGTCTGTACTTTGGATTTTGCTTGTTTCAGCAGCTTACAACTAGAACTAGCCAAGATCTTGGGCAGTTTATTTCTGTTGATTGAGAAAATCCAAGACTCCTAATGATCATAAACAGGGTGAAAAAGCACTCTTAAAATCATCCAAGCATGACACTCTCTGGAACTTTAATCCTGTTGAGGACTAAAAGAGTGGGGTCTTGGAATAATCAATGATATTTGGTTAAAAAAGATGGCCGTTTGGTAATCATATACCAAAATAAAACTGACTATTCTGCATGGGCTAGTACTATATCAAAGAAAAACAAAGTTACTTTCGATCTCATCCCAGGATTTTTTTCTTTGAGATTTCAGATTGTGATCACGCAGACGACTATCCGGAGGACGATACCCTAACACAAAAAAAATTCACATTGACGGATAAAAGTCACTGATGCTGTCATTTGTGATATAGGCCACGATAATGTAGTGGTTAGCGCAACACTATTACGGCTCAGGGTGCTGGAGTATGGAGTTCAATTCCAATGCCGTTTGTAAGTCCTTCCTGTGAGAACGTGGGTTTCCTCTGGGTGCTCCAGTTTCCTCCTATACTCTAAAGACGTGCCGGTTAGTAGGTGAATTGGTCAATGTAAATTAGGTTATGGTTAAACAAGTGGGTTGCTGGGGGTTGCGGCTCATTGGACTGGAAGGGCCCTTTCTGCACTGTGTCTCTAAATAACATAAAATCGGTCACATAAGAACACAGCATAGTAGCGTAGCGCCCTAAGCTCCTGCTGTAAGATCAGGGTTCAATTCCTGCCACTGTCTGCAAGGAGTTTGTACGTTCTCCCCATGACTGCGTGGGTTTCCTCCGGGTGCTCCAGCATCCTCTCTCAGTCCAAAGACATACTGGTTAGGATAAGTAAGCTGTGGACGTGCTACATTGGTGGCAGGAGCATGGCAATGCTTGCAACAGCATGACCACCAGCACCATGTGTACTGGTTGTTAACACAAGCAATACATTTCACCCCATGTTTGGATGTTTCGACGTACATTTGACAAATAAAACTAATCTTTATCTTTACAACTTACCAAGCAGATGCTCTGATTAAATAGCATTATACCATAACTGCCTCCTGTCAGCAACTTTAAAATTCAACTTTTGAAACTCATTATTTTACCTCCTGCTTTAAAACATATACCAAAGTCCAACTGTAATTTTGGCACATTTTATATATTTCAAGCAAGATCAAAATATGGTTTATTATTAAAAGCAATGTGTTAGATGCATTTCTGATCGATGGTTGCATGACATTCTATAAATATTATATGACATACTGTAAAGGTTGTCAGTCATATATGTCTTTCTGACAGTTCTAAATGGACCATGCATACTTGCTGCTGAATAACTTCCTTAAGTTACTCGTATCATTTATATGATTAATAACCAGTGCATCATGAATACATGTGTCTGATAGTTAAGAAACATTAAACCAATAAGAGAAGCATTTTAAAGGTATTCCTAGTGCAATGCAGTGAAAGACATTTCACTAAAGTTAGCAACTATACCAAATTTCTTAGGAACAAGTACAACTAACCTGTATCTTTGATAGTCACTTTCATCATTGTCCAAGCTAACAAGTTCATTAGGACAGGCTTCATTCCCTAGGAGGCTGAGGTACTTAAGTAAAGGGACCACTTCAGCTAAATGATCCAAAAGACTGTCTAATTCAGTGATGTGTCAAAGGTTATGGTTAAGGATTCAATCACGTTAATGAAAAAGCATTTGTACAGAAGCAGTCATAAGTAAAAAATAATTTACATCAGAAACTGACAATCAAATTTAGTACTGCACTCACGACTTGTCAAAGTTATTGTTGAAGGGGCAATTCACAGCTAACATGTGTCAGAATTTTGGCATATATTGAAAGAATCTGCCTCTTTTTAGTTCACTTTCTTTCAAAGGTGGTTCAGTGTGAAACATTTAAAACATTGACAAAATGATGGATGTTGTGTGGCCAAATGGTAAGCAATTGTTGAAACTGAAACTTTTCCAACAAGGAAACAAACAGCTACTTCACACTACATCCATCAGGAATATATTCAACCAATTGTGAAACGAGTCCACAGTGGCAAACAATAACAGCCATTTTACCCCAGGAATTTAAAAGTTGGGTTAATATGTTAGCACAGTCAGAATTATGTCTCCAGTCAATTTTAAGACATAGTGTTTCTGCACTATCAGTCTAAAATTTTGATTTAAGAACTTGCCAATACTCATACTCTCTTTGCAGATATTATTGCAGCTTGTACAAATAAAAACACATACGCTGTTAAATACTATTTTTCGTCTTGAAGAAGGCTGCACTAAGAGTGTTCGGTTAACATGAAATCATCCTAAAACGTTATCTTTCTCAATTTTAAAATTATTCATCGGCTGCTGCACGAGGGTAGTTTAGGTCACCATTTTAAACTGTATTTATCTCGATTTGATTAATAGTGCATTGCAATGAACAGCATTAATATCCAGCCATGTCTGTTTTTGACTATTTTTCTTGCTTAACATTTTCCTAGGGCCTGATTTTATCGCATTCAATAATTATTCCAGCAGAGGGCCCCCTTCCATCCAAGTCGAGCCCGTCCCCATCTTCTTTCAAGATCAGATTTTCTTCCCCCCTCCTCCCCTTCCCTCAGCAACAACCCCCTCCCTCCCTACCCAACCATCCTTAAATCTTTCACAAACAATTTCAAACAGGATTTGGATGGGTGAAATAAAGTGCTGTGATATAAACTAACTTCAGGTCTTCCCCTCACTGAAGGGAGCAGAGTCGTGCATGAACAAAATTTCAAGTGATTTCCTTCGAATGAGATGCCACATAATTTACAACACTGCTGTGAAAAGGATATTTGGTTCTTGTTGATCATCAGAGTATGAAGGTGTGGTAACCTAGGCAACTGTAGGTCACTTCTGAGAAGATTGTTGTCCAGGATTAGTTCTTCCAGGCAGACAAATTCTTCTAGCCCTTCCAGTGACCTGCAACAATAAGGGAACAGGAAAAATGATATGCTACTAAATCAGGAAGGCCATTATCCACGGAAATAAATATTTCAGCCTTCCCTTTCACAAGCTGGAAAGTTTAGGTTTGGGCCTGACAGGCCAGTGAATGACAAGAATTAGTGGCACAGGGAAGACTAGCACAGGCTCACATTTTTCACACTTTGGCAGAATGAAGGATGGGGGTCACTTAGTGAGTAGCCAGGATCTAAAACAAAAGACTTCAGAGATGGGGCCTAGAGGATGAATTTGTCAATGTCTTGTGCCTTGAGGCACCCAGTCTCTCCTGACCCAAACCTTCATTCCCAAGATAAATAACTCTGTCACAGTTCACCTTCATTCCCTGAACACAAATTTCAGTTGTCATCCATCATTCAGTCCAAATATCATATTCTTGCGCGGCTAATGAATGTGGGTGTATCATCACTCTCAGATGTGACCACTGTGCAGTCTGAAGGGATGAAGGAATAAAATTAAATGTGATATTTATCATACGGAGCATGAGCTTCCCACAGTGAGCATATATAAAAAAATTTCAGCTGCCAACTGACCCTACTCTCCCTCGTAAACCCCGCGTTACTTCTCTGCACCTGGAAACCTATCGGGGTACAGTACTAATAAACAAGTAGCAGTGGTCTGGTGTACTCCACAACGTAAATTGCTGTTTTTAAATAATGGTATATAAATAGAAAATTCTTATCATGAGAATCAGCAAATGGATTGTAACTGGCTAACAGGGAAAACACACACACACACACACACACACACACACACACACACACACACATCTAAATGCTTCAGGGGAAGCATAAAGCAAAATGACAGGGCATGAAGAGGGACAAAGAACCTGAAACACTAGAGGGAGTTGCCCATTGAAACAGCCGGCCTCACTACTAAAGCCTGGTTTAGTTTCTGAAACAGGCAGAGAGAATTCTGCACAAATCCCCTTACACCTGTCTGATTTTGATAATTTTGCCATGTAATGTTATTAACTGCTCAGTTAAAAAGGGGCTCCACCACACAAGGACTTGCTTATTAACTGTTGTTTTCTTGTCATCGGCACAATGTGCATTACAGTGATTTAATCAGTGAAATTTACAACTGCAAGGGGATGGTTGAGGGGAGGTGGAGGGGGGAGGGGGATCGAGGGAGTGAGGTGGAAGGGAAAGAGGGTGTTGAAAAGTGTTTTTTATTTAAGTGCCTTCTGCTTCTTCCTTGATGCTTTCTTTTACACTTTCCCACCCCATGCTTGAAACAAATAGCAAATTAAATAGTAATGACTGGTAGTTGTTTTTGCACAGTTTTGTTTAAAGCTGATGAAGGATGTTATGATGCCTACTGTGTTTTTCTACTCACACAGCTCTAATGACCTGAAAGCTGCCTATTATCTCACCCACAGGTACCATCTTCTTCAGCTCACTGCAGGGCTCGAACACGCTCCCAGAGGAACCCCAGCACAGCCCAGAGATTTACATCGCAATTTCCAAAGTCACATCAAGATGACAAAACATCAAAATGCATTTCATTCTGCCCGACTCAAACGGAAAGAACTTTAAGTTTCCACTGTAATTAACCCTATCCTCGTTAAGATAATTATGATCAAGCTCTCTGTCATAGCTAATATTCCAGAATCATTGCCCATGGCTCACACTTCACCCTCATTATCTTACAAAAATGTTGCACAAAAACATGCAGTGGCAACTGGCTCCCCTGCTGAGAACCAAGGCGGCTTTCTTTTGAAGGGAGTTGGGGAGGAGTGGGGGTAGTGTTGGTGGTGGGGGCTGTGTTATAAGGATAGGTCTACAACACCAGTGTGAAAAAGCAATGTTTAGATTCAAACAAAGCAGCACAGACTAGGGAGTGACAGGCAAATTGACATGCTGTTCAGAGGGCAAATGATAAATGTTTGATGAATTGGCAAATACTGAGGGAGTGATGGGCTTCATATGTGCATAATGGACTAGCTGCCTTTCAGTTCTGATTGCCTGCCAAGATAAGAGACCGTAATGAATGAGCGAACAGAACCCTGCTATAAAAAAGTGGGATTCAACTGGTTTTAATAAACTTAATAAAAGTGCAAAAGCAAAGAGACCGGCAGTTGAAATGAGATGTGAGAAATGAGCGAGATTAGATCAACTTTAAAATCTTGCTGGAGCAAAGTTGCAGGAGGAGAAGGAAGTAGGAATAAAAAAAACAAAGTTCTGTCACCGAGGCTGCGAGACAGAGTGCCTCCGGTGCACTGGGTGAATTATAGACTGCCTCTCAAGATTCACAGCCCTCCGTGGTAGGAGGTTAATATTCTCACATGTCATTAGGTCTGCTGGCTCCTCTGATGGCTCATTGAATCAGGCAGCAAATTATTTCCTCATGCTGGAGAGGACACCACACTTCAAAGGGAAGGAGCCAGGGTCAGGCTGGCTCTGCAGTTTGATTAATGACTCAGGATCAGCAGAGGTTGCCTGTAGGTATGAATGTGACTGAGTCTTTTGACAAGGCTGACTTTAGAGCACGTCTTGACCCAGGCTCTTTCCAACTTTGTTTCGAACATTGCTTTCGACCAACCTGATGGGGACTGTCAGTTAAGTTTTTCACCTTTTACACCGTGCTTACCAAGGATGGGAGTCATTGCCCACACAGCTTGGCATCTGTTATTTTTTAAAGTGTAATTTTCTTACTAAGCAAGTCTTTATTTTAGTGATTTGACTCAAAATGCCTAACTGTGCATGTACTCCATTTCATAAATTATAGCTGGTTCCCTCCGATATAACAGCATAACTATTGACAGCTTGTTTGAATGTAGAAATAACACACTGAATTATCACTAAGCAACTGTCACTTCTATTCCCTCTGATCAATCACATTTGATGGATGTCATTGATGCAACTGTGGCAATGGCTTCTGTTAAGCAACTCCCTGTATCCGACCACATCAAAGCACTCTAACTGGCCAACACCTGACCTATTCCCCTGCACCCCCCCCACACACCCCACAGATAAGCATTTTAAATGAACCAAGCAGAAATTCAGAAGATAGCCTTCAAAGCCAAGTCAAAAACAAAATGCTTTTCCTATCACTAACTGTATGCACACTCCTTCAGGCAAGAAAGAATCTCAGTATTTGAACACAGAGTCAAAACAAAATGGCCGATTATATAATTGTGAGTAGGTTGGGGGCCTCAACAGCAAATAAGGGATTAAAGTCTCTGCCACCTGTGTTGTCAATCTCATGGGCACCTTTATCACCACGCTATTCATTTTTTATAGCTAACAGATTAAAATGCTTGTTCTACAGTCTTTGATCTTCCGTTCAATGACGTAAATCATCTGAAGTCTCTGACAATTTCTGCTGAAGTAATTAGTACAGACTGAGTACCCCTTACCTGAAATGCTTGGGGCCTGAAGTGTTTCGAATTTTGGATTTTTCCAGATTTTGGAATACATAATGAGATAGCTTGGGGTTGCCATCATTTCCAACTCTGAATTTATGTGCTACCGGGAAGCAGTCTTTGCATGACACATGTTCATCACAAATATGTACTGATGCAGCCATTTTGGATGTTAGATTTTCATCAGCGACAATCTTGGCAAACTCATCAATTAATTCCTTTATCACCACAAATCTTCATAATTTTAACACCGTGACTTTTCTTAAATTTCTGCAACCAAATTGCCGAGTCTTCACAATTATCTTCAATTTTCAGCTTGTCATGATAGACATTTGCTTGTTTCATAATCAGTGTATTGTTAAGAGGCATATGTTTGCTCTGATGCTGATGAATCCACTCTATCAATACAATTCAAGATCTTCATTTTTCCCTTTATTTTTCATTAACTTCTGTTCATTGCATATATGAGGTCACCTCTCAGAACCGTCTGTGGTGCGCAGGGACATACACATCACCTGCGAGCCTTCCCAGCGCCTTGTGGAATTTTCTATTTTTGACCACGTCAGAGCTCAAAAAATTTCAGATTTCAGAAGTTTTCGGATTTTGGATCAGGGGTACTCAGCTTGTATTTGTAAAAAGTTTTCAGCAGCCCCTACAGTATTTTCCCCATCCAAAGAAATTACTTATATAAGAACCTTCCATCTTCAAAAAAATACACCTGACCAGCTCTCTTCGTAAACTAATTCATGTAGATCACATATATTAGAGACTTTATTATTTCAAAGACAAGGGAAATCAATTGTGTTTCTTTATAATATATCTAGGACCCTAGGGTGGTAAATTTCTGGTGAGGATTTTGATTCAAGATTCAAGAATGTTTAATGTCATTTCCAGTACACAAGTGTAAAAGAGAATGAAATAATTGTTACTCTGGATCTGATGCAGCACAAAAAAAATACAATAAAGAACACAATAATAAAAAGAACAATACTTTATACTTTATTGTCACCAAACAATTGATACTAGAACGTACAATCATCGTAGCAATATTTGATTCCGCGCTTCCCGCTCCCTGGATTACAGATTGATAGTAGATATTAAAAATTTAAATTATAAGTCAAAAGTAGAAAATAGAAAAATGGAAAGTAAGGTAGTGCAAAAAAACCGAGAGGCAGGTCCGGATATTTGGAGGGTATGGCCCAGATATGAGTCAGGATCCGTTCAGCAGTCTTATCACAGTTGAAAAGAAGCTGTTCCCAAATCTGGCCATACGAGTCTTCTAGCTCCTGAGCCTTCTCCTAGAGGGAAGAGGGACGAAAAGTGTGTTGGCTGGGTGGGCCGTGTCCTTGATTATCCTGGCAGCACTGCTCCGACAGCGTGCGGTGTAAAGTAAATCCAAGGACCGAAGATTGGTTTGTGTGATGTGCTGCGCCATGTTCGCAATCTTCTACAGCTTCTTCCAGTCTTGGACAGGGCAACTTCCATACCAGGTTGTGATGTACCCTAGAAGAATGCTTTCTACCATGCATCTATAAAAATTAGTGAGGGTTTTAGGGGACAAGCCAAATTTCTTTAGCTTTCTCAGGAAATAAAGGCGCTGGTGGGCCTTCTTGGCAGTGGACTCTGCTTGGTTGGACCAAGTCAATAAATATAAAGACATAAAATGTTCATATACATAGATTGATTATAGGTCCATAAAATGACCAAGGCATAGGAATGTCTGTGCATAAGGTGACTGATAGGAAATGACAAAGTAGTGGTGGGTCGGTGAGTGGATGGAGGTGTTGATCAGCCGTACTGCTTGGGAAAAGTAATTGCTTCTGTGTCTAGTGGTCTTGTGAATGCTACTTAACCTCCCTCCTGATGGGAGTGTGGCAAACAGTCCATGAGCAGGGTGGATGAGATACTTCATGATGCTACTGGCCTTTTTCCAGCACCTTTCTGTATACACTGTATGTCCTTGATGGTCGGTAGGCTGGTGCTGGTGACGCATTAAGTAGTTTTGACTATCCCTTATCGAGGTCTCCTGTCCACCACAGTGCATTACATAGATTACAAATCTCTGAATGACTGGGAACTTAATTCAGAATTTGAACTAAATTTTCATAAGCCTTAGAGATTTCCCTGATGAAACCATCAATTTGTACCCATTGCCATTTGTTATAAAAACATTTAAAATTGGTTGTACATTTTAAATTATTTAGTTGACATCTCACTCGTGAGTATTCCAGTACACATAAGCTATAAATACTTTCACATTTATCAAGTTTTGTTTGAGCTACTGAGTGAATAATATGAAGATGGTTATTTATTGTTGCTTATTGCATTACTTTCCTTTTATTTCCTGAAGTATATCAAGAGCAATGACTGTACATGTAAGTAAATTCACATCACTAAACTTATGAAACTGGTATAAGCATTGGGCAACAAACCACCACTGTATATTTAAAATCAACACTTTCATGCTTTCCCCTTTATATTCAAACTAAAAGTTTCACAAAATCAACAACAAATTAGTTTTGCCAGTACAACAAAAACTTCAGTTATCATGTTTTTATCATATTGTGTTTAGTTTTGTGCTGCATTGGATCCAGATATAACAATTATTTCATTATCCTTTACACTTGTGTACTCAAAATAACATTCAACAGTAATGATTCCTGAATCTTGAAAAGTATGTAACTTTATTTCTAGAATTAAGATATTTGGAATCAGAATCTGAATCAGGTTAATAGTACTGACATATGTCATAAAATTTGTTGCTTTACAGCAACATTATTCTTCAAAGAACACAATGAAAACACTGCTTATAATATAAATGACTAATTGTGAGAGTCGCAAGTTTCACACATTTCTGAAACTTACATTCTGACATGAATAAATTTTATGGGACACGATTATCTCAGGCAAGGCCATCATTTTTGTAGGGGAAGGTTGAAAGGGTAAGGACTTTATTCTCTAGAAAGTAGGAGAACGAGTGCAGATTTGATAGAGGTGTGCAAAATTATGAGGGGTATAGATAGGGTTAGAGTGAGCAGGCTGTTTCCAGTGAGGTTGGGTGAGACTAAAAGTAGAGGTCATGCATTAAGAGTGAAAGATGAAATGTTTAAAGGGAACATGAGGGTAACCTCTTCACTCGGAGGGTGGTGAGAGTGTGGAACAAGCTGCCAGTGGAAGTGGTGGAAGCAGGTTTGATTTAAGATAAATTTGGACAGGCACATAGATAGGAGGGGTATGGAGGGCTACTCTTTGGGTTCAGGTCGGATTGGCATGGACAAGATGGGACAAAGGGTCTTTTTCTGTGCTATAGTTCTCTATGACTCTATTTATTGCCCATTCGTAAGTGACCTTGAGATGATGACGGTGAACCACCATCACAAACCACTCCAGTGCCTTATAGTGAAGAGAGTCTCCTGGAACAATTAGTGAGCCATTTCGGGGATTAAAACCGGTGACAAGGAACAGTTATTTATTTCTGAGTCAGGATAATATGAGACTTGGAGTGAATGTGCAGTTGGTGATGATCCAAATTTCCTGCTGTCACTGCACTTTTGATGGTGCATGTTATGAGTTTGACAGGTACTATTAGAGTCACCCAAGGAAGTATCTGTAAATCTATCAACACACACTCAGTGTTTTAGGAACAGCTTCATCCCCTCTGCCATTAGATTTCTGAATGGACAGTGAACCAACCCTTGAACACTACCTCACTATTTTATGCTCTTTTTGCACTAATTATTTTTTTATATATATTTCTTCTTGTAATTTATAATATTTTTATACATTGCACTGTACTGCTGCCACAAAACAAGATACTTCACGACATATGTCAGTGATATTAAACCTGATTCTGATTCCATTGAGTAATGTAATGATGGTGAGGAGAATCAATGTTTAGGCTGGTGTATTATGTACTGATAAAGTGAGCTGACTTGCTCTGGTGTAATGTTTCTTGATATTGATGGTGCAATGCTTATTTTGCCAAGTGGAGAACATTCTATAACAGTCTTGAATGGGACACATTTTCACAAAGAGCACCACTGACTAGATATGTTTCAAATATTCTTCCTTCTTAGCATACAAAGTACTTTCATAGCCTTTTGACTTCATGAGATTTACTTGTATCATTTACATGAAAAATAATAAGTTTATCATGTTATATCTGGGTTTCACAGATATTTCCACATACATTTAAGACATGAGGAAATTAACAAAATATGCCCTTACAATCATTGTATTAAAAAAAATTTATGAGGTTCCACAATTGATTATCTTCCTTCTTTGAATAAAGAAGATAAGAAAGTTCCCATGATTGATCCTTTATCTGTGCCAAGATATCCAATATCAAATGATGAAGGCGAATTAACTAAACCTGGACCTTTGTACCTCCCTCTGCAACTGGATTGCCAACTTCCTCGTTGGCAGACCATGATCATTGTGAGAAGGTAATAACATCCATGCTGACTTTCAACATAGTGCATCTCAAGGATGT
Source organism: Mobula birostris (assembly GCF_030028105.1). Taxonomy (NCBI): domain Eukaryota; kingdom Metazoa; phylum Chordata; class Chondrichthyes; order Myliobatiformes; family Myliobatidae; genus Mobula; species Mobula birostris. The sequence goes on along the minus strand of NC_092387.1, from coordinate 54,008,986 downwards.
GTGCTTGGCCCACTGTTCTACTCTCCCTACACTTATTACTGGTGTGGCTATGTAGCTTAAAAAGTGTTTATTAATTTGCTGATGACACCACTGTTGTTGGTAGAATCGCAGATGGTGATGAAGAAGCTTCCAGGAGTGAGTTAAGATTGTCAGGCTGAGTGGAGTTGCAACGACAACCTTGCACTCAGTGTCAGTAAGACAAAGAACATGACTTTGGACTTCAGGAAAGGTAGGTTGGGAGAACACACACCAATCCTCATTGAGTGGTCAGCAGTGGAAAGGGTGAGTAGCTTTAAGTTCCTGGGTGTCAACATCTCAGAGGGTCTATCCTGGGCCCAGTACAAAGTGATTGTACCAGTGGCTTAACTTCATTAGCACTTTGAGGAGATTTGGTATGTCACCAAAGACTCTTGCACATTTATGTAGGTGTTTGTTGAACGGCATTCTGACTGGTTCCATCACAGCCCAATGTGGAGCTCTAATGCACAGGATCACAAGAGGTTGCAGAAAGGTGTAGACACAGCCAGCTCCAGAAATGGCATAATCCTCCCCACCATCAGGGACATCTGAAGACAGACGTGAGAAGGCAGAGAGGAACGTCTGGAGAGATTTCTGAAATGCACGGTTCGCTGCCGCTGCTACTGTGCGATCGAGAATCTCCGGAGGTAAGGCCCCAAAATCCCCAACTTTGCCTGCTGCTGGCGACCGAGGCTGAGGTCGAAGCGTTCGGCAGACATGGTGCTCGGTACACGGTGTCGGAGGGCCGATCGGAGGCTCGAAGTTTTTGGACGACTCAGAGTCGGACTGTGGTCAGGCATGGCAGGGAGAGTTTTCTTCCTTCTCCCGTCTGTGTGAGATGTGGGACTTTCGAGAGACTTTGAACTTTTTAACTGTGCCATGGCCTGTTCTTCATCAATTTATGATATTGTTGCACTGTTGTAACTATATGTTATAATTATGTGGTTTTTGATAGTTTTTCAGTCTTGGTCTGTCCTGTGTTTCTGTGATATCACAGCAGAGGAATATTGTATCATTTCTTAATGCATGCATTACTAAATGACAATAAAAGAGGATTGCATGTCCTCATAATCTAATCTAATTTTCACGAGGTGGTGCGTTAAGGAGGTGGCATCCATCTCTACGGGCCCTTGCCATCCAAGACATACCCTCTTCTTGTTACTACCATTGCAGAGCTAGAAAGGGAGCCTGAAGAACTACACTCACTAATTTAGGAATAGCTTCTTCCCCTCCACATCAGACTTATGAATGGTCCTTGAACACTACCCCTTATTCCTACTTTTTTTTACACTATTTATTTTTATAATTACAGATTTTTATGCCATCACAGTAGTGCTGCCAGAAAACAAAATCTTATAGGCATCCGTTAGTCTCATGAGACCATGGATTTGCGCCTTGGAAGGTTTCCAGGGCGCAGGCCTGGGCAAGGTTGTATGGAAGACCAGCAGTTGCCCATGTTGCAAGTCTCCCCTCTCCACGCCACCGATGTTGTCCAAGGGAAGGGCATTAGGACCCATACAGCTTGGCACCAGTGTCGTCGCAGAGCAATGTGCGGTTAAGTGCCTTGCTCAAGGACACACACACTGCCTCAGCCAATGCTCGAACTAGCGACCTTCAGATCACTAGACGAATACCTTAACCACTTGGCCATACACCAACACAGAATTATCACATCATATAAGAACAAAAATCATATCATATCATCTTCCAGTCAAGATGGCACCTGTGTGCAATGTTCCCACAGTCCACAACTTCTGGAGAGACCATGAAACCATATATTTCACTTCTTGTATGTCTTTTACATTTGTTTTTCATCTCAGAAACAGAATCAGGTTTATTATCACCGGCATGTGATGTGAAATTTGTTAATTTAGCAGCAGCAGTTCAATGCAATACATAATCTAGCGGAGAAAAAATAAAAATAATAATAAATAAAATAATAATAATAATAAACAAGTAAATCAATTACATATATCGAATAGATTAAAAATAACGTGCAAAAACAGAAATTCTGTATGTTTTTTAAAAAGTGAGATAGTGTCCAAAGATTCAATGTCCATTCAGGAATCGGATGGTGGAGGGGAAGAAGCTGTTCCTGAATTGCTGAGTGTGTGCCTTCAGGCTTCTGTACCTCCTACCTGATGTTACCATCTTGAATGTGATTCTAGAACTGTTGGAGCCTGTGACTTGAAGTTTGGAGATCATTTGGATGTTCCAGCACTCTGCAGCCTTCGAGAGGATTCCAGGAGGCAGAGGCAGCGTGTGCAAACCTAGTGGCGAGAAGGCTGTGGTGGGCGCAAGCCCATGTTCGACTCTTTTTCACCGATTAAAGCTTCCATCGTTCACTGATTGAGTGATAGAGAAGACTGAAACATTGAGGCAAATACAGAAGGTGACCGCTGGCTGCCAAGCCTTTCAATTGCTGGTGGGATCACTCTGCTGCCGGAGTGGGGAGAGGCTGCCGCTTTGCCCAAAGGATTTTATCCAGGTTTTCCGTGTTTTGGATATTGACTTGGACTATGGACTTTTTTACAAACTTACAGTTTTTCATATTCTGTATTTTTCACTGATCTTTCTTGTGCAGGTGAGGGGGATCTGGGGTTAACATGCCTATTTCATTTCTGTTTTATTTTGTGCTAGGCAGGGGGAATTGGGGGGGGGGGCAGTGATGATCATGTTGCCATTCCTTTCTTTCTTGGATTATGGCTATCTGAAGAAGAAGAATTTCAGAGTTGTATACTGAGATACAAGATGAACCTTTGAACCTTTGATATACCAGTGGTAATAAATCTGATTCTGACTGACACAGCACACTAACAGGCTCTTCAGCCCACAGTGTCCCTGCTGGGCAGTGAGTACCTAAATATACCAAACCTATTCAAAATAGTTCGAAGTTCAAAAGTAAATTTATTATCAAAGTACATATATGTCACCATATGCAACCCTGAGATTCATTGACTTGCAGGCATACTCAATAAATCCATAGTGTAGGAGCCATGTGTCTAATTTATGTCTGTATTGTATTTTGTATTGTGCGTTCATATGGGTAATTTGTCATGTGGGATGGGGTGTGGTAGAATTGAAGAGAATAGTTACATATTCATGCTTTGTCTTTAGTCTGGTTAGAGCAGGGGGTTGGTTGGGGGAATTATTTATTTTGGTTGAACACTTGGTTTAGTAACGTTTAATGCTAATGTTTAAGTACGTTTGAATATATTAAGACTGATTATTTCATTATATCGCTGGTTTTAGTTTCATTAGTTTTTTATTGTTACAAAACAGTTTGTTTTGTTGGCTTCTTAATAAAGGGTCCTGATGCCCGTCCCTTGGACAACATTGGTGGCATGGAGAGGGGTCTTGCAGCATGGACAACTGCCGGTCTTCCATACAACCTTGCCCAGGCCTGCGCCCTGGAAACCTTCCAAGGAGCAAATCCATGCTCTCATCAGACTAACGGCTGCCTATAATAAAGGGTCGGACATACTTTCTTCGACTTAGAACTTTGTTTCTTTGGAGTGAGTCATACAGTGTCAACTCCCCGTGCTTAGTTTCTGAGTGGCTTTGCTTTGTTTTACGGCAACCGTTACACATTGAATAATAACCATAACAGAATCAGTGAAAGTCTGCGCCAGTTTGGGTGTTCAGCCAACGTGCAAAATTCAACAGACTGTTCAAATACAAAAAGGAAAAAAATAAAATAAATAAACAATAAATATCAAGAATATGAGATGCAGAGTCCTTGAAAGTGAGTCCATAGGTTCTGGGAACAGTTCAGTGATGGGGCAAGTGGAGTTCAGTGAAGTTACTGCCTTTGGCCCAAGAGCCTGATGGTTGAGGGGTGTTAACTGTCTCTGAACCTGGGGGCATGAACTCTGAGCCCCCAGTACCTTCTTCCTGGTGGCATTAGTGAAAGGGAGCACTGGGTGGTGGTGGTGGTGGGGGGGCAATCCCTTATAATGGATGCTGCTTTCCTGCGACAGCGTTTCATGTAGATGCGCTCAATGGTGGGGAGGGCTTTACCACTGATGGACTGGGCTGTCTCTATTACTTTATGTAGCATTTTCTGTTCAAGGACATCGGCTGTGAATGGAACCAGGCTGTGTTACAGCCAGTCAATACACTCTCCACTACACATTTATAGAAGTTTGTCAAAGTTTTAGATGACATGCCGAATCTTCACAAACCTCGAAGAAAGTAAAGGCACTGCTATGATTTCTTTGTAATTGCACTTACATGCTGGGTCCAGGGCAGGTCCTAAGAAATCATAGCAGGGAGGAATTTAAAGTTGACGACCCTCTCCACTTCTGATGCTCCGATGAGGACTGGCTTGTGGATCTCTGGCTTCCTCAATAATCAGCTCCTTGGTCTTGCTGACACTGAGTGACAGGTTGTTGTTGTGGCACCACTCAGCCAGATTTTCAATCTCCCTCCTATATGCTGATTTATCACCACCTTTGATTTGGCCTACAGCAGGGGTGTCATCAGCAAACTTGAATATAGCTTTGGAGTTCCCAGGCACTCTTCCCTTCCTCTCCTTCGCCACGGTGTTTCAAGTACTCAACTAATGCTATGGGAATTTCTCCCTCCATGACACCCTGAAGCAGTGGTTTCAGGCAATATCCGCAAATTTCCAATCTCTTAAACCTATGCCCTCTGGGCATAACACATCTGCCAAGAGGAAAAGTTTGAACAGATTGGTAAATTCTCCCCTTCATGTCCTCAGCTCTCAAGGAAACAGACAAGTCAATTCATACTGTCATAGTTGAAACATTCTATCCCAGGCCACATTTACTTATTTAATGAGATAGAGCACCGGGTAGGCCCTCTAGCCCTTTGAGCCATACCACAAAGCAACACCCAATTTAACCCTAGCCTAGTTATGGGACAACTTACAATGACTATTTGGCCGACCAACTGGTACATCTTTGGACAGTGGGAGGAAAATGAAGCACACGGAGGAAACAGCACAGGGAGAACGTACAATCTCTTCATGTAATGACCAGAACAGGCCAAGAACTGAAGATTGGAGCCCGGCATCTGCGAGTCCGGCACCAAGCACTTGAAGCTCACGGGCACCCTGTTCTGGGGTTCGAGGCCCACCTGTGTGTGTGGGGGGAAGTGAATGGCTGGGAGGGTGGAAAAGAGGGCTTGTTTTGCTGTTGTTGTAGCTGCTGCTTGTGGTGTTTGGCTGAACATTGTGGCATTCTATTTTAGCACTAGATTTGTGGCATCACTGCGATTTGCTCCCCCCCAACATACTTTGGTGTGTTGGTTGTTAATGCAAATGAAGCATTTCACTGTATGTTTTGATGTACATTTGACACTGTTCCCCAGATGTGGCCTAACTAATATTTTATATCTATTACCTCACTCTTATATTTTATGCCCTGTTTTATGAAGACAATATCCCAAAAGTCTTTTTAACACCCATTTCTGCTGTTGCTTTCAGGGATCCTAGAATGTGTACACTAAGGACATCTATTATTTCCTAGCTTTCCACCATGTAGTACATCCAAGGTTCATGAATCCCTCCCAAAGTTCACCCCCTCAGAATTTTTCAGGGTAATATTTTATCTGCCATTGCTTAGTCCATCCTACCAATTTAACAGTATTGTTCTTTAGCTATAGGTCGACCACCACACTATCAGCACCACCACATACTTCCGTGGCCTCCACCAAATTATTAATCATACCCCCTACGTCCACAAGCTGCAATTAGCTTCATTGCCCTTCGGTTAGGGAGGCGAAGGTTTCCAGGGCGCTTCCTTCTGATCATAATCCGGTGACTACCCCCTGCTGGTTCTGTACATCTGCACTTTGGTTACGGACAATATCGTATTCAACTACGCGGCCTCAGTGATCAAATAACCTGCTGACACCTGCTCTCAGCTCTCCTACCGCTGAGCAATCCCCCCCTCGGAAGGAGATGGAAGCTTGGTGGCAGAGAATAAGTCAAAGAGGTTAGAGTCAAGGGAATTTAAAAAAATGCAATTCATTTTAAAGACGAACAGGGGTTTTGCTCAATTAATGGCAACAGAGTGTATAGAATTGTGAAGAATATACAACACACAACACACATTACATCCATACAATGTAGTTATTCATACTCCACTTCTCTGTTTGGCTCAGCCAGTCACTGTCATAGTGGAAAGCACACTGCTCTTAAACTAAAGAGCTTTCAAATCGTGCAGTCAAAATCAGAGCTGATTCTGATGCTGTTTGTAGTCAAACCAAGGGAAATACACCGTAAACTCACTGCCATAACAGAAAGTAATTTCAACAAAGAATTTTTTTTTGAGAAGTCTAAAAAAAGCAAGCTCTAAGCTTTAAATGAGGGCAAGTACTTAGTATTCCCTAAATAATCCTTCAGAAATAAATAGTGATTAGATTAAGATATGAGAAAATATAAAAATGTCATTATCAAATAACAGCCTTATTTTTACCTAAACAGTTGAGGTATTTTTTCCACTGTGTGATACTATTACTTAAACCCAACCACTGTAATTTAGCAAATTAAAATAGTTCACAAGGTTGGATTTCTTTAATAAGCTGTGGTTATTAGTAGTAGAGGAGCAAATCTCACAAGACCCAGCATGTCTAAGACACCCTTTTACATTCAAGCAGTCCAAACCGCTGTCAACATCATTAAGTGTTATTCTGAAGTCAATCCATTCAATTAACATTTTTCTTTATGGTGTAATCAACCAAAACTTTTAAGATTGCCACATCAAAGATTTGTTTTGGAGCCTGTGCTCCCAAATGGCTCTCTGATCTTTCCTATAAAAATGACATACCCTCTATAATTAATTTTGTTGTGAAATGGATGTATTGTAGCACTTAACAATGCTGTTGCTTTGTCAACTGTTCTACAGGGTATACACTGAGGTATCAACAGGGAAAAAAATCCTTTAACGTCAATACTGGTGATAGAGAGGGTGGGAGTTGATTAGGATGGGGGGCTGGGGTTGATTCAGCAGTGTCAGAGTACAAAAGACAGACTTGTCTTTTGTTTATACAACAGCCCATCCCAAGGTTACCCTTGTGTAAATTCACCATAAGATTCAAGATTGTTTAATGTCATTTCCGGTACACAACTGTAAAGGAGAACAAAATCATTTGTTATGCCAGATCCCATGCAGTACAAAAAGAACAAAATAAGATAAAGAACACAATAGTACAAAAACACAATAAGTATAAATGTATTAAGTAGCTTATATACATGGATTGGTTGTATGTGCTGCTAGGTACAGGAGTTCTGTACCTAAGACGATTCTGATGGGAAATGTTAAAGTAGCAGTGAGTGGGGGTGTAGTGGGGTAGATTAGTGGGTGGAGGTGTTGATCAGCCTTACCACTTGGGAACAGAGACAGTTTTTGAGCCTAGTGGTCCTGGCATGGATGCTACCCGGAAAATACTCTTTACCATTATGCAAGGCACACCAGGGTGAAACGGCAAAACAACATTCCGCCCAAGCCTGTACATACTTAAGAACAAAATATGACATAACCTATCAATAATAAACACGCAGTGAGATGCCTGCCATCTGTACTTACTTAACTAGCACAGGATGTCACCTATTGCCAACATCCTAACTACTTTATAAAGACTGTCAGAGAAAAATATACAGATATATTCCAAGCAAAATAAATCCAAGCCCTGCTGTACAAGACTCAAGATTGCTTATTGTCATTCTTCAGTACAAGGTAACTAAAGCTAGTTACAAACAGTTCCTGTAATAAGGGTATTTTAAAGGGCTCATTATAATCATGCATCACAAAATTGCCTTCGGATTTTTTTTAAAAGCACAATTATTTTTGCATTATAGTAAAATGAAGTAGTTACAAATGGAATGGATCTTTTCTCTGGAACGTTAAGGTTTATCAGGTTAATACTTTCCAAAAATTTACATTAACCTAATTTTCAAATGGCGCCTTTTCCCACCATCAGCACTAAAGTGTGTAATGATCCAAAATAGAATGTATTAAGCTTTTAGAATAACTTCATGGTATCAATTTTGGACATGCACTTTTTTTTATGATGTACTATTATTTGTAATTTGAGCTATGATTTATACCAAGCTTACATTTTATCGTTAAGAAGTGTTTTGGAATATTTTAACCAATTAACATTGTTATAACATCATTTAAATGGCTTTGCAAATTAATTTCATAGTAAATTAGTTTGGAAATTGCTCTAATTGTTACGCTAGAAGATGTGCCCTACATCTTGTCTGGAAAAAGATTTTTTTTGTCTAGTGCCATTATGTGTCATCTTGGCTGAGATTTCTGCCTACCAGGGGCATTTAAACTGTGCAGCGGGAACAACAGTAAGGATTAACTAGAGCTGTTTCTCAGGCTTTGAGAACTACAGTAAATCTTCAAACAATTTATCCAAACAAAACCCAATGTGTGGAAAAAGACAGTGGAAACAGATGAATAAGCAACATCAATTACCAGGGGTTTGACCTTCGTGGCCCACACCAAGGCATGGATTTCACACCAAATCGGTGCAGATTGAAGTTGACATGCCTGCAGTGAAAACACTGGCCCTCACAAGGCTCCTCTCTGCAATCACACAGCTAGGCGAGGGGCCTGCTAGCAGGCTGGGTGAATAAGAAATCACGCATAATGCGCCTGGGTTTATTTTAAAGTGAACAAAATGGCTCAATTTGAGCACTTAGTCTGCAGAAATTGACCAGTCTGAGATACAAGAAGAACACCCGACAGGACAGCAGGAACTGCCTGCAGATAACTACACTGGAAGGATGTACAATGGCTGCCTTTCATTGAGTTTTAATGATTCTAACCCCACCTCTATCACCTCTTATTTACATTAATTAGTCTAATTTGAAAACAGCAATGAGGACCCCTTTCAATATTGAACATTGCAGTCTTATATACTCTGTTAGCAAAATCTCCAACGATGGCAATTCCCATTTGGACAGGACACGCATTGCAATAAAAAATCAATCCAATGTCCATCTTAGAGCAGGGGTTCCCAACCTGGGGTTCACAAACTCCTTGCTTAATGGTATTGGTCCATGGTGTAAAAACTGACCTAAGGAAAGTGAGCATATTTTTTCAAATAATATGTCAAAATATCTTTTATCAATGATATCAGCCGTTTTTATGACATATCTAAGACCATGCTCAGGTTGGAATTAGCAGTTGTTTGCGGAGCCACTCCATCACCGAAGGCCAGCACTTCCCACCTGTGGCGTGCTGCTTGTACTCATCATCGAACTCTGTGCGAGGCACACGCCTACTGTTTGTGGGTTTCAGCTGAGAACCAGAATCAGGCTTGTTGTGACTGACAAACGTTGTGAAATTTGTTGTTTTGCGACAGCAATACAGTGCAGTACATAAAAAAGTACTGTAAGTTACAGGATAAATGTGTATGTGTTCACTTGGCTAATGAGGAAAGGTTGGACAGAGTGGGAGAGGGCTTGATTGAAATGGTCTCAATGGGGTTGTTGTGGAGATAATGTTTCATCTAGAACCAGGACTCAAAGTTTAAAGATAAGCACTGGCCCATTTAGAACATAGTTCATGTGTAGAACCTAAGTACAGGCTCATCAGTCCAACTAATGTAGTTAGGGATAGCTATTCCCTTCTGCCTGCACAGGGCCGACATCCCTCATTTTTCTGCATATTCATGTGCCTATTCAGGAACCTCATAAATGCCTCGATTGTATCTGCCTCCACCTCCACCAGTAGCAGCTCACTCCAGCACTCACCACTCTCTGCCGTTCTCCTCTGAACACTTACCCTCTCATCCTAAATGCAACCCCGTTAGTATTAGGTGCTTCAACCATGGGAAGCGGATACTAGCTTTCTACTCCATCTATAACTCTCATAATTTCACAAACTTCAGTCAGGTATCCCCTCAGCCTCTCCACTGTGGAAAGATAACCCAAGTTTGTCCAGCCTCTCTTTATAGCACATGCAACTTTATCCAGGCAGGATCCTGGTATATCCCTTCTATGTCCTCTCCATAGCTTCCTCATGCCTCCCTTAATGAGATATCTATAGGATTGAATGCAATTCTCCAGATGCAGCCCAACTCAAGTTTTATAAACCTTCAACAAAATTCTTGAACTCAGTGCCTGAACACAGAACGTCAAGCATAAGTCATACATGCAGAAATTGCAGAAATGGGCCATTCAACCCATTGAGTCTGCTGCACTTTTCCATCATGTCTGATTTATTATCTCTCACAATGCTGTTCTTCTGCCTTTATTTTTATTTTGTGATGCAATGCAGAATAGGCCCTTCTGGCCTCTTCTCCCCATAACTTTTGATGGCCTTATTAATCAAGAATCCTTCAACCTCCACTATAAATATTCTCAATAACTTGGCCTCCACGGCCATCTGTGGCAATGAATTCCACATATTTTACCATCCTCTGGCTAAAGAAGTTCATCATCATCTCTGTTCCAAAGAGACGTCCTTCTATTTTGGGGCTGTGTCCTCTGCTCCAAGACTCCTCCACTATAGGGAATGTCCTCTCCACACCCACTCTACCTAAGCCTTTCAATATCCGATAGGTTTCAATGAGATGCCCCCTCATTCTAGCATGCAATAAGCATTCTTTTCCACCCCATCAGTTTGTGCAGCTACCTTCAGGCAAATAAAAGGGATTGTTGTCAGATCCTTTTGGCACTTGAGACAAGAATACAGAAATATGAAAAATCTCTTTTTCTTCTCAGATGCTTGTGTGTTTTTGGAGCTTTTTTCCTCATAGGAAGCAAAACATTTTTAATACTTTTAAGGCCATGGTGGTCAGATTCTCAATATTCAACAGGCAAAAGATCACCGTGGGTAGACTGGAACACAGAGTCGAGTTTACAATCAGATGAGAAATAATCTTATGAAATCGTAGAGCAGGCTTGAGAGGCCGAGTGGCCTACTCTTACTCATAAATCATATGTCCATCATGTAAGGATAGCAACACAACACAGTTCCTGAGGAGAATGAGGTGTTGAAGATTCCCCAACCCTATTCTGACAACCTTCTACAGGAGCTCCATCGGGAGTGTCATGTCTGGCTGCATCATTGTATGGTCCAGAAGTTGTACGGCATTGAACCACAAGACCCAACATGGGCCAGTAAAATCTGCTGGGTGGATTACCAAGCTCTCCCTTCCTCTCCTATTTATGACATTTATCAGGAGTGTTGCATATGAAGAGCCCAAGGCATTGTTGAGGAGCCCTACCATCCATCCAACAATCCTTCTAAACCACTACCGTCAGGAAGGAGATACAGAAGAATCAGGACTAGGACTGCCAGACTGGGTAACAGCTTCTTCCCTCGGGCTGTGAGACTAATGAATGTTCTGCCACCACCGTAGTCTCGTTACTAGGTCAGCGAGTTGTTTACTGTCCTGTCTACTGTTTACCTGTGCTGCGCACTACATGCATTGTGAATTATATTTTATTTTAAAGGATTTGAATAGAAGAATAAAGACGCTTTGCTCCAATTATATTGGTCTCTGCGAGACAGCATCTGGAATATTGTGTACAGTATTGTCTTGTCTCCTTCCTAGGAAATGACACGCCTGTGATGGAAGGAGTGCAATAAGTGTTCATCAGATTGATTCCTGAGATGGCAGGTTTGCAGTACAAGGAGGGATTAAGCAGACTAGGCCTGCATTCTCTTGGGTTTCAAAGAATGAACATGTTTTTGTTGAAATGTACGGAATTTTAAGGGACTTGTCAAGAAAGATGAGGATTTGATGTTCCCCCAGGCTGGGGTGTCTCGAAAAAAGGGCATTAAAATAAGCACTTGGCCATCCAAGACAAAAAGGTGGAGAAATTTCTTTTCTCAGAAAGTGGTGAATCTTTGATATTCTTTACCCAGGAGAGTTGTGGAGGTTCAGTCGCTGACTATATTCAAGAGCAAGATAGATAGATTTGTTTGGATATTAAGAGAGTCAGGGGATATGAGGTTAGTACAGGGAAGAAATGCTGAGGTAAAAGATCAGCCATGATGCCAGTGAATTGTTGAGGAAGCACCAGTGGCCAAATGGCCTACTACCGCTTATATTTTCTCATGTCTATGCTTTTCATCATATAATTTCCTCCATCAGAATCTCTCGTCATCTCTGTTTCAAGAATAATCTCAGCTTCGTCATCCTTGAATCACACACCAGTCTTCACTGAGGGGTCAGCAGTTTCAACTTCCTGGGTGTCAACATCTCTGGAGATCTATCCTGAGCCCAACATATTGATGCAATTATGAAGAAGGCACGCCAGCAGCTATATATCATTAGGAGTCTGATGTGTCACCAAAGACTCAGGCAAATTTCACAGCAAGTTTCAACAAATTTCACTGCAAGTTTCAACAAATTTCACAACGTGTGCCGGTGAACATCTGAAGCAAGTTCCTACACATGGAGAACATTCTAACTGGTTGCGTCACTGTCTGGTATGGAGGGGCCCATGCACAGGATCGGAAAAGGCTGCAGAGGACTGTAAACTCAGCCAGCTCCATCAAGGGCACTAGCCTCCCCAGCATTCTGATTCTGATTCTGTTAATATGCCGAGTCCTGATTCATTTTTGGAACTTCTTTCTGCACAGAAACATAGAAACATAGAAAATAGGTGCAGGAGTAGGCCATTCAGCCCTTCGAGCCTGCACCGCCATTCAGTATGATCATGGCTGATCATCCAACTCAGAACCCTGTACCTGTCTTCTCTCCATACCCCCTGATCCCTTTAACCACAAGGGCCATATCTAACTCCCTCTTAAATATAGCCAATGAACTGGCCTCAACTGTTTCCTGTGGCAGAGAATTCCACAGATTCACCACTCTCTGTGTGAAGAAGTTTTTCCTAATCTCGGTCCTAAAAGGCTTCCCCTTTATCCTCAAGCTGTGACCCCTCGTTCTGGACTTCCCCAACATCTGGAACAATCTTCCTGCATCTAGCCTGTCCAATCCCTTTAGGATTTTATACGTTTCAATCAGATCCCCCTCAATCTTCTAAATTCCAACGAGTATAAGCCTAGTTCATCCAGCCTTTCATCATATGAAAGTCCTGCCATCCCAGGAATCAATCTGGTGAACCTTCTTTGTACTCCCTCTATGGCAAGGATGTCTTTCCTCAGATTAGGGGACCAAAACTGCACACAATGCTCCAGGTGTGGTCTCGCCAAGGCCTTGTACAACTGCAGTAGTACCTCCCTGCTCCTGTACTCGAATCCCCTTGCTATAAACGCCAGCATACCATTCGCCTTTTTCACCGCCTGCTGTACCTGCATGCCCACTTTCAATGACTGGTGTATAATGACATCCAGGTCTCGTTGCACCTCCCCTTTTCCTAATCGGCCACCATTCAGATAATAATCTGTTTTCCTGTTTTTGCCACCAAAGTGGATAACTTCACATTTATCCACAACTAGCCTTCCTCACGTGCAGCATCTAGGACTAGACATGAAACTTGGTTGTGGGTGAATTAACATTTTAAATTTAGCACGATGCAAGGGCACAATAAATTAGGAGCAAGAGTAGGTCAGCACTTCAAGTCTGTCTTGCCATTTAGTATAATCATGTCTGATCTGTGCTGACCTCAACTCTTCTATGCCATTTCCCCATATCTCCCTATTGCATGACCTCCGCATTACCACAGCCTCAGAATAAAAGGATGTCCTTTATTTAGAGATACAAGATTCAAGATTCAAAAAAAACTTTATTGTCATTCTGACCGTACATCAGCTCTGCAGGGCAGAATGAGACAGTGTTTCTCAGGGGCAGTGCAATCATAACATAACAAATGCAACACTAAATAATAAACATAACAATAAATAGTAAAACACAATAGCCACATGTCAGTTAAAATCAAGTTATATGTGTCCAGTGCAAGTTAAAAGTGTCCAAAGCAGAGTCAGGTAGAGCAGCTATTTAGCAGTCTGACTGCCTGTGGGAGGAAGCCTATTTAGTAGCCTTGTGGTTTTAGTTTTGATGCTCCTGTAATGTTTGCCTGATGACAGAAGAACAAACAGTTCATGGAGAGGGTGTGAGGGGTCTTTAATGATGTACCGTGTCTTCTGGAGGCATCGACTCTGAAAGAGGTCTTGGACAGAAGGTAGGGAGACCCCAATAACCGTCTCTGCTCCCTTAACCACCCTCTGCAAGGCTTTTTTGTCAACAGCACTGCAGCTGGAGTACCAGGTTGTGATGCAAAAGGTCAGCACACTCTCAACCACACCTCTGCAGAATGTAGTTAAAATGTTAATGGAGAGTGATGCTTGTTTAAGTTTCCTCATGAAGTGCAATCTCTGCTGGGCCCGTTTCACAATCCCGGTGGTGTTCCTGGACCAGGTGAGATTGTCTGAGATCTGCACCCCAAGGAACTTGATGTTTTCCACTCTCTCCACTGTGGAGCCGCTGATGCTGAGGGGTGTGTGCTCAGGCTGAGACCATCTGAGATCGACGATCATCTCCTTGGTTTTGGTGACATTAAGCATCAAGTTGTTATCCCTGCACCAGCTCTCTAGGTGTTTGACCTCCTCCCTGTACACTGTTTCATCATTTTTGCTGATGAGCCCCACCACTGTGGTATCATCTGCAAATTTAATGATCAGGTTCTCCTTGAATCTTCTCTTGAATGGAGATGAGGAGGAATTTCTTCAGCACAAGCATAGCGAATCTGTGGAATTCATTGCCACAGGCAGCCTTGGAGGGCAGGTCATTGGGTATATTTAAGACAGAGGTTGATAGAGCCTTGGTTAGTCTGGGCATGAAGCGATACAAGGAGAAGGCAGGAGACTGGAGCTGGAAATGGATCAGCCATGATGAAATGGCAGAACAGACTCAATCGGCCAAATGGCCTACTTCTGCTCCTATATCTTATAATGCTAAAGACTTCTAATAATTCAGCTGCATTCAGTATTCCAGCTGAATCTACTGGAAGAACTCAGAGCAGCTTTTGTGGGAGGAAAGGAAATGGCAACACTTCAATTAAAATTCCTGCTGTGTTTTAGAAGGCACGGTAGCGTATCGGTTAGCTTAGCGTTAGTACAATGTCAGTGACACAAGTTCAATTCTACCACTATCTGTAAGGAGTTTGTACATTTTTCCTGTGACTGTGGGTTTCCACTAGGCGCTCTGGTTTCCTCCCAGATTCTAAATATGTACGGGATAAGAGGTTAATTGATCACATGGGTGTAATTGGGCGGCATGGGCTCATTGGGTTGGAAGTCCCTGTTATTGGCTGTATCTCTAAATAAATTAAAAAATATTCAAAATACTTGGCCCACATTCCTTCCAAACCTTATTCAAGTACCTGTCCAAGTGACTTCTAAATGTTGTTAATATACCTGCCTCCACTACTTCCTCTGGCGGCTAATTCCATACACTAAATCCTCTCTGAATGAAAAGGTGGTCCTTCAAGTTTCTACTCAATTTCTTTCCACTCACCCTAGACTTATGTCCTCTAGTTCTTGATTCTCCAACCCTGGGAAAAGGACTGTGCGCACTCACTTTATCAATTCCTTATAAATTTATACCCTTCTGTTTTATCAGTTGTCATCTTCCTGCACTCCAATGAGAAAAGTCCCAACCTGCTCAACCTCTGTTCTTGACTCCCAACAGCATCCTCCTTCCAGCTGAAAGGCACCTTTCCTATAGCAGGGTGACTAAAACTGAACACAATAATCCAAATGTGCCCTCACCAAAGGCTTGTACATATGTCACGTAACAGCTGAACTTCTATACTGCTGTGACTGATGAAGGGCAGCCTGCCAAAAACCTTTCTCATGACTTGGTCTACCTGCAACACCAAAGACATGACATAAGAAGGTTTAAATGTATCTTAAAATGGTGTTTTAGATCTATTGAATTGATGAAACACAATGATCTACTGCTTACAAGAACCATATAGTTAGTTCAAAAATGAGAGGGACCATTTGCCTCTCTGGTGTGATACCTTCCAATGCTTTTAAAGATTTTAAAGTTTACCTTTATTTGTCAGATGCACATCAAAATGTACAGTGACATGCACAGACACATGAGGTACTGGGTAGATGTTGGAAATATAGAGCAATACACACAGTGTGCTGAGGGAGCTCAGCAGGTTAGGCAGCACCTATGGATGGGAATAAGTAGTCAACGTTTCAGGCCAAGACTCTTCATCAGGAAATACCTGAGGAAGTATTGGGAGCAGTCCTCAGATGTCCAGCACCAAGATAACATACCACAACTTACAAACCCTAACTTGTACTGTACGTCTTTGGCATGTGGGAGGAAACCAGAGCACCCAGAGCAAACCCACATGGTTCACGGGGAGAATGCACAAATTCCTCACAGACAGCATTGGGAACCGAACCATCATCGCTGGTGCTGTAATAGCATTATGCTAACCGCTGCCGCACCTGTTAAAAGGCCTGGTGACGGTTAATGACAGAATTCTCACAGAAAGAATGGGAATCCATGCTGGAGAACTGCCAGAAACGTTGGGCTTAAGCTGTGGCACGACAAGCAGAGGAAGAGAAAAAAATATTAGCAAAAAATAGCCCTTCCTGTTTCATCATGAAGGAGTAAGAGAGATCAATGGTGTTTTTGCAATATCAATAATATTCAGGGTTATATATTTGCCAATAGTCTTTCAACAAGGTCATTGCAGTTAGAAAGATTTTACGTGTTATTTATTCTACTTATCTTACACTTTCCAAACCATTTATTAAATTATGTCAATGAAATATTGGAGCTGTTATAACTGCATTTATAAATAGGTGTATATGTGTATACTTACTCCATTTCCCACCCAAAGGCACTGTGGCACCAAGTCCTTACAAGCTCCACTGAAAATACATTTAGCTCATTATAAACTTCTAGTAGCCAGCAATAACTTTAGTTCTTGTCAAAAATGATGAACTGCAGTACGATTAATGCAATGAACTATGATTACTGGAAAAAAATGGAACTCCATGCAGCAAGTACAGCTAAGCTCTAAAATATTAGGATCTACTATGTCACTGTACAGGGACTAGAAGCAAAATGCTGAGCACTGAGGTTTATATAATTTATGCTTATTCAAAAATTGCCCGTGATACTTTTAGTGTCAGCATCACACTTGTGTTACATCCCATCACAGAAATGCATTAGATGAGATACAAGCTAAAGACAAAGCTGTTCCCATAATCCTCAATGCATTCTCAAAGATTTTGCACATTTACCCAATTAATTCCAGAACAAATATTAGATATTAATTTATTCCTCTTACCTCCTCATTAGATGTTAGCAGTTAGACTAATAGCAGAAATGGAGCATAGCTCCAAAGTAATTTTCAAATCAAATGAGATTTTTTTTCAAATTCCAAAAGTAGCATTTTTAATCTGTAAATGTTCATTTGTGCAGTAACTTCATTTGGATGGTGAAATTATTTAAATGACAAAAATCCCCCATTCTATTTCTATTAGAATTAGACAGTAACAGAAAACTCATCCCTGCCCTTCTTGACAGTCAAATTACAGAATAAAATGAAAAATGCCATTAAGCCCATAGGTTAAAAAGTGTCAAGAACACTTTAAAGAGATATCCCATTTAACTTCAATATATGCATTAAATGTCACTAATGTGTTATTTATCATGTGCAATCAGAGAAAGAAATCAAAGAAACAGTGAAGTACTCCTGCATTCAGCACCTAACATCACCCGAGAAATCAATGTTATTAATAATCAGTGATAAAGCTCATATACTTGCTCTAATATAAATCTTTTCATGATTTAAATCGAGAATGGATGATTTCCTGTGGTTAACTATCGCTCCGATTTGAAATCTAAACAGATAAAAGTTTGTCACTTGACTGACAATTGTCCTTTCTGCCACTGACAGTCCCAAGCTCGGCTGCAGGAGGAGGAGGTGAGCAACCCCATCCTGTAAAACCCAGTACTACAGAAACACCAACAGAAGCTCCAAAGACCTCATCCCTGGAAGAAGGAGGATCTTTTAAAGACGGGCTACATCTGTGGATAACTTGAAAGACTGGCCCAGGAGAGAGGTCTCTGGCGAGCTACTGTCGGTGGCCTATGCCCCAGTAGGGATGACATGCTTAACTGATTACAGGAGCTATTATCAACCTAATAATTTTTAACTAATTTCATACCAGTTTACCACAGTGTCAAAATAAAATCTAACGACAATTAAAAGTAAAATCAAGGTACCAAGTTTACTCAAGCAACACACACAAAATGCTGGAGGAACTCAGCAGGCCAGGCGGCGTCTATGGAGAAGGAGTACAGTCGATATTTCAGGCTGAGACCCTTCCTCAGGGCTGGAGAAAAAAGATGAGGGGTCAGAGTGGAAGGTGGGGGGCGGGGGGGAAGGGAGGAAGAAACATAAGGTGTTAAGTGAAAACAGTTTCACAGGTGAAGTATCACCTCACCTGGAAGGTCTGTCTGGGGCCCTGAATGGTAGGGAGGGAGGTGGTGTAGGGGCAGGTGTAGGACTTGTTGCGCTCGCAAGGGTAAGTGCCAGGAGGGAGGTCAGTGGATAAGGATGAATGGACAAGGGAGTCATATAGGGAGCGATCCCTGCGGAAAGCAGAAAGTGGAGGGGAGGGAAAGATGTGCTTCGTGGTGGGGTCCCATTGGAGTACTAAGTTTACTGTTATGTTTTTGGTATTGGCAATGGCATTGTCTTTGCATTACAGCTGAAAATGGACAATTACATCTCATATTGGTGGTCTGTTAAGCTTCTAAGTTCACTTACTCTATATCAAAGAAAGGAAAGATGTCAGTTCTAACTTGCCAATTCACTTATTCTATGAAGTTAGTGTAAAAGGAAATATACCAAGGTGCAACGATGCTCACTTTATGTATGGATACAAACACTTCACGGATGCAAAAAAAAGTTAGTTTTGATCATCAAATGCAGATGTAATCTGAGCCAAAAATGTTAGTCCTGCTATGAAATGGCCTTTCACTAAAAGTCCATATCCTCAGCTATATTTATCATATTCCTCAGTCAAATACAAATACAATCTTCAGGAGCACTTTAAATAAGAATATTTCCATATCTTATCCACCAGTATTTCATTCCAGCTACACGAATGGTCTTGATCTGAAATGTTAAGAATCCATTTTCATTCACAGAGTCCTTGTCCTGGGTCCAACCATGTTGGGTGTCACGAAAGCTCACCAACACCTCTCCTTACTGAGGAGGCTCAAGAAACTGAACATGTCTCTGTCGACTCTGACCAATTTTTATTGATACACTGCAGAAAGCATAATGGCTTGGTATGGAAACTGCTTTGTATGCGACCACAAGAAACTTCAGAGAGTTGTGGACCCAGCTCTGCACATCATGGGAACCAACCTTCCCTCTATTTATAATTCTCAATTCCTCAGTAAAGGAGCCAACGTAATTCAAGTTCCCATCCACCCTGGATATTAGACCCATAAGACCACAAGATTTAGGAGCACAAGTGGGCCATTTGGCCCATCGAGTCTGCTCCGCCATTCAATCATGGGCAGATCCACTTCATCCAGACATCCCCGATCCCTTGCTTTCTCCCCATACCCTTTGATGCCCTGGCTAGTCAAGAACCTATCAATCTCTGCCTTAAATACATCCAACGACTTGACCTCCACAGCCACTCGTGGAAACAAATTCCACAGATTTATCACCCTCTGACTAAAGTAATTTCTCTGCATCTCATTTCTAAAATGACATTCTTCAATCCTGTAGTTGTGCCCTCTTGTCATAGAATCCCCTACCATGGGAAATAACTTTGCCATATCTAATCTGTTAAGGCCTTTTAATATTTGGAATGTTTCTATGAGATCCCCCCCCATTCTCCCGAACTCCAGGGAATACAGCCCAAGAGTTGCTAGATGTTCCTCATGCGGTAACCCCCAATTCCTGGAATCTTCACATGAATCTTCTCTGAACCCTCTCCAATGTCAGTATATCCTTTCTAAAATAAGAAGCCCAAAACTGCACACAATACTCCAATATTCTCTCTTCTCCCTTCTTGCATCGGACAGAAGTTACAAAGTTCGGAAAACATTTACCACCAGACCCAAGGACAGCTTCTGTCCCACTGTTATCAGAGTTCTGAATGGACCTCTTGGACAATAAGATAGACTTTTGACCTCACAATCTACCTCGTGGTGATCCTGCACTTTATTGTTTACCTGCAATGCACTCGTTTGGTAGCTTTTACAATTTTTTTCTGCATTGTTATTGTTTTATCTTGTTCAATGCGCTGTGGAATGATCAGAATCAGAACCGGGTTTAATATCACCTGCATATGTTGTGAAACTTGTTGTCTTTGCAGCAGCAGTACAATGCAATACATAATAATAGAGAAAAAAATGTGAATTACAGTAAGTATATATATGTTAAATAGTTAAATTAAATAATTAGGGGAAAAATAAAAATAAAAAAAGTGAGGTAGTGTTCATGGGTTCAACGTCCATTCAGAAATCAGATGGCAGAGGGGAAGAAGCTTTTTTTAAATCATTGAGTGTGTGCCTTCAGGCTCCTGTACCTCCTTTCTGATGGTTGCGATGAGAGTAAGGTATGATTGGAGTGATGGGGGTCCTTAATGATGGATGCCGTCTTTTGTGAGGCATCGCTCCTTGGAGATGTCTTGGATACTATGGAAGATAGTGCCCATGATGATTTGTATAAACTGTATACAGGGCAAGCTTTTCACTGTATCTTGGTACATGTCACAATAATAAACCAATGATAATACTAAACCAAATGCTCCCTGGTCCACTGAATTCCTCCAGCACCTTATTTGTTGCTCCATTTCCAGTATCTACAGACTCTTGTGTCTCTACATCAGTACTCAGTCCTATCCAATGGTCACTCACTCACTCATGGCTTGGCTTCGCGAGCAAAGGTTTAGGAAGGGGGCTGCCCAGGCCCGTCTCCATGTGGAGCAAGCAGTGCTGTCCCTAGAGAAGGCTGCTTGGTCGTTCAGGGTGCTACCGAATGATATTGTTGTCTCTGGGGTCAACATCAGACGACCCATACACCTCAACCGCCTGCATGCAGGATCAGAACTGCGGCTTCCAGTGTCATCTTCCGCCTGCCGTTTTCGCCCCTTTCCCATCGCTGCAGGGCTTGACGAATGGTCGGGGAGGATGGTCGTAGACGTGGGCGCAACCTTCGGCCTGCGCAATGGTATTTTAGGTGGAGTGCAGTGTGCGCGGTACTGGCCCCACCCTTTACACCCAGGGTTCATCTGCCATAGCTTAGCAAGCTGGGACGGTAACAGCGAGGTCTTCGGGTCATAGGATTTATGTCGAAGCGTCCTTCTCCTAGGAGGATGGCCTGACAAGGCTAACGAGCCCCACCTACCCGGGTTTGGATTCAGAGTTGTTCTTCTCTTAGGCTGGCTGCCAACCAAGGCTAACGAGCCCAGCCTACCCATCCAGTTATACTGCTGGACACTCCGTCGTGCCATGACGTAGCAAGCTCTTAATGGTATAACTTCCAAAACAGCAGATCCTCTCCTGGGAATTGACTAAGTTCGCAGACAGATTAATAATATAATTATTTGGGAAAACCATTACATAACCATATCTTGGAAGTTTTAAAACTGAATTAAATATGAAATGATGTTCATAATCAGCATTGCAATCAGATTAAATTATGTAAAATACAAAATTGTGGAGCCATGTACAAACATTTAATGGAAATCAAGTTCTTTACTTTGCTACTATACAAGACATCTTCAGCAAATTTCATGTCACCACTGAATTTCCTGTTTTGTCATCAACTGCCCATATGTTAACCAAGTTTCATTTATCAGTAGGATAAATATTTATTTGCAGGTAAAATCCTGTGAGTTATTATAACCTGTGTGTTTTCATGTGCCCAAGATTGACACTTAAGTTTGTGGTCACTATTACAGATGTAAAACCACTCAGAGACCAGAGCAGTTGATGCTATCAACATTTATTCAATCTCACTACATGAAGGAGATGATGTAGCAGAGCATCCTCAAGAATTAAAACTTGTTTTGGACAAAGTGACAACTGATGCAACGCTCATCAGATGTGATCATGACAAGCTTTAATGAAGTTGGTGCCTAGGTAGCCTATCTTGTCCCTTGCATCAGTCTAACCTGCAAGTCTGAGATAGAGGAGACCTTGTATTACAAATATCTGAATTACTGAATGTGTTTTGATGCCATTGAGGAGGAGATAAAGGAGCCCGAAGACCTAGATTCAATGATTCAGCAACAGCTTCATTATATCCACCATCAAGTTTTTGAACTGTTTGTGAATCCATGAAGGCTATTTCATTATTCTTTACTTAATTGGACTATTTACTTATTTTAGTAATTTATAGATTGTTATGTCTTTGCACTGTTCTACTATTGCAAAACACAGTGCAATGAGATGCAACAAGGTAAAGCAGTAACAATGCAGAATAAAGTGTTACAGCTATAGAGAAGGCGTACTGCAGGTAAATAATAAGGTAAAAGACCAATAGGTTGATGGTTAATGTTTGCTTATTTTGAAATGACTCACATTAACTACACCCTTTGACTCCATGTCTCTTCCCATTCCTTGAAAGTCAAGTTCTTGTCATTTAACTGTATACATGTATACCGTCAAATGAGACGTTTCTCTGAACCAGGGTGTAAAGCACATTAGTACACATAACACACATGTAATACACAACAATTAGGAAAATAAGGATAAAATCTACAAATAAATTATATATAAATAAACAAAGTAAAGTGCATAAATTAACTTTTCTGGGGTACAGAACAGATTAAATGGTGTCACTTCAAATGTGATACAGCAGGGAGTTCAGAAGCCTAATGGCCTGAGGAAAGAAACTTGTTTCCCATGCTAACTGTTCTTGTTTTTATGCATCAGAGTCTCCTGCCTGATGGTAGAAAGTCAAAGAGGATGCTGGATGGATGGGTGGAATCCTGAATAAAATAAATCAGGATTTCCACCATCCATCAAAGGCAATGCCTCGAGTTCATACATGGTTGAATGATAATTAATGGAATCAGCTCTCCTCCACAGCCAAGGTGCAAAACAATGCTCAGCACACTGCACATAGCAAATACGATTATGATTTCAGAAAAACATACAGTCACAAAGAATAATAAATAATAACAGCTCAAGTCCTTGAGTGGCATCACTGTAGAACTGATGGTACAGTATATCTGTCCTCCAGTCTGTCCGCCAGAGAAAGCAGGATCTCCCAGTGGCCACACGTTTTAACTCCATGTCTCATTCCCATTCTGACATGTCTATCCACGGCCTCCTCTACTGTCAAGATGAAGCCACACTCAGGTTGGAGGAACAACACCTTGTATTCTGTCTG
Organism: Mobula birostris; assembly: GCF_030028105.1. NCBI lineage: Eukaryota > Metazoa > Chordata > Chondrichthyes > Myliobatiformes > Myliobatidae > Mobula > Mobula birostris. Next base: position 53,985,663 of record NC_092387.1, on the reverse strand, counting down.
GGTAGCCTCCAACCTGATGGCATGAACATTGACTTCTCTAAGTTCCGTTAATACCCCACCTCCCCTTCGTACTCCATCCTTTATTTATTTATTTGTTTGTTTGTTTATTTATTTATTCCTTCCTTCCCCCTTTTTTCTCTCTTTTTTCTCCCTCTGTCCCTCTCACTATAACTCCTTGCCCATCTTCTGGGTTTTTTTCACCCCTCCCTCTTTCTTTCTCCCTAGGCCTCCCATCTCATGATCCTCTCCCTTCTCCAGCCTCGTATCCCTGTTGCCAATCAACTTTTCAGCTCTTAGCTCCATCCCTCCCCCTCCTGTCTTCTCCTATCACTTCAGATCTCTCCCTCCCACTTTCAAATCTCTATCTCCTCTTTCAGTTAGTCATGACGAAGGGTCTCAGCCCAAAACACCGACTGTACCTCTTCCTATAGATGCTGCCTGGCCTGCTGCATTCACCAGCGTTTTTTGTGTGCGTTGCTTGAATTTCCAGAATCTGCAGATTTCCTCGTGTTTGCATACAGTATATTGTCCTGGTCCAGTTTGTCTTTCCACTGAGCGAACACTGGAGGGCCAACCCCCAACCCAAGTATGGATCCCCGCACACCCCACAGGTGCTCTCCCACAGCACTTCAGTGCCTCCTCGCCTACTCAGATGCAACAGGTGACCCTGCAGCCTCGGACTGGTCCTTGCCACAACCAAAGCAATGCTCCCCTGCTGTCAGTCCTGCCAATAAACCAGTGAACCAGACTTACAGCATTCTACATTACCAATGTTCAACAGGGTCTTGCAATCACAATGTAAAAGTACCCAACATAATCACTTGCACTGTGCACTGTCAAATGGTGCATGATAGACCCTGAACCTCAGCTTATTTAACAGTCAAGCCATTATTCTGACATTCACCTATTCAAGATAGTTAGAGAGACCAAAGAAACTGCAGATCATAAGCACAAGAAAGTACGCAGATACTGGAAATCCAAAGCAATTCACAAATTGCAGAAAAAACTTACCAGGTCAGGTAGCATCTATGGAAAGGAATAAGCTGTTGCTGTTTTGGGCTGAAAGCCTTCATCAGGAGTGAAAAGGAAGGGGAAAGATGCCAGAATAAAAAGGTGGGGGGAGGGGAAGGAGAGTAAATAGTAGGTGATAGGTAAAGCCAGGTGAGTTGGAAAAATAAAGAAACTGCAGATGCTGGAAATCTGGAGCAACGCACAATATGCTGGATGAACTCAACAGGTCAGGCAGCATCTGTGGAGGAAAATGTCCTGATGAAGGGTCTTGACCTGTAACACTAACTGCTCATTTCCCTCCATAGAGGCTGCCTGACTTGCTGAGTTCCTCCAGCTCCTTTGTGTGATGTTCTAGATAGTTATTTATATTTTGATACAATATTTTAAGTTTGCTTTGCAAGACCTTTGAAGTCAAAACCAAAGATGTATCTTCAACTGTTACTGAAGTTAATTTTCCTTTCCAATGGAACAGAACTATCTTTTCATTTATTTGATAACTTTTCAAACTTTATTACACTTGTTTTATCTGTTTTTAAAATACATTCAAGCAACTTTTTAAAAGAAAACTTTTCTCCTCAAGAATTACATTTGCATATTTAGTATCTAATACTTTTACATTAATGTGTTCATCTTGATTGTTTAAGTTCAAACAAGAGTCTAAGATGCCAATCATTGCTTCTGAAACAAGAAGTGCACTCAACTCGATAGTATAAGATCTGGACAGGGTGGTGAGAAAAGGAATTTAGCACGTTGGCCTACATCAGTCAGGGCACTGAGTATAGAAGTTTGGGACAATATGTTGGAGTTTTACAAGTCATTGGTGAGGCTGTTACCTTGTTATAGGAAAAATGTAGTTACACTGGAAAGAATGCAGAAAAGATTTCACGGATGCTGCCAGGACTAGAGGAACAAATTATCAGGAGAGGTAGGCTAAACTAGGTCTTCACAAGTTCAAGTTAAATTATCATTCAACTGAACATGAATACTCACGAATACAGCCAAATAAAAGTATTCCTCTGGGGTCAAGGTACAAAACACAATACCACAATCATACTCAGCATAAGGCACATATAACACATATAAGTCAGCAAGTAAACATACAGTCATACACAACAAATATATTTAGGACAATCAGAAGCAACCTTATGGTTCATTTGTTTCTTATGTGCCGTGTCGTATGATGTGGGTGATCATGGCCTTTTCGTGACCATAACTGTTCTTGACAAATTTTTCTGCAGAAGTATTTTGCCAGTGGCTTCTTCTGGGCTTTGGCTTTAGAAGACAGCTGACCCCAGCCATTACTAATGCTCTTCAAAGATTGTCTGCCTGGCGACAGCTCTCATTCGACCATCCACCACCAGCTCCCATGGCTTCCCGTAACCTTGATCGGGGGTGGGGGGGGGGCTAAGCAGGTGCTACACCTTGCCCAAAAGGTGTTTAAAATTAAGAGATTCATAGATTGGATTGTAACAGTCTATGCCCCAGGATAGTGGGGCCTAAAAATAAAGGGTATGTAATCAGGATGAGAGGGGAAAGATTTAAAAGAGACCTGAGGGGCAAATATTTCATGCAAAGGGTGGTCAGTATAGGACAAGCTGCCAAGGCAAGTGTTCTGAGGCAGGTACAATAGTGTAATTTAAGAAGCACTTGGATAGGTACATGGAAGGGCAGGGTTTACAGAGATATGTACTGAACGCAGGAGATTGGGACTAACTGTATGGACAATGTGGTCAGCATGAACTCATTGGGCTGAATGGCCTGTATCAGTACTGTATTGCTGTATAACTCCATGCAACAAAAATGACCGCATCATTTATAAGAGGGAATCAAATATGCTGTCTGATGTATGAGTAATATTCAGTATTCACCCTAATCACAAAAAAAAATTCTGATTGGTTGATAATATTTCAGTCACACACCTACTAACTTAAGTGTACCCAAAGTTAGAGAAGAACATGTTCTGTCTTTTTCACATAAATTGCAATATTTCTTTACATATTATCACAACCAAAAATCCTTCACAATGCAGTGTTCCAGTTGTTTTCAACAGGCAGCTGTCTCAGATTCATTTCAATAGCGTTTTGTTCCATATTTTCAATTCCCAATTCTCTCTCTTCTTCCTCCCTCATCTCCTTGAACATGTGTTCACCTGTCCCCTTTGCCCTCTCACTACACAGGAATTTGGCAGTTTCTCATTTGACTATTTCTTGTCAAAAGGGAAGCCAGTTGAGCTGTCAATTAAACTGTCTATGGTCTCCTGGTGGAAGCTCTTAATAAACTATTGCGTGCTGTGTTCAAAATGAACAGCTTCTCCCTAATGCAACATGTCTGGTTATTTCTCAGGAATGTATAACTGGGCCTCCATTGTTTGGCTGATGACAGTACATAAAATGTTGCCGATACGGCTTGCTTGAAAAAGCATCTTTCCCAACTCACTTCTGCCACGAGAGGAAATTTTAACATGAGGCCTCAATCAAAATTAACACTTCACATGAATCATACTAAAATATATCTGCAGAACAAATGTTGAAAGCTGATAGATTTGTCGTTAGTTTATTTTATTTAGAGATGTAGTGTAGGACAGGGTCTTCCAGCCCAACGAGCTGCACAACCCAGGAACCCACCTATTTAACCCAAACCTAATCACAGGATAATTTACAACAACCAATTAACCTACTAACCGGTATGTCTTTGGAATGTGGGAGGAAACCGGAGCACCCAGAGTGAATTCTCGCTTTCACAGGGAAGACATACAACCTCCTACAAACAACAGGAATTCTGCAGATGCTCGAAATTCAAGCAACACACATCAAAGTTGCTGGTGAACGCAGCAGGCCAGGCAGCATCTCTAGGAAGAGGTGCAGTCGACGTTTCAGGCCAAGACCCTTCGTCAGGACTTTACGTCAGAATTGAATCAGAGCTCTAATGCCCTGAGCTCTAAAAGTGTCGTGCTAACAGCTACACTACTGTGGTGTCCCAGGTTGCTTTCTTTACTATTGATTAAAATGTTTCTCTTCAATAAAATACACAGACAATGATATGATTCTAAATGAAATAAAAAAGTCAAAGGAAGAAGCATTATATGGCAAATAGTGCTTGTAAACATGAACCATTTCATTTACAGCAATGAAACACGATGGGAACAACACATGTTGTGATGCCACAAATTTAAACAGAGAGTATCTCACTTCACAAATATATCCATAACTGCAATATGCCTCTATAAAGTGAACACATTTGAATCTTTGAATAGAGATTGTGGAAGTATTTATAGAACACTTCCTGATTTATGCACAGTATATTTTGTAGTTTAGTTTGGTATGTAATTTGTGCTTTTATTTTATGATTTATTTACATGAAGCATGCATAAGAGAACTGAAATATCTATTTGCCTGGAAAATAAGACACAGCTGCTGGTTTTCAGTCCAAGAAAGTGGTAAAGTCTACTTTGAACAGTAAAGACTTTTCCAACCAAGTTTTCATTACAAAATTCATTACACATATCATTTAAAACTACTACCCAAAAATATTGTTTCAGTGTCCAGAATATAATGTTCATCTTGATGTCAAAAATAAATCAAATCAATTATGTTCGGATGTTAAACATATGAATTTGCCATTCTGTATGTTTCTTTTATTTGACTTGATCAAACATGGAAGCCGATTCTAAGCCAGCAAATCTTCTAGTCTCCATGGGAAGGATTGATGGTGACCTTCCCCTGTGAAATATGATTGGCTGTGAACACAACTACCACAGTTGAGATTCTCAGCATTCGGAAACATTTGGATCATACTGGTGAGTATACATTGAAAGAGAACTCTTTAAAGAAAACCTATTGACAAACATTTTATTTCAGGTGTGTCTCATTTTATGTAATACCACTTAGAAGAGAAGGTGGAAGGGTGAGTTAGTAAGCTTGCAGATGACACAAATTTGGTTGTGTTGTGTAGTGTAGAAGGTTGCCATAGGTTACAACAGAACACTGATTCAGCACAACATCATGAGCCATAGGGCCTGTTATGCCTGGTATATTGCTCTATGTAACACTCACAACACGCTGGAGGAACTCAGCAGGTCGGGCAGCATCCGTGGAAAAGACCGGTCGACGTTTCGGGTTGTGAGTGTTGTTTTGACCCCAGTCTCTGCAGAATATACTGTGTTTATGTTGCTCTATGTATTGTTGGTAGTATAACATACCACTTAACACGTGTTACTCCTTGAATTTTCTTATCTTATTTGTTCATTTTCCTAAATATTGGAAGTAGTACTTTGCTCCCTAGTATCATAGAAATGCACAAAACATGAACAGGCCCTTTAGCCCCACCTTGACCATGCCAGCTCTGATACCTATTTACATTAATCCCACTTGACAAATTAGGCCAATATTTCTCTATGTTCTTCCTACACAAATGCCTTTTAAGTTTTACAATAATGTATCTCCCTCCACTACCTTCTCTGGTAACTCATATTGTAAACTTCTGCCTTGTCTTAAATCCCTGATCTACACTTCTAAACTCTCCTGCCATGTGAAAAGAAATCTTGACAGTCTATCAAATCTACAATCCTACACTTTTATGAACTTCTGTAAGATCACCCCTCATTCTCTTGCACTCCACTGAGAATAAACCAAGAACATCCAATCTCTCCTTAAAATTCCATCCCAAACCTCCAACCTAAGCAACATTCAAATGCTAAACATAAGAGATTCTGAAGATGCTGGAAATCTTGGGCAACACACACAAAATGCCAGAGGAACTCAGCAAGTCAGAGAGCATCTAAGGTGGGGAATATACAGTCGATGCTTTTCGTCAACACCATTCATCAAGTCCTGTTGAAAAATCCGAAAAGTCAACTGTTTATTCTCCTGAGTCCATGAATGACCATTTTGGCCCAGGAGCAATCCTACCAGGAGTTGTAACACTGCAACCCCACACCCTCTGCCAGGTCAGAAGCACGAGGCTGAAGGGCAGCCAGAACCTCAGAAACCGCAATTCAGACTCAGTGATCTGAAACTACATTATTGTTTTTACACCAAGATAATTTAAATTCACCTTTTTTGCTTGCATCTATGAAATTAATTCATCTGGAATATAACTGTTTACTCTCTCTTCGACACTACCTGCTCTCTCCAAAGTTCTGTCTGCTTTCCACAGTGTTTTAAGTGCCTTTTTCTCTTTAATTGCCTTCAGCAATCTATCAACCAGACAGCTTTGTAAGCAGTCTGTCACCATGGCAATCGTGACCTATCAGAGATATTCCCTTTATCCTACCCATTTCTTCGCTTCCTTCGTTGTAAGTTAAAACTAACTAGCTTTCTTTTTTTTTCCACTTCTGATAAAGAAGCTTTTCCCTCCCCAAAACCACTACCCAAGCTGCTGAGTGTTTGCAGCATTTTCTCATTCTATTTTCCCTTGTTTTCTAACTTCTTTAACTTTTGCTCATTCTTTCCTTGACAGTGTATTGCACTACCCGCTACATGATTAATAACCATCCCACCTGTAGCTTCAAAGAGTTTTTCACCGCCTCTGCCTGCGAGACCCCATTGGTCGGAGTCGAGCATAGGTGTTGCGTCTCAGCTGTCAAAGTTATATGCAAACCAGGACAGTACAATATGGAGAGCAAGCTGTTGCCCATGTAGCAGGCTCCCTCTCTCCATGCAGCTGATGAGTCCAAAGGATACAGTTTGCCACCAGCGGCATCACAGAAGTTACCAGTCAGTGTTGAACTCAATGTAGGACTGCGTGAAGGATTCTAGCTTCAGATTTTTCTTTGGGGTCTACCCCCAAAGTCATCCCCACGAGAGGGTATGGCCACATGGCAGCGAAGGTTTGAAATCCAAGCTTTCCTTCTCCACGATGAGCTGCCAACCGTGGATGACAAGCCTCGTTTGCCTGAAGTGACTTAAGGTGTCAGTAACCCACCTTTGCCCCTCGTTCTGCCGGGCTTAGTGGGTCACCCACACATGAAGGCCAGGAGCTAGACTCGGTTGTCAGAAGCTATTCGAAATGCATGTCATTGGAAGCCTTTAATATTTTGTGGGAGCTTGTCCCCACTACAAAACCCCTCCCCCTTCACCATCCCCCCCCCCCCAGCTATAACAACCTTAAAGAACCCATTTCCACTTAGAAACCTTTATAAGCACAATAGCAACATTGTCTTGGATGCTTTCGCATTTGCATCCGAACTATGCCAACCTGTGTTTGGTTTTCCTGGTTCCCAGCCCCAAGCCCTGAATCGCCTTTACTTTGTGTCATTTGTCATATTCAGTCGTGTTTACATTTTTTTTTAAATGACATTGCCACTCAGAAGGTCTCCTGCAGTGATCCCCTGGAGAAGCCCAAAACGTTGACTGTTTATTCCCCTCCATAGATGCTGCCTGACTTCAGAATAAAAATCAAGTTTATTACCACTGGCATATGTCAACAATTTTCTTGTTTTGGAGCAGCATATACTACTATATATGAATACAAAGGAACACAATGGAATCAATGAAAAAATGCACACAATAGAGACATATAATCAACCAGTGTGTAAAAGATTACAAAGTGTGCAAATACAAAAAAAGAAAAAATAATGACAAATAAATAAGCAATAAGTATCAAGAACAGGAGTTGGAGAGTTCTAAAATGTGAGCCCATAGGTTGTGAAATCAGTTCAGTGCTGGGGTGAACCCGGTAGTGTGCAAGAGTCTAAACCTGGTAGAGTACAGCCTTAGGCTTCTGTACCTCCTTCCTGATGGCAGCAGTGAGAAGAGAGCATGGCATGGGGTCCCTGATAATGGATGCTGCTTTCCTGTGACAGCATTTCTTGTAAATGTGCTTGATGGCTCTCATCTATTTCACTTGCTACATCAGGATATAACTTTGTGTTTACAGAAGTATTCATCTCCTCAGCCCCTTTTTTTTAACCAAAATAAACTTCATTCATTATAACCCATACAATGCCTTTTCATTCTTACATTCACAGTCAATGCTTTCCGTGCTGTTCTATTACATTCACTAAAACCAATAATACAAGAGAGAGCTGATATACATAAATTGATTGTATGTCTATCTGGGTTCTGATGAAAAAGCCTTGAAATTTTAGCCTCATCTCATGTGGTATCTTGGTGAATCTATGCTGTTCCTTTCCTATTCGTTTCTATATTTCTACAAAATGGTCCCTAATCTGTTCAGAAAGAGTGAAGGAATTACCTGGGACCCTTCCTGACCTTAAGTTATCCCAAAGCACTTTACAAGTAGTAAACTACTTTACAACAGCAAATAAACTTCCAGCTGCAAGAAGTTTTCCGACAACCAGCAACCACAAATGGCAACTTATTGTGACACTGATGGAGAGAAATAAATTGGCCAGGACAGTCACCTGTTCTAAGAAAAAGTGTCATGGGATCTTCTGCAGAGGACTGGCTAGAAAGGAGAGAGCACCTGGAATTTAAATTTGTTTAAACACTTCTGTGCATGTGCTGAAAAGTAAAAAAAAAGTTATAAGTCAATTTCTTATCAAGGTACATATACATCACCATATCCAATGCTGAGATTGGTTTCTTGCGGGCATACTAAGTAAACCCAATAACCATAACAGAATCCCTGAAAGACTACACCCAATAGGGCTGACAACCAGTGTGCAAAAAACAACAAACAGTGTAATTACAAAAACAAGAAATAATATAAATAAATAAATAAATAAGCAATAAATATTGACTGACGTTATCAGCTCTGGTTCAAGAGCCTGATGGTTGAGGAGTAATAACTGTTCTTGAACAAGAAACAATCTGCAGATCATTGTAATCAAAGCAATACCCACAAAATGCTGGAGGAACTCAACAGACCGGGCAGCATCTATGGAAAAGAGTACACAGTCAACAATTCAGGCCAAGACCCTTCAGCTGAGATCTTCCAGCATTTTTGTGTGTAACTGTTCCTGAACCTAGTGATGTAACCCTGAAGCTCTTGTACCTTCTTCCTGATGGCAGCAGTGAGAAGAAAGCATGATTAGGTGCTGAGGGTCCCTGATGATGGATGTTGCTTTCTTGTGACAATGCCCTATGTAGATGTGATCAATGGTGGGGAGGGCTTTGCACATGATGGACTGGGCCATATTAAGTACGTTTGATAGGACTTTCCATTAAAGGGCATTGATGTACCAAGCTGTGATGCAGCCAATCAATATACTCTCCACCACACATCTTTAGAGGTTAGGAAAGCTTGAGATATTATGCTGAATCTTGGCAAATTTCTAGGGAAGTATTGTTTTATTTATAATTACACTTATGTGCTGGGCCCAGGACAGGCCTGCTGAAATGATAACACCAAGGAATTTAAAGCTGCTGATCCTCCCCACCTCTGATCCTTCGATGAGGACTAACTCATAGATCCCTGGATTCCTGCACCTGAAGTCAATAATTAGCTCCTTGGTCTAGCTAACATTGAGTAAGATGGTGTTGTTGTGGCACCACTCAGCCAGATTTTCAAACTCCCTCCTACTGTATGTGCTGGTTCATCACCGCCTTTGACTCAGCCAACAACAGTGGTGTCATCAGCAAATGTAAATATGGCATTGGAGCTATGCTTAGCTACATAGCCCTAAGTGTAAAGAGAGTAGAGCAGGGGGCTAAGCATACAGCCTTGTGGTGCACCTGTGCTGATTGAGATTGTGGAGGAGATGTTGTTGCCAATCCAAACTGAATGGGGTCTGCAAGTGAGGAAATCAAGTATCCAATTGCACAAGGAGGTATTGAGGCCAAGGACATGAAGCTTAGTGATTAGTTTTGAGGTGATGATGGTATTGAATGTCGAGCTGTAGTCAATAAAAAGTATCCTGATGTATTCACCTTTGCTGAACAGATGTTCCAATTTTGAGTGAAGAGCTAATGAAATGGCATCTACTGCTGACTTGTTGTGCTGGTAAGTAAATTGGAGCAGATTCAAGTCATTTTTCAAGCAGGAGTTGTTAAGTTTCATCACTAACTTCTCAAAACACTTCAGTACCTTGCATGTAAGTGCTTCAGCACAATAGTCATTGAGGCAGGTCACTGGGCTCTTTGTCATCAGTATAATTGAAGTAGGTTGATACCTCAGACTGCTTAATGATTGCTAAGGTTTTTCATGGATTGACTGAAATACCTCCAATTTGGGCAACTTTTTCCCAGGGCAGAAATGGCCAATAGAAAAGGGCATGACATTAAGGTGATTGGAGGAAAGAACAGAGGGATGTCAGGGTTAGGGGAAGATTTTTTTACATAGAGAGTGGTAGGCGTGTGGTACGTGCTGCCTGCTTGGTTTAGCGGTAGAGGCAGACATTTAAAAGAACCTTAGATAGGCACTGGGATGAATGAAAATTGGAGGACTATGTGAGAAGGAAGGTTAGATTGATCTTGAAGTAGGTTAAAAGGTCAGCACAACAACGTGGGCCGAAGGGCCTATACTGTGCTGTTCTATGTTCAAAACCCTCCGCATTGAGACCTGATACATCTTTCAAATGTGATTTCAATTGCCGTGGAGCTATGAGTGCATGTTTTTGCCTTTCAACCACATCTCGAAAGTTGAACTCAGTCTATATCATACAGCTCTTGTCCTATCCCGTAGCGCACCATCCCCACCCCCTGCAAGATAACATGGAGATGAAGCAATCTTTGCACCATTAACTCAGACAGGAATCATTCTACAATGGAGCATCGGGCTGGCTCTCTGCAGACAGCAATGTAGGGTCCCTGGATCAGCGTTATACTGCCTGAACAGAGGCACGCTAACTTGCAGATGCCAGTTTAATATCATAACGATGTAGGGCGGCACAGTGGGCTACCGGTTGGCGCAATCGCTTTACAATGCCATTCTGTAAGATTGGGGTTCAGTTCCTGCCGCGGTCTATAAGGAGCTTATACGTTCTCTCTGTGACTGCGTGGGTTTCTTGCAGCTACTCTGGATTCCTCCCACATCCCAAGGTTATACTGTAACGGTTAGTGAGCTGTGGGCATGTGATATAGATGCCAGAAGCATGCTGACACCTGATCTAGCAAGACAATAGTTCAAATGCAGCACAATTTCCTGCACACTGTCAACAATACCTCTTGATATATATTCTATCCCTCCAGTTATAAAACCAACTGTCTGACTTGCTTTTCTGTAGCTTTATATTTTTCTGTTGACTTGTTTATCTGCACCCTGACTTTCCCATACTATTGTCACAGTCTGAGAGTTGGCACAACAATGTCTTCTTAGGAGGCACTGGGATGTTCAATAAAGGCCAGCCTTGGCAACAAAACTCAGATGAGTGAACGTTACAAAAAAGGGATGCCATTTAAAAACCAATTAATTCAAGAAAAAAAGCAAGTTTCTTTGAAATTTGTAGTTATGTTGTTCTATTTGAGCCCATTTTAAGATCTTCCTGCAGACACCAAGAAAACAATAGCCTTGTCATTGTGTTTGCAGGCTTGCATAGCTCAATGAGTTGGACAGCTCTGTTGGCTGGATTCAGGCTTTCTGCTTTACCTCTTGGTAGGGTCATCCATGCCAAACAGGTCAAAGGGTAGAGGGCAGACCAAGAGTGATCCACCGATCCTCCTCGTTTGGAGGTTCAGTTCAGGGCTAACACCTTGAATGGTAAAACAAAATTGTTATGGAAACAGCAATGAAGAATCCTTCTACTTCTGAGTGTGACAGTATTTCTGAGTCTCAACCTGGGACTTGCGTTGCTGACAGTCGTGGAAACTGAGAGGAGGCTACTGACAAGATGAAGGAAGCCCTGAACACTGCCGGAGATGGAGGACCTTCATTGCTGAACCTAAATGCCAGTGGCATAATGGGCAGTAAGTAAGTAAGTTGCAGCCACCAGCAACTTGTGTGACTTGAGCCACAGATATGCAAAGACCATACACAGAAAATTAATGAATGCAAAGTAATCACTGCCGCTTTATCAATATATAATTTGCAGATGATTGGTCGGAAGTAGCACAGCCAATACATATTTTACACTCACTTTGCTAATCACATTTAATTACCATGACACCCAAGCACTTACCTAGCTCTTCCTTGAATGGCTGCTGCTTACATAGTTATTTCAAGTCTCCCAATCCTAAATAAAGCTGTCATTTTTTAACTTTATTATGCAAAAGCCATTTAAGCAAGCAATACACAGAACCAACATTTGTTACTTACATTAACTCTTTTTCCCTTTCCCCGAGGTACAGAAGCTGAAAAATACTGCCAATTTTTTTAACACAATTGTCACATACTAAAAATAATAGCTTCCTGTGAGAGAGCAGTCAGTAACCAGTATATAATAGAGGATACAGAATTTAAGAGCCGGGGTCTCTTGAGGAGTTGCCTTTTAATGCAGGGCGTTGCTGTGATCCGCGATGCACTTCCTGAAGGTGCAGTGAAAGAAAATGCGACAACTTTCTGAAGTGAATTGAATAAACAGGAGGCGGAGGAGAGGTGCACAGGTGATTGAGGTGTAGAGCTCAAGGGTCACGAGGTGATGTTGTGGATCTATAAGATTCTGGTCAGACCACACTTGGAATATTCTGTTCTGTTCTGGCGGTGTCATTATAGGAAGGATGTGGAACAGTAAAGAGAGTGCAGAGGAGGTTTACCAGGAGGCTGCCTCGATGAGAGAGTGTATCTTCTGAGGAAAGGTTGAACAAGCCAGGGCTTTTCTCTTTGGAGTGAAAGTGTATGAGAGGTGACTTGATAGCACTGTACACAGATCGAGGGAAGAGGCAGAAATTTTTTTCCCCAGAATGGAAATGACTAATACAAGGCGGCATATTTTGAAGGTGGCTGGAGGGAAATTATGAGGAGGATGTCAGAGGTACGTTTCTTTACACAGAGTGTGGTGAATGCATGGAATATCCTACTGAGCTGGTTGTAGAAGCAGATATATTACGGCCATTGAAGAAACTCATAGATAGCTACATGGATAATGGGAAAAATGGGGGGTTATTTAGGAGGGAAGGGTTAGATTGGTCTTCGAGTAGGTTAAAAGGTTAGCACAACATTGTGAGCTGAAGGGCCTCCATTGTGCTGTAATATTCTTGTTCTATGTACTAAATAATTAAATGGGGAGGGGGCAGAGAGAAGAAGTAGAGGAAATAGATTAAGTAAAAAAGGGGCAAGGAAATAAAAATAAAAATTTATAAAGATTAGCTTTATTTGTCACATATACATCAAAACATCAAGATATACATTGAAATGTATTGTTTCATGTCGAAGTCCAACAGAATCAGGTTTATTACCTCCAGTATGTGTCGTGAAATTTGTTAACTTTGCAGCACTACAATGCAATATATGATAGCACAGAAAGAAAAAAATAAGAAAGTCAATTACAGTAAATATATATATATATTGAATAAATTAAGAATAGTGCAAAAACAGAATATATATTAAAAAATAGTGAGGTCTTATTGATAGTTTCAATGTCCATTTAGGAATCATATTGTAGAGGGGAAGAAACTGTTCCTGAATTGATGAGTGTATGCCTTCAGGCTTCTGTACCTCCTTCCTGGTGGTCACAATAAGAAGAGGGCATGTCCTGGGTGATGGGGCTCCTTAATAAAGGATGTCTCCTTCATAAGGTACTACTCCTTGAAGGTGTCTTGGGTACTATCGAAGCTAGTACCCAAGATGGAGCTGACTAATTTTGCAACTTTCTGTAGCTTCTTTCAGTCCTGTGCAGTAGACCCCCAACCCAACATCAGACAGTGATGCAGCCTGTCAGAATTCTTCTCCATGATACATCTGTAGAAGTTTTTGAGTGTGTTAGTTGACAAACCAATCTCTTCAAACTCCAAATGTTACATAGCTGCTGTCTTGCCTTTTTTTAATAGCTACATCAATATGTTGAGACCAGGTTGGATCCTTAGAGATCTTGACACCTGAAATTGCTCACCCTCTCCACTTCTGATCCTTCCATGAGGATTGGTTCATGTTCCCTTCCTGAAGTCCACAATCAGCTCTTTCGTCTTACTGACATTGAGTGCAAGGTTGTTGCTGTGACATCACTCCACTAGCTGGTGTATCTCGTTCCTGTACACCCTCTCATCTCCATCTGAGATTCTACCAAGAAGTACTTAAATCACTCAGGGTATCTAAAATTTCAAAGGTAAATGTCAGCAGCTCAGAAACTAAATGATCAGCAGTATCATTTTATCTTCCCTTCTATTTAATTCCTCTCCTAGAATGGTTATTCTTGCTACTCTATGAATTATCACTTTATTTGTCTTCACAATTTGTTGCATTTTCACTTAATTTCTTAAATACATTTGACTAATTTTTCTTTCTCAATATATTGCAGTCCTGACAGATGGGATCAATTTTGACATGCAGTGCACCATTAACCACCCAAAGTCAGGCATACCTGGGAGCCAGATGGAGAGTAAACCTCTCTCTTATCTGCCCTGCATGGATTAACACCCAACCATGGAAAATCCTTTCCTATTTTAGGAGCTTAATTTTTTTCTACATGTGTGGCACTAACACTTGGTGCTGGTTTGAGGAATGTATCTCAATCCAGTATGACTGTTCATTACCCATTAATAACAACAAAAAATATAGAAGCAGAATTAGGCAATTTGGCCCTTAGAAGAAACCACAGAAGAACTGCAGCACAGAAACAAGCCTTTTGGCCCTTCTTGGCTGTGCCGAACTATTTTCTGCCTAGTCCCACTGACCTGCACACGGATCATATCCCTCCATACACCTCCCATCCATGTATCTGTCCAATTTATTCTTAAATGTTAAAAAAAGAACCCCCATTGACCATCTCATCTGGCAGCTCACTCCCACCACTCTCTGTGTGAAGAAGCCCCCCCTAATGTTCCCTTTAAACATTTCCCCCCTCACCCTTAACCCATGTCCTCTGGTTTTTTTCTCCCCTTGCCTCAGTGGAAAAAGCCTGCTTGCATTCACTATCTATACCCATCATAATTTTATATACCTCTATCAAATCTCCCCTCATTCTTCTACACTCCAGGGAATAAAGTCCTAATCTATTCAACCTTTCTCTGTAACTGAGTTTCTCAAGTCCCGGCAACATCCTTGTAAACCTTCTCTGCACTCTTTCAACCTTATTAATATCCTTCCTGTAATTTAGTGACCAAAACTGAACACAATACTCCAGATTCGGCTTCACCAATGCCTTATGCAACCTCATCATAACATTCCAGCTCTTATACTCAATACTTTGATTAATAAAGGCCAATTTACCAAAATCTCTCTTTATGACCCTATCTACCTGTGATGCCACTTTTAGGGAATTTTGTATCTGTATTCCCAGATTCCTCTGTTCCACTGCACTCCTCAGTGCCTTACCATTAACCCTGTATGTTCTACCTTGGTTTGTCCTTCCAAAGTGCAATACCTCACACTTGTCAGTATTAAACTCCATCTTGAAGTCTGTCTCACCATTTAATTATTGCTGTCTTTTCAACCTCATTGTCCTATCTTCTCCCCATAACTCTCAAACTCCTAATCAATGAAGAATCCATCAATCTTTGCTTTAAAAAATAATAATAATAATGATAATAATTGACTTTTTTTTTCTACAGTCCACCCTAGCAATGATTTCCACAGGTTCACCACCCTCTGGCTGAAGAAATTCCTCCTCACCTCAGTTTTAAAGGAACATCCTTTTAGTCGGAGGTTGTGCCCTCAGATTCTAGTTCTCCTCCTATTGAAAACATCCTCACCATGTCCACTCTGATTAGGCTTTATGGCCTTACCATTCAGTGTGTATTAAAACTCACTTATTAAATGTCCATTCCTTTCTCTTTGAAATGCACTTTAAGGATACCTATTGTGGTAAATCTAGTTCAGCACAAGCAAACAGTGGATACCCTGCAACCTTTTCCTTCAATCTCATTGAATTATGGAGGACAGCGTGTGTGTATAAATGTCTTTCTCCAGCAGACTTCATCATGATCATCATGACTCCAGTATTTCTACTATTTTTTAATGTTTCTTAATTGTACATATTTTTTTTGTGTTCTGTTGCTGAGCATTTGTGAACCATCTGATTGGCCCATCAGAGTTCTCTTTGGGAACTAGTTGACTTGATCAGCATTTCTAATCTGGCTATTGTTCATGATTGCACTTAATAAAAAAAAAAGGACAGAATTCTGCTGCTATACTGTATGTTATGAAAGAGCTATTTCAGAGAATTTTTGGTACAGACTTAGTAAGTTAATAGCATAACAGGTGGCGTCATACTATCAGTAGACAGGCTCTTATCTCTGAGTCAGTGGACTTTCGAGTGGGAAAAACCCAAACCAAAAATTCTTGGCAGATACTCAACTACTGTACCAAACAAATGCAACAGAAGTTCCAACTTTCACATGGAACATTAAATTAACAGTCCGTTCTGCTCCTTCACGTAAATATAGAACAGATGGGGTCTTCAGCCTACAATGCAGTGTCAAACCTTGAACATACTCCATGATCAATCTAATGCTTCCCTCCTACATAACCGAGAACCCTCCACTTTTCCTTTATCCATGTGTCTATCTTCAAAGTCTCTTCAATGTCCCTAACATATCAGCCTCTACTAAAAGCAACACACACAAAATGCTAGAGGAGCTCAACAGGTCAGGAGGTATCCATGGAGAAAAATAAACAGTCAATGTTTTGAGCAAAGACCCTTCATCAAGACTGGAAAGGAAGTGGGAAGAAGCCAGATAAGAAGGTGGGGGAGGAAAAGGAGTACAAGCTGGCAAGTGATAGGTGAAACCACGTTTCAGAAGGTGAAGGTGGGTGACTGGGGGATGGGGGGAATGAAGTAAGAAGCTGGGAGGAGATAGGTGAAAGAAGTGAAGGGATCTGACTGGGGGGAGGGGGGAGAGTTTGCCATAGAAAAAAGGGAAGGGGGAAGGAGGTGATGGGAAGGTGAGAAGTGAAGGGGTGAGATAGTAACCATTTAGGAATGGAAAAAGAGACAACTGGGAGGGGAGAAAAGTTATCGGAAGTTAGAGAAATCAGTGTTCCTGCTGTCAGGTTGGAGGCTACCCTAACGGAATATGAGGTGTTGTGCCCCCACCCAAGTGTGGCCCAGTATTTACTGGTATCTGGTACTTTTTCCCAGTAGATTTATCCTCACTATCCTGACCAATATTTATCCCACAATCAACATTACTGAGAATAGAAAATCTTACTGTTAGCTCCTGCTTGCGGGAGCTTGCTGTGTCCACAGTGGTTACAACATCAGCATAAACACATTTCCAATGGTAGCTCTTTGGCTGTGAAATGTTTAGGAATATAACGAAAATTCCAAGAACTTCTTGTAACATTTTACCTTTCCTCAAAGTTCAAAGTATACGCACAGTATATGTCACCATAAACTACCTTGAGGTTCATTTTCTTGCAGCTGTTTGCAGAAAAATAAAGGAATAAAATAGAATTTATGACCAACTAGACAGTACATAAACAAAGACTGACATGCATCCAATGTGCAAAGAAGAAAGTTCAAAGTTCAAAGTAAATCTTATTATCAAAGTACATTTGTACATATATATCACCATATTCAGCCCTGAGATTCATTTTTTGTGGCATACTCAGCAAATCTATTAAATAATAACAGGATCAGTGAAAGATCAACTAGAGTGTAGAAGACAACAAACTGTGCAAATGCAAATGTAAATAAATATCAATAAATAGCAAGAACATGAGATAAAGAGTCCTTGAAAGTGAGTTGATTGGTTGTGGGACCATTTTAATGATGGGGCAAGTGAAGTTGAGTGTAGTAATCCCCTTTTGTTCAAGAGCCTGATGGCTGAGGGGTTATAACTGTTCCTGAACCTGGTGGTGCGAGTCCTGAGACCCCTGAACCTCTACCTGATAGCAGCAGCGAGAAAGAGCAAGACACGGATGGTGGGGTTCCCTGATGGCGGATGCTGCTTTCCCACAACAGCAATTCATGTGGATGCAGATGAAAATAATAAACTTAAAAGTTAAATAAATAATACTGAGAACATGAGTTGCAGAGTTCTTGAACGTGAGTCCATAGGTTGTGGAATCATTTCAGAGTTGAGGTGACTGAAGTTATCTATGCTGGTTCAAGAGCCTGAACCTGGCTTTGTGGGACCTAAGGTTTCTGTACCTTCCCATCAATGGAAGTAGCAGGCCTCCTACCTACTGTCATGCAGGATGTCAAACGTTACACCAAAATAGTGAATATTAGTAAAATAGATGTTGAATTAAGTAATATAACTGGATTTAATACAGCTGGAATACATGTATGGGAAACTTTAAATCTTGAATATAAATATCACTCCTCCTAAGTAGTTCTAAGTAATACATTTTAAAAACTTAAATATTTCATACTGTGCAGGAAGAAATGCTTTCAGGTCCTGCTTATATCTCTTACTTTATACAACATGTCAGATGTACAAAAAATAAGTTGCGCTCAAAGGATATATACATATTTCAAACATTGCAGAGGGAAATACTGCACTGATTGTTTAAACAACGCATGAAACACTATAAAGTAGCCATAAGACTTCAGAGGAACTTTTGAACAAATCTTGATTGATGAAGAACACATTACTCTGTATGCTTGTGTCTTTTAACAATCTGTTTTCACAGCAAGGCTGCCACATCACTAAAATCCCACCATCATACCAGCAAGCAATAAATTTTCTTTTGCATCGTGCTGAATATATGTTCCATTCACTTTCTGGAAATGTCCTCATTGTATTCACATTATTATAAAGTAGCACAATTACAGTCCGTCCCTGGGTAACAAACTGGTTCCATTTTTTCAGATGTCTATCAGTCAATTTGTAGGTAAAGTCGGAAAATACACAGGAATAACTTGATATGGTGCCCATGCCTACACAGTACTGTAAGGAACAGAATCAAAGATAAATAAGACCAATAAAAAGAGCAAGTACTAAAACTAAAAGTGGAGAGAGAGAATGGAAACCGGTTCTGTAGTTCAGAGAAATGAAAGTATGCAAATTGTTGAACATTTGAATTTAATAATATTATGGGAGCTCATTCATCTGTAGGGGCCTTCAAAATGTTGGGCTTTTGAAACATGAAGAGAGGTTTAAGACCATAGGAACATAAGATATCAGAGCAGAATTTGGCCATCCATCCCATTAAGGTTGCTCTGCCATTCCATCATGGCTGATTTATTATCTCTCTCAACCCCATTTGCTTATTCTCCCCATAACTTTTTAAGGTCCAGTACTAGACATGGCAATCTACCACCATAACATTATTAATGCCAGCTGTTGATCACAGAGTAAAATGATGACATAATTGGCGACATTTCTGAAACCAATGAAAAAAGGTAAGATTTTCTTAATGCACAAATACACAAGACAGATGTACAATCATACAACTCATCCCCAAGGTTTTAACTTGTGCACGATTAAAACATTATATTTTTGGCGTTAATAATTATTAATGGCTAAGTTTGACAGCGAAAAACTATCAAACAAAATTTAGATATACGTTGTTGTGGGCATTCAAAGGAAATCTGTTCATGCTCATGAATTCCATAGAAATTAATATTGAGGAAAATGAACATCATAAACTATTCATAGAAAGCCAGAGAAAAGCCAAAGGCTTTTGTGTTGTGTGTGCAAGGACTTCCAAATCTCTCTCTAAACACAAACACTTCCCCACTGCAAGCCTTCTAAAAAGTAATTTGGTCTTCTTTTCCACCACTCTGGATAACTCTGCACTTCACACATTAACTCTCTGCCACCCTGCGTGTTTTTTACGTAGCTGATTATGTAGCCAGTTCCTGGATGTCAACATCTCTGAAGATCTATCCTGGGCCAAACATCTCGATTCAATTACGAAGAAGGCATACTAATGGCCATATTTCATTAGGAGCTTGTGGAGATCTGGTATGTCACCAAAGACTTGAGCAAATTTCTACAGTTGTACCATAGAGAGCATTCTAACTGGACGTGGAAGGGCCAATGCACGGGATTAAAAAAGCTGAAAAGGGTTGCAAACTCAGCCAGCTCCATCATGGGCACTAGCTTCGCCATCGTTGAAGATATATTTAAAAGGAAGAAACTCGGAAAGGAAGCATCCATCATTAAGGAACAAGGTATGCTTTTTCCTTATTACTACTATCAGGGAGGAGGTCCAAAAGCCTGAAGACACATACTCAATGTTTTAGGAACAGCTTCTACACCTCTTCATCAGATTTCTGAATGGACGATAAACCAATATATGAACACTACTTCACTATTTCTCTCTCTTTTTGCACTAGTCATTTTATATATATAAATTGTAATTTACATTACCTTTCTGTACGAGGGGTGATTGATAAGTGGCCTTAGGTAGAAGGAGTCAATTTTAGAAAACCTAGCACATTTATTTTTCAACATAGTCCCCTCCTACATTTACACACTTAGTCCAGCGGTCGTGGAGCATAGGTATCCCTTCTTTATAGAAGTCAGCGTCTTGGACCTCCAGAAATTGGTTCACAGCAGGGGTGATTGATAAGTTTGTGGCCTAAGGTAGGAGGAGATGAGTTATACAGCTCTCATTACATTCACATACAGTTCAACTCTTTGAGTGATTATGCAGAATGTTTGAAGTTAATAACTCCTCCTTCTACCTTAGGCCATAAACTTATCAATCACCCCTGCTGTGGACCACTTCTAGGGGTCCAAGATGCCGACTTCTACAAAGAAGGGATCCATATGCTCCAGGACCACTGGACTAAGTGTGTAAATGTAGGAGGGGACTATGTTAAAAAATAAATGTGCTAGGTTTTCTAAAATTGACTCCTTCTAACTTAGGCCACAAACTTATCAATCACCCCTCATATTACACTGTAAAGCTGCTGCAAAACGACAAATTTAACGACATATGGCAGATATTGAACCTGAACTGGTTCTGATCCTAGTTAAATACTTGCAAAATTTGCTTCACTACACAAGGGTGTGGTCTATCCAATATGCTATCTCTTGAAAGTGACAATCTTTGTTGTGTACTATAGGCATCGCTTAGTCTCGTGAGGCCATGGATTTGCACCTTGGAAGGATCTTAAATTTGTTGTTTTGCAGCAGCTTTACAGTGTAATATGAGGGGTGATTCCAGGACGCAGGCCTGGGCAAGGTTGTATGGAAGACCGGCAGTTGCCCATGCTGCAAGTCTCCCTCTCCACACCACAATGTTGTCCAAGGGCAGGGCACTAGGGCCAATACAGCTTGGCACCGGTGTTGTCACAGAGCAATGTGTGGTTAAGTGCTTTGCTCAAGGACACAACACGCTGCCTCAGCTGAGGCTCGAACTAGCGACCTTCAGATCACTAGACCGACACCTTAACCACTTGGCCACACGCCAACTGTGTACAATGGACACCAACATTTCCTAGTAAAATATCCAAGTGGCTATCCATCAAACATGGACCTAGATCACACAAAGCCCTAGCGTGTGCGAACTTAATAACCATGCAAGAACATTCTTTCAAACAGAAGCTTGAGAAAGCAATTACAATTCAGAAAGAGGGTTTTCTTTCTCTTTCACAGCCCACAGGAAGCAACATCAACTGGGTGCTCCTTGATGGCAGCTAATTCAGAAGTTCAATGGCTCCGGGCCTGTACCTACTGGAGCTTGGAAGAATGAGTTGTTGGTGGTGAGGTGGTGGGTTGGATTGAAATCTCATTGATACCTATCGGATAGGCCTACTTGGAGCGGAGGTGGAGAGGATGTTTCCTATAGTAGAGGAGGGCACTCAGCCACATCACATTAGAACAGAGTTGAAGAGGAATTTCTTTAGCCAGAAGCTGGTGAATTTGAGGAATTTCATTGCCACAAACAGCTGTGGCGGCTGAGGCATTTGGTATATTTAAAGTGGAGATTGATAGGCCTTTGATTAATAAGGGCATCAAAGGTTGTGGGAAGAAGGCAGGAGAATGGCATCGAGAGGGATAATAAATCAACCATGATGGAATGGGTTGAATGGCATGGTTCTGCTCCTATGTCATATGGTATTATGGTCAGTTACTCTTATCTGCATTCCTGATATGAATTTCAAATAGTTGAGGCAAAACTTGGTGAGAGTGGCACAAGAATCCATCACTTGGCCCATCTAATGCATGCTACATCCAATCAGTCCAACTCCACTGGTCTATTATTACAGCTGTGAACGTCTATTTCCCTGAAATTCCCTGAAATACATGTTCACTTTGCTTTCACCACCCTTATCAACAGTAGCTTCCACATCATTATTATTGGCTATGTTAAAAAAAACTTCCTCAAAACTTTACATATGATCCTTGGCAACATGTGATCTGATCACGTCCATCTTTCTGTACACCAAGGACAGAAGGGGCTACCTTGCCTTTACTGACATTGTGAAATCATTGCAGTGACATTCAGATCAATGTTACCATTTTGAATTTATGTGAAATCTATGCTTAAAATATTACAGCATATTCAATAAAATACTATAACCTGCCAAAGAAAGCATTGCTTGCCTGACTGATGAAGACAACATCTGAGAAGAAATTGATTTATTGGACAATCATCCAACTGAAATATGCTTTGCAAATTTTCCAACAGTTTTGGTATTTCAATGCTGTGGTAAAAAGATCTTATATTGTTCAGGACAGCCAAAGAGTTAACTTAAAACTTGGTTGATTGCCTATTGCTTACAGAAACTAATGAAAAAGTATCTGTATAATACAAATTTTTATCACACTGGGCTACCAGAATATTAACCTCTAATAACTCTAAATAAACTTAAAATTATATTAGAAAAACAATTCAGACTAGATACAGTACAATACACACTAAACGTTGGAGGAAATCAGCTGGTCAGGCAGCATCAGTGAAGAGGAATAAACAAGCAGAAGCGTCTTGGCCCAAAACGTTGTCTGATAATTCTTCTGAATAGATACTACCCGATATGCTGATATTCTCCCTCACATTGTGTGCTGCTTAAAGGTCTCGGTCCAAAGCAGTGAGTATTTATTACTCTACATAGATGATGCCTGATTTGCTGACATACTCCAGTACTTTGTGTGTGTTGCTCTGGACTTCCAGCATGTACAGAATAACTTGTGTTTCAGACTAGGTACTTGCAGGTTAGTTGTAAAATGTCTACAAATGTGTTTCATTTCATTATTCTTGTTTTCTCAAGAAAATGAAATGCAGCTATTTGTTCAATGAACAGTGTGTTTTTTTTAAAAATTGTAATTTTAAAATAGGCATGGCAATTACAGTGGAAGAAGATTGCTGATTTGGATTACCAGCAGGAAGATGAAAATGAAACAAAACCAAGGAATTAGAAGGCAGCTTTGGAAAAATAGGAAAAACAATTATCTATCTTTCTGCTAATTTTATTTTATCTTAATGTTTTGTCATCATCAGGGCACGTTTCAAATTAGCTTTCTTTTAGTAACTTGCACAACTTTTTGAGCACAGAGGGGATGAGAAGTTTCTGGGGAACTTTCACAGCTAAATCCAAGTTTATCTTTTCTGATGTGTGCAATTTCCAGTAGGGGTCACCGGGCTGCAATCAGGAACAGGTTCTCATCCAGATGCTTCGTGCATCCCTCTGCCACCTTTTCAGGGAGTCTGCAGCTACCCTCTGGGTGGCAAAAATTTCTCCTCGGATCACCTCTAAATTTTTATTCCTCACCTTAAAGATCTCTGTGATGAGGTAAAGTCTCTTACAACTTACCTTATTTATGTGGCTCATAATTCTACCTGCCTCTGTTATCTCTGCCCTAACGCGTCCATCTCTGGATTAGTTACTCAGTTACCTTCGTGATCAAAGCATTGGATTTAACAAATAGCCTCTGTCTGTGGCCAGGTTACCCAGGCCTAAAGGGAAGAAACTGCAATTGAAGGAGTTGGGTTGGGTGTAGAGGCTGACATTTTGGTTTGGAGTTGGGCTGGAACTAGAATTGGAATTGATTTATTATTGTCTCAAGTATTGAGGTACATCATGTATACTCTTCTGACAGACCAAATCGTTACACAGTGCACTGAGGTAGTACAAGGTAAAGCAATAACAATGAGGAAAAGAGTGTAACAGCTAGAGAGAAAGTACAGTGCAGGTAAACAATAAGTTACAAGATCATAATGAGATAGATTGTGAAGTCAAGAATCCATCTTATTCTACTAAGGAACCATTTAACAGTCTTTCATCTTGAGCATTGTGATACTTAATTCAGTATCATCTGCCCTGGGCCAGGCCTGCTATAACAGCCTGACTCCATTCTGTATCCAGCCAGGATATTTCCTGAGGATACCCAAAATGTCCTCTGGTACTGAATCACAGAGTCATACAATAGGAAAGCAGGTCCTTTGACCCAACTGGTCCATAGAGACCAAGATTCCCATCTAAGCTACTCCCATTGGCCTGTGTTTGGCCCATATCACTCTAAATCTTCCCTCTCCATGGATATTGTTAACATGGTTGCCAGCTCATTCCATATACAGAGATCATTTTCTAGGTGAAGAAGTTGACTCTCACATTTCTATTAACGCTTTACCCTCAACTAGTTATTGATTCCACAACCCTGGGAAAAAGACTGTAGAGATTCAGTCTACTACCATCTCTCACGATTTTATACACCTCTATAAAATCACCCCTCACATTTTTACACTTCAATGAATAATCCCCCTCCCCCCAACATGCTCAAACTCTCTCCATAATTCAATCCTTTGCATCTTGGCAAAACCACATCAATCTCCTCTGCACCATTTCCATCTTAGTGGGATCTTTCCTATAACAGGATGACCCAAAACTGAACACAAATGCAACCTTTGTGTCTGATCAATGTCCACGAACAGAGCAATGGCACAGCTGATGTTGCAACATATATGATGCTTGTCCTAGGAACGTAATATATTGTAAACCCTTGAGCACTGGTCCAGTTTGGATTGACCATGGTAGGGATAGGCTCTAATATTATACCTCTATCTCCAACTAAAACTGCAGATTGGTTTCTGTGGTAACATTATTTCAGTTATGGAGATTTAGTTTGGCACCAAGCTTCCTTGCTGTGAGAGCGGGGCCTGTTCACTGTAAAAAAAAAGCAGGTTAAGATCAGGTCATGGCAGGAAGTGAGTGGGATCAGAGCAAGTAAATGATTCAACCTATTTTACTTCCTCTTCAGGCAATGGCTTTTGAAATCAGTGCTAATAGGGTCTGTATACATGTAGTAAAGTAATAAATGTTAGTGTTATACTATCACATTACCAATCGTGTAGCAACTTTATCTGGAATTATATTAATATGGACTTGCATTTAGACCTAATACACTTCATACTTTATACTTTATTGTCGTCAAACAATTGATACTAGAACGTACAATCATCACAGCAATATTTGATTTTGCGCCTGCTGCTCCCTGGATTACAAATATTACATATTAAAAATATTAAAAATAGTAAAAATTAGTAAATATTAAAAATTTAAATTATAAATCATAAATAGAAAATAGAAAAATGGAAAGTAAGGTAGTGCAAAAAAACCGCGAGGCAGGTCCGGATATTTGAAGGGTACGGCCCAGATCCGGGTCAGGATCCGTTCAGCAGTCTTACCACAGTTGGAAAGAAGCTGTTCCCAAATCTGGCAGTACGAGTCTTCAAGCTCCTGAGCCTTCTCCCGGAGGGAAGAGGGACAAAAATAATAATAAAATTTTTTAAAATCATATGCATCAGAAATGCATTTAAATGGGAAACCAAGTTTTGAGAGGAGAAAATATCAATTAAAATTCTCCTCAAAATACAAAAGTGGTGAACACAGCCTACCCATCCAGTGAATACAGGCCCAAAGCTGCTAAACGCTCCTCATACGTTAATCCCTTCATTCCCAGCATCAACCTCATGACTCTCCAATGGCAAATACATCCTTTCTGAGATAAGGGGCCCAAAACTGATGACAATACTCCAAGTGCGACCTGAATGGTGGTGAGGGAGGAAGTGTAAGGGCAGGTGTAGCACTTGTTCCACTTACAAGGCTAAGTGCTAGGAGGGAGATCAGTGAGAAGGGAAGGGTCTCGGCCCGATACGTCGACTGTACTTCCTCCTACAGATGCTGCCTGACCTGCTGCATTCCACCAGCATTTTGTGTGCGTTGCTTGAATTTCCAGCATCTGCAGATTTTCTTCTGCCAACATTCCATTTGCCTACTTTATCACAGACTCATCCTGTGAATTAACCTTCTGGGAGTCTTGCATGAGGACATTTTGCACCTCTGATGTTTGAATTTTCTCCACATTTAGATAACATTCTGCACTGTTGTTCCTTTTACCAAAATGCATCATCATACGTTTCCCAACACTGTATTCCCAAGAATGTTGCCCATTCTTCCAATCTGTCTAAGTCCTGCTGCAATTGTATTGCTTCCTCAGCACTACCTACCCTTCCACCTTTCTTTGTAACATCTGCAAACTTTGCCACAAAGCTATCAATTCCACTATCGAAATCATTGACAAACAATACGAAAAGTAGTGGTCCCAATGTGGACCCCTGAGGAACACCACTTGTCACTGGCAGCCAACCAGAAAAGGCCCCCTTTATTCCTACTCACTGCCTTCTGCCTGTTTGTCATTCCTCTATCCATGCAGTAGCCTTCCCGGAACACCATAGAATTTTATCTTGTTAAGCAGCCTCATGTGAGGCACCTTATCAAATGCCTTCTGAAAATCCAAGTAAATGACATCCGCTGTCTTTCCTTTGTCCACCCTGCTTGTTACTTTCTAGAAGAATTCTAACAGATTTTTCAGGTAAGATTTCCCTTTACAGAAACCATGCTGACTTTGACTTATTATATCATTAGTCTCCAAGTGCCCCGAAACTTCATCCTTGATAATAGACTCCAACACTTTCTCAACCACTGAGGTTAGGCTTGCTGGCCCATAATTTCCTTTCTTTTGTTTTCCTCCCTTCTTAAAGAGTGGAGTGACATTTGCAATTTATCCAGTCCTCTAGGACCATGCCAGAATCAAGTGATTCTTGAAAGATCATGACTAATACATCCGTTATCTTTTCAGCAGCCTCTCTCAGGACTCTGGGATGTAGTCCATCAACCAGAGTGGATAACTTCACTCACTCCAACACTGAACTGATTCCACAACCTATGAACTCTCTTACAAAGACTCTACGACTCATGTTTGCAATATTATTTATCACTAAGTTCTTATCATTATTATTTTGTTTTTCTTTCTGTATTTGCACAATTTATCTTCTTTTGCACATCGGTTGCTTGTCCATCTTTGTGTGTGTCCAGTCTTTCATCGATTCTATTGTGTTTTTTTGTACCTACTAAATTTGCCCACAAGAAAATGCATCTCAGGGATAGTACATGGTGACATAAATGTACTTTAATCATAAATTTACTTTGAATTTGGATCTCTGAATTAGATTATTGAGTTAGTTGTGTTTACTGATGAAAAACCAGCTCAGGGTTGGACCTTAAAAGTCAACAATTCCTCCCTCACCCCCACCCCACCAAGTTGCTGCTTGACCCACTGCATTCCTCATTTAGATTATTTGTTCTTCTTGCAACTTTTGTGTGTTGCATGTTGTATCTGCAATCTCTTTTGTCTGTCTTTACTGCTCTAAAACGTTCACGAGGTGTCTGGGGTGTCAGGGAGGGGTAGCACCTCTGGTGGGGAAATATGTTGCGTCCTTTTCAGGGCAGTTAGTCCACCTTTGGTCCCCACCTGGCACTCAGCTCTCACCTGTGGCTCCCCATAGCTGTTTGCATGCGACAGCGGTCACACCCCGGGCAACGGCTTCGACAAGCCGGCTAAACCAGGTGAGGGTAGCCGACAGGTCTCAAACCTTCGGTGTGATAGGAAGTTGTCTATCCCAGCATGTGAAGACAGACTCCGGCGGATTGAGCGGACGAGACCTATGGAAGGTCCAACAGTCAAGAAGGCGGCCTCTGCAAGCGTCGTGGAACGTGTAGAGCAGGACAAGACACAGAAGACGTCCTGGTCATCCACTGCGCCTAGTCCCATCTCCAGCCGTCTCGACTCTGTCTTGCCACTGGATCCAGATGGGAATTGGGAAGAGAGAGTGAGGCTGACGCTGCGCAACTCTCCCTCACTTAAATCCAAATCACGCGCTAGTCTCGACACCATCATAATGGTGTC
Source organism: Mobula birostris (assembly GCF_030028105.1). NCBI lineage: Eukaryota > Metazoa > Chordata > Chondrichthyes > Myliobatiformes > Myliobatidae > Mobula > Mobula birostris. The sequence goes on along the minus strand of NC_092387.1, from coordinate 53,957,572 downwards.
GAGGTCCTTCTCGACGTCAACGATGGACGAACAACAAAACGTTCACCAATAGATCTGTTAAGAATGTGACAAATGGAGTTGCCAACCACAATTAGACATTTGCACAGTCACAGTATTTCTCGTGGCTTGCTATGTGGAATAGGACTGTTGGGAATTGAAGATGAGCAAATTACCTTTGTTTGTCACGTGTACATTGAAACATCAAAACATACAGTGAAATATGTCATTTGCCTCAACGACCAATTCACAGTCCAACTATGTGCTGGGGAGCACATGGAGGAAACACACATGGTCACAGGGAGAACATTCAAATTCCTGACAGACAGAAGCGGGAATTGAACCTTGATCACTGGTGCTGTAAAGCATTAAACTAGCTGCCATGTGGGGGGAGAATTTCCCCCACATCCATCCTGGGTTCAACATACTGATGAATCCCAAAGGCGGCATAGCAGCGATAGAACCTTATTAGCAGTGAAATTCTGTGACATTAAGTTTTGATCAGTTTATAGTCAGCCCAGAAACAGGCCCTTCAGCACATCTCGTCTATGCTGAACTATTACTCTGCCTAGTCCCATTGATATGTACCTGGACCATAGCTTTCCATATCCCTCCCATCCATGCACTTCACCAAACTTCTCTTAGGGGCTGAAATCAAGCCTGCATCCAGCACTTCCACTGGCAGCTTGTTCCACACTTCCTCCACCCTCTGAGCGAAGATGCTCCTCCTCATGTTTCACCTTTCACCCTTAACCCATGATCTCTAGTTCTACCCTTACCCAACCTGACTGGAAGAAGCCTGCTTGCATTGACCTTCTCTGCAATACTCACCATTTATCCTCCCTATCCTTCAACTAATTTTATTTAACAGCTAATGAAATGACCCATACCACATTATCTACTCCACTCTCCACTAAAAACAGCAAGGATCTATCATTTGGATTTGACACTGTTAAATTAGGTATTCAAAAATGATTGTACTGTATATACTATTCAACAATCATGAGTTAAAATCAGGAAATATCAAAGTTCAAAAGTTCAAAGTAAATTTATTATCAAAGTACATATATGTCACCATATAGACCATAAGACCATAAGACAAAGGAGCAGAAGTCGGCCATTCGGCCCATCGAGTCTGCTCCGCCAACTTATCATGAGCTGATCCATTCTCCCATATAGTCCCACTCCCCCGCCTTCTCACCATAACCTTTGATGCCCTGGCTACTCAGATACCTATCAATCTCTGCCTTAAATACACCCAATGACTTGGCCTCCACTGCCGCCCGTGGCAACAAACTCAATAGATTCACCACCCTCTGGCTAAAAAAATTTCTTCGCATCTCTGTTCTGAACGGGCGCCCTTCAATCCTTAAGTTATGCCCTCTCGTACTAGACTCCCCCATCATGGGAAACAACTTTGCCACATCCACTCTGTCCATGCCTTTCAACATTCGAAATGTTTCTATGAGGTCTCCCCTCATTCTTCTAAACTCCAAGGAATACAGTCCAAGAGCGGACGAATGTTCCTTATATGTTAACCCTCTCATTGCCGGAATCATTCCAGTGAATCTTCTCTGTACCCTCTCCAACGTCAGCACATCCTTTCTTAAATAAGGAGACCAAAACTGCCCACAGTACTCCAAGTGAGGTCACACCAGTGCCTTACAGAGCCTCAACATCACATCCTTGCTCCTATACTCTATTCCTCTAGAAATGAATGCCAACATTGCATTCGCCTTCTTCACCACCACCTCAATCTGGAGGTTAACTTTAAGGGTATCCTGTACGAGGGCTCCCAAGTCCCGTTGCATCTCAGAACTTTGAATTCTGTCCCCATTTGAATAATAGTCTGCCTGTTTATTTCTTCTGCCAAAGTGCATAACCATACACTTTCCAACATTGTATTTCATTTGTCACTTCTTTGCCCATTCTTCCAATCTATCCAAGTCTCTCTGCAGACTCTCTGTTTCCTCAGCACTACCGGCCCCTCCACCTATCTTCATATCGTCAGCAAACTTAGCCACAAAGCCATCTATTCCATAATCCAAATCATTGATGTACAATGTAAAAAGAAGCGGCCCCAACACAGACCCCTGTGGAACACCACTGGTAACCGGCAGCCAACCTGTTTCCTGCCAATCAGCCAACACTCTATCCACGTATGTAACTTTCCCGTAATTCCATGGGCTAATGTACTACCATGAAATACATTTTCTTGCGGGAGTTCACAGTAAATACAAAGAAACACAACAGACAAAGATGGACAAACAACCAATGTGCAAAAGACAACAAATTGTGCACATACGAAAAGGAAAAGAGAAAAAAATAATAAGTAATATTGAGAACATGAGTTGCAGAGTCCTTGAAAGTAGGACAATGGGTTGTGGACTTGGTTCAGTGTCAGGGTGAGTGAGGTTATCCTAACTGGTTCAGCAGCCTGATGGTTAAGGGTTTCGCAGCAAGAAGATGTCAGTTCCCTCATGATGAAATAACTTGTACCAAATTGTTGACTATACACATATTGAATTCAAAATTAGTTAGCTTGAAGCATTGAGATGAGGAGAAGAGGGAAATAATGGAAGGATCAGTTGTCATGTAATCAAAGTCCCCACTTTGAAATCAAAGTGAGAATTTTTTACTTCAATCTGAAATGAATTTCATTTCACATCAATCCACAGGCATAAAACATTCACCCCATCAATAAAAAAAATTCCAACACAGACACAGTCCAAATGACCCTCTCTCTTCGCTCCCTTTTTTCCTTAAACAATGGGCCACTGGAAATCACAGGACCTTCACAGGAAGGGAATTTCCTCTTAAACAGCCCTGGGGTATGTCAAACACCATAACGTAACTTCAATGAAGTCTTTGATGTCCGTGGTTAACAGCCCCCTGCAAATGCACATACACACACACACACACTCACACTCACTGTGTGCTCATCCACTATTAGTCTATATTCTGCAGCCGCTTCACCATCTCTTCAGCTGAACAGCAAACATTGTTCACATTTTGCAAAATGTCGCTGAGCGGAGGAGAAAATACTGCTGTATGCTAAACAGCACGATTTCTCCTCCTTCCCTCCTTCTTTATGCAGCTTCATGTCCTGACCTTGCTTGTTCTATGCCCCATCCATCTTGGGCTGCTTAGCCATTTCAGTGGCTTCATACTGTGCAGATTAACACAATTCATCACCGCAATCATCCTCGATTCATCACCCTTTCCAATGAATGTTTTGACATCCAGTTAATTTTCTGCTGATGATTTATCAAATTATAATTACCATGCTCTGAAGGACTCATTTATTATGTTGATACATGATAATGATGCCAAAGTGGATTGAATTTTAAGTAAGTTCTTGCGATTATAACATATGCATTATTGTGAGTAATGTTTTACAATTTAGTTTTTTACAGCCATGAACTCTTGGGACTTTCTTAATGTTATAATAATCAATGCAAAAACTCAAATTGTTAATTCAATTTTTTCGTACAAATTGTTTGGCTAGAGAGCAGAGAGCATGAAAAAAAGTTCAATTAAATTCAAACCCACAATTTAAGAAGCTCAGTAATTAAAGAACACAGTAATTTAATCAGGGCTTCTGCAGTAACCCAAGTGAATGTGGCCAGCTTGCACTAACTCAAGGCTGTTCAGAGACTCTGTGCCAGCACAAATATTTCCTGTGAAGGGACACAGAGTAATACGGCGCTGCTCAGGCTTGGGGAAAAAAATCAGAAGGGAAAAATACCTGAGAGACTGTCTTTCAGAGGAAGGAATGGCAGCAATTCATTCTGGGGCCCTTTAACTTGACTAAATTATTGGGGATCCTACCAAGTGTGTCATAAATACACACACAAGATTGAAGGAAGCAGATGTGCTAACAGAAACAAATCTAATACACTTCCTGCAAACCTCCTGAGCATAATTTTATCTGAAACTGGAAAAAAAAGATAATATAAAAGACTTTTAAGTTCCTTATTCCTGCCCCCTTCTTCAACCCATAAGCATCTCCAGTGCTGCTCCCTCAGTGCTTTTTCTGCTCCTTATAATAGCAAGTCCCACTGGTTGTCCCAAAAGTGAAAGATGTGTCTGGTAAGTGAGAGAGGTCAAACATGAGCACAGCTATTTATTACATGTACTGCAACCAGATGGAAGCAACTCATCTATCAGGGGAGCTGTCATTCCCATCAGGCCGACTTCACATGAAATCCCCCTTCTTTTCTAATCCACACAAACTACACACTTCTCATTTTCACAGATTGCGCCCACTGTAATCCAAGTGCTGTTTCCTTTTAATCATTTTACCCATCACTGCGTGCTATTTTTACACACTCCCTTTTATCAATACCGGTTCTGTATCACTGGGAGATATTAAAATGTACCAGGGCAAGGAAGGGCGTTTCTGACACTTGCTCCCTCATTCATCAGCTCCTTATAGCCCTGTCGGTGACAATGAAAAGATTTCACAATACCATACAGCAGAAACTCATTCTCCCACTCATCCATCATGTTATTCCTGCAGTAGTTCCAGTGACCTAATCTGTAATGCATCAGTGCACAGTGTGGGCTGCTTAAAGCCACCCTTCTGTACTGTTCCCCAACCAAAATAAATACTACACTCACCAAAACAAAGGAGAGACTCCATAGTTTCCAGGTTGCCACAATGAATCCATCTCCGCCTGTCTGCTGTCTGCCCCATGTATTGATTTCATCCAGTAAAGAGGGGTTTGGTTAAATGCAGCAAAACAAACTTTTCAAAAGTTAAGGCTATTTGGAGGTCATTACCATGGACACACATGGAACATAGAAGAAGACAGCACTGGACAGGCTTTTTAGCCCATGACGTCGAGCTCATCCTGATGCCTATTTATTCCGAATATCCTCTTCCAGCGTATCATCCACGTTAGGATGTTGTTTTTGGGGTAAGGGCATGTAGCAAATAACTTCAGCCACCAATCTTTAGAGCTGAATATGGACTGTAGATTAAATTTAAAATGCAGCCCTGGACAATGGCTTCCTAAAAGTTGTGAACTGCAGTCAATTGGAAGACCAGACAATGTTGATCTAAATTAATTTTAGGTGTCTGTACTGTGGATGCAAAGAGAGAGGTGTGAAGGTTGTGTATAGTTCAAAGGAAGCATTGTGGATGCATTGTAAGCATGGAATTGTCCTTTGATGTTTAGCATATAAAATGCTGTGTGGTGTTGGGTCAAGCAGACATCTTCCACCAAAAAGGATCTCAATAGAATATCTGTCATGTCTCATTTTGTTAAATAAAGGGACTATTTCATTTCTACTTGTAATTTTCTCCAATGACATCATGCGACATCAATCCATATCCCTCCATATTCAAAGTTCAAAGTAAATTTTATTATCAACGTACATATATGTCACCATATACAACCCTGAGATTCTTGTCCTGTGGGCATACTCAGCAAATCTATAGAATAGTAACTATAACAGAATCAATAACATATCATGGATCTACCTAAAAGCCTCAAACTGCCCGCTTCCAATGCTTCTTCTGGTGACCCATTCCAGGCACCTAGGAATCTCTGAGTGAAAAAAAACTTGCCCCTCACATCATCCTTAAACATCCCCCCCCAACCTTAAAAAATGTCTTGACAATTTTTTTAATGCTGTGTAATCCCGAGAGCTAAGTATGTCATCAGATTGCTTTATCTTCTATAGTCTCAATTCTGCAAATAACAAATAGCTTTAATGCTCTTTAGGATGTGCACCATTTTGTATCATGTTCTAGTTTAGCAAATGGAAATTGCAGAAATGTAAAAGCTGTATGAAGTAGTGTACTCAGTCCAATACATCATGGGCACATCTCTCCCCACCTTTGGTAGTATCCACAAGACGTTGTCTTAAAAATGCGATATTAATTATCAAAGATCCCCACTTTCCAGCCAATGCCTCTTCTGACAGCTACCATCAGACAGGAAGTACAGAAGTCCTGAAGTCCCACAGCACACAAGAACAGCTACTTCCCTTCAACCATTCTGCTCTTGAATCAGCCAATAATCATAACCTCAGTATAGCATCACTATGACTGCTGTGCACTATACTGGACTTTCTTGTATATTTTTTGCATCATTTATGTTTAATTCTTGTTTATCTTGGGAATGCTAGTTACATAATGCTATGTGCATGCAATGCTGCTCCAGGTAGGTTTTTCACCAATGTATAGCTCACAGGACAATAAACTTGACTCAACTCTTGTCATCCCTATGTCAAATAAACCCCCAAATAAATTTCCAACCTGCAGCAGGCACAATTTTTTACTGCCATTTAAAGCAATAGTTCCAAAATATTATGTACAGTTTTAGTCAGCCTGTTATATGGCAACAGCCTGTTTTCCATATCGTACTGTCCTGGCATGTGTATCGACAACATAGACAGCTAGGGTGCAAATCCATGGTCGGGCCCAGCGAATGGTGTGCCTCCAGTAAATGAACAACATTAAGCTGGAAAGAGTACAAAGAAGACCTACAAGAATGCTACCAGAGTTATAGGGAGAGGTTGGTGAAGTTAGATGTTAATCCTTGTAACACAGGAGACTGAGGGGAACTTTATTGAAGTGCTTAAGATCATGAGGGGCAGAGAGAGCATGAATGGACACTTTCTTTTTCCTGGATATTGGAAACCAAAAAACTAGAGGATACAGGTTTAAGGTGAGTAGGAAAAGATTTAAAAGGGTCCTGAGAAACAACTTCTTCATGGCTAGGGTGGAGCGTTTATTTACTTATTTATTGAGCTACAGCCCTTTGCGCCTCGCCATCCAGCAATCCCCCAGTTTAATCTGAGCCTAATTGCGTGACAATTTACAATGACCCATTAACCTACCAACCTGTATGTCTTTAGACTGTGGGAGGAAAATGGAGGACCCAGCAGAAACCCATGCGGTCATGGACAGAATGTACAAACTCCTTACAGTCAGCGGTAGAAATAACATTTAAAAGGCATTTGGATAAATACATGGAGGGGAAAGTTTTGGATGGATACAGGCCAAGTGTGGGCAAGCAGACTGGTTTAAGGGGGCACATTCAATCAGCATGGATAAGTTGGGCTGAAGGGCCTGTTTTTGTGCCGTATAAAACCTTGGCTCTATGTGAAGGCACTTCAAACATCAGCGTCTGAAGTGACAGAAAGCAGGTGAACATCTGAACTTCTCTCCAGCCAGCTGCTCGAAGAGCAGAACGCATTCCGTGATGGATCTCGGCCCAAAATGCCGACTGTTATTCCCATCCATGGATACTGCCTGACCCACTAAGCTCCTCCAGGACATTGTGTATATTGCTCTTGATCTCCAGCTTCTGTAGTACCTCTTGAGTCCATAAAGCATTTGTCTCTTCACCATTCAGATGCCAAACAAACAGTGGGTCTCTGTTATTAGTCAGAACTGCTGACGATTATGAGCTTATGAGTTTGTAAAAATAAAGCTTTGCATTGATACAACACGTAATAAAACAAGACAACCACTTCTCACTGGATCAAAGTAGAGAATAATTTAAGTATAAAGTGGAGTTCTGAGTCAGATCTTTAAAACTGAGGTACAACACAAATGAGTTTTGCAACTTGAGCTAAAACTACTGCAAGTAACAAATTTATTTATAACATGAAAAATGTCTAATTGTAATTTACAGAATATTCATAAATTTGTATGAAGCAGGAGTAGGAGGAGGCTATCCATGCCTCAGTTCAACACTACTCAAGATCACGATTAATCTCTTCCCATCATTAGTCCACTATCCCTCAATTCGCTTAATGTCCATTGGAAACTTAAGAGACGATGATGGTGTTATCTGGAGCAACAAGCAATCCGCTGGAGGAACTCAGTGGGCTGAGGAGCACCTGTGAAAGGAAAGGAACTGCTGACGCATCAGGTCAAGAACCTGCTTCAGGACCGAGAGTAGTGTGGGGAAGTGACCAGCATAAAGAGGAGAAAGGGGAAGGCGAGACAGAAGTCTGAGGTGATTGACGGACTGAGGAGTGAAAGATGACATTTCACTCTCTGTACAGGTCATAATCCCTTTTCTGCTTTTAGTCCTAATACAGGGGTTTGACCCAAAACAGCAACAATTCTTTTCCTCTTACAGCTGCTGTCCAACCCTCTGACTTCCTCCAGCAGATTGTTTGCTGCTCCCCTAATGTCCAGATCCATGTTTGGAGTAAACACAATGACTGAACCACCACAGCCATCTAAAGGTTCACCACCCTCTGAATATAAACATTTTTTACACGGCCTTGAAGGAATATTAATTTTCAGAAACATATGTATTATTTATTTAAATGCTAATCATAACTTGTCCATTCTCACATCCTTTTGGAATATTTGTCAAACAACTACCACCAGCCAGCTCTCAAGTTTTCAAAGCTCCCTTTGGTGAGATTCAGAGCCAAGTTTTGCACTGCCTGACATTATTTTCACAAACAACTCAAATTTCATTTTATTATGGTCACTCTTCCCCCAGCGCCCCTTAACAAGAAGTTTTTCAATTATTTTTTTCTCTCCTTGCACAAAACAAAATTCAAAATATCTTTCTCCTCCATATGATACTTTAACAAGCTGATCTAGAAGAATCTTGTTCCATGAATTAATCTTTCACTGTCAAACAGCATGTTTCATTTGTCCAGTCTATATGTAGGTTAAAGTCTCCCATGATCACTATATTACCCTTGCTATATGTACCTCTAATTTCTTGATTTATGCCATGCCCTATATTGCAAATACAATTTGAGTTATAAATAACGCTTACCAATGCTTTGTGCCCTTTGCTATTTCTTAGCTTGAACCAAATTGTACATCATGATCTGTCAAGCCAAGATCATTTCTCAACACTGCTCCGATTTGTTCCTTTATTAATAGCGCTATCCTCCCTCATTTTGTCCTTCCTAAATGTTGAATATCCTTGTCATTTTAACATATATCTGTACTTCGGCATCCTTTGCTCCTTGGCTTTTTGTCACCAGTTTATCTTGCTTCCTACTTTTCAAAATTTCCCTTCCCACTTTGCTTCTTTCCTTCCTGCTTTCATGTAGAGGCTCTTTCACTTTTTCCAGTCCAGCCGAGAACTTCTCAGTATCCAGAAAAAAACACCTCTCTTGAACAGCAAAGTGTGGAACAGAAATCTCAACAGAATCAGGTTTATTATCAATGACATAAAGTATGTCCTGAAATTTGTAAATAAATAGTGCAAAAAGAGAGAAAAATATTGAGGTCGTGTTCACGGACCATTCAGATGTCTGATAGCTGAGGAGAAGGAGCTCTTCCTGAAGCACTGAGAATGTGTCTTCAGGCTGCTATACCTCCTCCGTGAGAAAAGGGCATGTCCTGGGTGGTGAGGGTCCTTAATGATGGATACCACCTTCCTGAGGCAGAAGATATACTCGATGGTGGGGAGGCTTCTGGCCACGTTGGAGATGGCTGAGTTTATAACCCACTGCAGTTTTTTTTCCAATCCTGTGCCTTGGTACTTCCATAGCAGGTGGTGATGCTGTAGGGTAATGTAACTGGTGGAAATGTACAAAATTCACAACCACCAATATTGAGTTGGAGTTCACATTCAGAGGCTGGTCTGACGTGATGACGTAATTACTTAAAGGACTTTTACCGCACTTTGTGTTCAGTATTTTTGGAGTTCAATAAATGAGTTGTTATGGTTTTTTTTCTTAAGTATAAAATGCCTCGCATCATTTCATTTGTGAAAACTAACAACGTAACCAGTCAGAATGTTACCTATGGTACATAATGTAAAAAATTGCTAGTCTTTTGTGACATAACAAATCCCCTCAAACTCCTAATGAAATAAAGCCACTTCTTTGTAATTGCTTCAAAATCTTGGGCCCAGGATAGATCTTCAGAGATGTTGACCCCCAGGATCATGAAAATACTTACCCTTTCCACTGCTGACCACTTGATGAAGGCAATCTTCATATTTGTACAGCACAGAAACAAGCCTTTCAGAAAATAAAAAACATCTTTTACATCCTGAAGCTCATAAACTGAGCTTTTGATTACTTTTTTTCTGGACTGCAATTGCTGTTGATCAGCAAGCTTTCTAATATTTCTGAAGATTAGCTGTAGTTCCTCGCGAAGTTGGCTGGAGGTGAGATGCAACATTGCAGTGGGAAGGAGGGAGAAAATTGTTGGGGCAATTATGTTGGCTCTTTTAACACTGAGGCTCTTTAAGGTTGGTTCTACTTTTGACCTTCTGATTTCTGTCTTGGTTTCTGCGAGTAGTTTGTTGAGAATCACAAGGACATTGAGAAGCTAATCAACCTCGAACACAAAGCATTCCTGGATTGGAATCTGAACCTTTATTCAAGGCCAAAGAAAGTGCTTTACCTTAAGGCAGAGGTCCAGCAGAAACCATGTGACCTAAAGAAACAACAGCAGGTTGAAAACACACTGGGGATTAATCAGCCTTGGCGTTGGTGGGTCTTCAGCGCTATAAAAGCCATCTACAATCCAAATACCCAAGGCCCCATCACACTGAGGGCCAAGAACAGTTTGAACACATCAGGAACAGAGAGGCAGCCTGCACCTATTGTGAGGAATGTTTTGAGGACCCTTAACTGCTACTCTGCCCTTGACTCCATCCCAAATCAGTGCACTTGAGCTAGAATTGAAGACATCCTGGTCCGACAAATTGACCAAAAAGTCATGTCCCAGATAAAATATAAGGCCTCGGGAGCAGATGGGAGCCCCACTGAAATCCTTAAACTCAGCAATGAAGGGCTTCAGTCACAAACTCACAATGCCATTCTCCACAAATGGGAGGAGGATTTTCCAGAGACGATGTAACTGGAGAAAGGAGGTACGCTCAATTTTGGTAACTACAGAGGACAATCCCTGCTTTGCACACAAGAGAGACGTCACCAGTTACTGCTCAGACAGAAACACCTCCCAGCAGCTAGTAAGCTGTTCCCTGAAAGAAACCATGGATAGGGGTAAGATGGTGGCACATTCTCACACGGCGGCCTCTCTGGGTCAAACAAAAGGTGTCATTGTTCATCCTTTACATCTTCCTCGTGACCGCAAGACACTGCTGGTTATCAAGAACATGAAGTACTGCAGGTCTACTCCACTAGCAAGTTGCTGGATAGCCAAAGGTCAGAGGTTCATTTTACTGTGATGGAGCCGGGTTTGTTGCACTGTTCAGCCACCCAGGGAAGACGGTACCAGACATGCACGGAGGCTATGTGTGATCCAACGGATGCAGCGAGTGATTGTCTAGGATGTTTTTGTTGTCATCACAAGACCCTGTTGGACATTCATAATGTAGAACACTGCAGATCCGATTCATTGATGAGACTGAAGGCGGGGAAGCTGCATGGCCTCAGCTCTGGCATGGGCCAGGTCCCATTTATGACTCAGGGCTGCCTGTCGTGGCCACGGAAGTAAGAGACACCGGAACTGGCAGTGTGCTTCTGCACCACCGTCCCTTCCCCCTCCCCCCCCCGCCATTGGTGCTGCTCTCCAGTGTTTGCTCAGTGGAAGACAAGCTGGACTGTGTTCGAATAATGCTGCACTGCATGATAAAGTGAACTGCTAAGTGCTGTTCTTGCAGAAATGTGGCTTCAGGACAATGTTCATGCACCATCAATCTACTGCACTATTTTGCAAATAGTGTGTTTGGCTGTATTCATGTGTATGGTCGAATAGTAATCACACTTGAACTTCAACTTGGTCTATCAAGTGCAAGGAGGACAAAACCTTCACCATGCAACAACTCCAAGTAACATGGAGGGAGCAGCACCAACCTTACATGGCCTTCTTCAAAGTTTAAAGACCAAAGTAAACATTTCTGTAATTCCATTTATGTCACCCTATACGTACAACACTAAGATTCAGTTTCTTGCGGGCATTCACAGTAAATATAAGACACAATAGAATCAATGATAGACTGCACCCAACTGGATGGATAAACAATCATTGTACAAAAGACAACAAACCGGGCAAATACGAAACTAAAGAAAAGAAACAATAAATAAACAAATAAATAATTAAGCAAGCAATAAATATCAAGAATGTGAGGTGAATGGTTGTTGAAAGTGAGTTCAGAGGTTGTGGAAATAATTCAGTGTTCATACTAGTGAAGTTCAGTAAAGTTATCCTCTTTGGTTCAAGAGCCTGATGGTTGAGGAGTATTAACTATTCCTGAGCCTGGTGCTGTGTGTTCTGAGGCTCCTGTACCTTTTTCCTGCAGTGAGAAGCGAGCATGGTCTGGACAGTGGGAGATGGATGCTGCTTTCCCGTGGCAGTATTCCCTGTAGATGTCCTCAATGGTGGTGAGGGATTGGTGGGCTTTATCCACTACTTTTTGTATTTTTTTCCATTCAAGATCATTGGTATTTCTATACCAAGCCAGTCAATATACACTCCATGACACATCTATAGAAGTTTGTCACAGTTTTAGATGACATGCCAAATCTGTGCGAAGTTCTAAAAAAGTAGAGGGGCTGTCGTGCTTTCTTCTCTATGGCACTTTTCAAAGTTCAAAGTAAATTTATTATTAAAGTACATGCTACATACAACTCTGAGATTCATTGTATTTTTTGCGGGTGTACTTAATAAATCCATAATAGAGTAATAACCATAATAGAAGCAATGAAAGGCCACAGCAACTTGCGCGTTCGGCCAGTGTGCAGTAAGAAGAGAGCATGTCCTGGGTGCTGGGGTTCCCTAATGTTGGATGCTGCTTTCCTGTGAAAATGCTTTGTGTAGATGAGCTCAATGGTAGGAGGGCTTTACCTGTGATGGACTTTTATGCTGGAGACAGGACAGATCCTCCCAGATAATACTGAGGATTTTAAAGTCGCTGACCCTCTCCACCTCTGATCCGCAATGAGGACTGGCTCATGGACCTCCAGATTCCTCTTCCCGAAATAAATAATCAGCTTCTTGGTCTTGCTAACATTGAGTGCGAGTTTGTTGTTGTGGCACCACTCAGCCAGATTTTTAGTCTCTCTCCTATATGCTGACTCATCCCCACCTTCGATTTGGCCAACAACAGTGATATCATCAGCAAACTTAAATATGGCATTGAAGCAGGACTTAGCCTCACAGTCATAAGTATAAAGTGGATAGAGTAAGTAGCTAAGCACATAGTATTCTGGTGCACCCGTGTTGATGCTGATTGTAGAGGAGATGTTGTTCCAATCTGAACTGACTGGGATCTGCAAGCGAGGAAATTGAGGATCCAGTTGACAAGGAGGCATTGAGGCCTAAGACTTGAAGTTTATTGACTAGTTTGGAGGGAAATGGTAGAATTGAATGCCGAGCTGTTGTCAATGAAGAGCATCCTAATGTATATATCTTTGATGTCCAGATCTTCCATGGTTGAGTGAAAAGCCAATGAAATAGCATCTGCTGCTGACTTGTTATGCTGGTGGGCAAATTGGACTGGATCCAAGTTGCTTCTTAGGCAGGAGTTATTATGTTTCATAACCAACATTTCAAAGCATTTCATCAAGTTGATGAAAGTGCTATCAGACAATTCTCATTGAGACAGGTTACCATGTTTTTCAACCTTGCGAAAGCGTTTGACTCCATCAGTCAAACGGGATGGAGGTACTCCCTCCCCAAATACAGCTACGCACAGAATTTCTGCTCCATCTTATATTTGCTACACAATGGCATGCAAAATCAGAGATATTTTTGCCAAGAATGATAATTATGTTTGCTTCTTTTAACACATAGTTTCCACAGGACAAATCAGGGTGGGCTCAATATAAAAAGCACCCTATCAAAAATGTCTTCATGCCAATAGTTTTTTTGTTTAAACACTCTTATGCTTCCTGAGAATCTAGTCTATCCACATGACATTTAGAGCAACTTCCGGTCATACCAGGGACAAGCACAATAATATTTAATGACAAAGCATGGTGAACAGCACTAAAGATTATTAATTTCCTTAAGTTTAGTTGATCCATTTTATACTTTGGAAGTATTTTCCATTTTATTTGTTGGATGAATGTTATACTTTGTAATCATTTTCCATTGGGGAACTACCTAGGATAAGTTGAATTGTCAAATTTCCTCATAATTAAGTGTTGATTATTTCCTATAATTTCAGAAGGTCAGGCAGCATCCATGGAGAAAGGAAGAGAAACCATTTCAGGTCCAGGATCCTCATTAACTAAGGACTTGCATCCCTAACACAAAACTGGATTAACGTGAAATTGTATTAACCCGTACACAGCAAACAATTATGTATCCAATGGCCATTTTTTTAGGTACAGAAGTGGAACACGATGTGGTCTTCTGCTGCTGTAGCCCATCCCCCTCAAGTTTGGACATTCTGTGCATGCAAAGATGCTCTCCTGCACACCCCAGCTGTAGTGCATGGTTATTTGAGTTACTGTCACCTTCCTGTTAGCAAGAAGCAGTCTGGCCACTCTCCTGTGATCATTAACAAGGCGTTTCTCCCATAGAACTGCCGCTCACTTAATTTTTTTTTTGTTTTTCAAAACAACACTGTAATCTCTAGACACTGTTGTGTGCGAAAATCCCAGAAGATTATCAGTTTCTGAGATACTCAAACCACCCAGTCTGCCACCAACAACCATTCCACAGATTTCTTCCCCATTCTGCTGTTTGGCCTGAACAACAAGTGAACCTTCTGACCATATCTGCATGCTTTTATGCATTGAGTTGCTGCCACATGGTTGGCTGTTAGATACTGCATTATCAAGGTGGTGTACAGGTATACCAAATAAAGTGGCTACTTAGTGTAGATAACCACAAGTGATTTTATAGTTGTAATCTAATTCTAGCAATCAAACGTTAATTCATAAATAGCTCATGCTTTCCAGGAAGACTGCATCTTCATTTGAGTCCTTTGATTTAATTTCCACCTTGTTACCAGTTCCAAAGGATTCCTCATTTTCTATTTTGCAGTGTGGTGCTGTTACATATAACTTACTTTCTGCATGCACAACTGATGCTTAGAACTGTTTAAAAATTCCTCTTTCAAACCAAATGGAAATAATATTCTTAATATTCACTCTCCAATTTACTTTGCATAAATATGTATTTATAATCCAATCTCTGAATATACTTAACAACGCACATAAAATGCTGGATGAACTCAGCAAGTCAGGAAGCAACTATGTAAATGAACAAACAGCCTATGTTTCAGACCAAGGCCCTTCATCAGATCTAGAGTTTTGTCCCAAAGCATCGACTATTTATTCATTTCCATAGATGCTGCCTGACCTGCTGAGTTCCTCCAACATTTGTGTGTGTTACTCTGGATTTGCAGCATCTGCAGAGTCTCTTGTGTTTCTGACAATATTTACCATTTCTCTAACCATCACTTTGTTAATATAACCGGCCGGTGGTATGGTAGCATCCGCACCAGACTTTGAGGTGAGTGGTCCCGGGGTTCAAATCCGGCCTGCTCCTTACATGCTTTCCATTTGTGATAGTTTAAGCGTCAAGCTAGCAACTCGGCCTCGTAAAAACAGGCAAAATGCTAAAAGAAATGGCCACACAGGCACGGAAAGGGGAGGAAAAAACCTTTGTTAATGCCTTTTCTATTTATAAAATTTCAAAAAAAAAACTTGGTGTGATGAGCTCACAATAAACATTCCTCTGGTTTTCACAGCAAACTAATTAGAGATGGGTGAATTTTAGTTAATGCTTGACTGTACTGAGTGTGAGAGTTTCCTGACCCAGGCCAAGCTATTACTGATGGATATTCCCAAACTCCCTCTGCTGTGCTTTGTGCCCATTGTCTGTTTATTTCTGGCTATCCTGATTACATGCTGGTTAATATTCTCTAATCTTCACACACTCTTATCAGCCCTTCAATATTCAGTAAAGGTTAGTGATGCTTACGTCTAAAGACGTTTTCTTTTAAGTCAGTTTTCTGTTAATTACGATAGCAACAAGCACACTTACCAGCAGCTTTATTTTGAACATAACATGGCAATTAAATCAAGGAATTCAGATAAAATATAGCCTTCCTGACAAGGAAACAAGAGAGTGCTTCACAGTTGCTGATGTTATTGGTTGGAAAATTAATAAAACTGCAAATGCTGGAAATACGCAGCAGGTCAGGCAGGAACAGAAGAGAGAAAGAGAGTTAATTTTATGTTGGAAAACTGAGGGATTTTGACCGCAATTCACTTAGGAGAAAACACCTCTACAAGGACAAGGAATCAGCATCTGAATTAGGTTTAATATCACTGACATATGCTGTGAAATTTGTTGTTTTGCAGCGGCAGTACGGTGCAGTACGTTAAATAAAACACTAAATCACAACAAGAAATATATTAAAAATAAAATTAAATATGTGGTGGTAAAAAGAGAGCAAAAATAACGGGATAGTGTTAACTATCCGTTCAGAAATCTGATGGCGGAGGGGAAGAAGGTGGGAGGAGAAGATGGCGGTGCGACACAGTGCGCGCAGCCTCTCCAGTGAAATGATATCGTATTTGTTAAATAGGATACCGTGTACAATTCTGATTTGATGGAGACAGCTGTGAGAAGCACGGAGGAACATCTGGAGAAACTTCTGAAATGCCCGGTTTGCTGCCGCTGCTACTGTGCGATCGAGAATCTCCAGAGGGAAGGCCCCAAAATCCTCGGCTTTGCTTGCTGCTGGCGGCCGGGGCTGAGGTCGAAGCGCTCGGCAGAGATGGTGCCTGGTGCTCAGTGTCAGAGGGCTGGTTGGAGGCTCGAAGTTTTCGGATGACTTAGAGTCGGACTGTGGTTGGGCATGGCAGGGAGAGTTTTCTTCCTTCTCCCGTCTGTGTGAGATGTGGGACTTTCGAGAAACTTTGAACTTTTTTACCGTGCTCATGGCCTGTTCTTCATCAAGTTACGGTATTGCTTGCACTGTTGTAACTATATGTTATAATTATGTGGTTTTTGTCAGTTTTTCAGTCTTGGTCTGTCCTGTGTTTCTGTGATATCATACCGGAGGAATATTGTATCATTTCTTAATGCATGCATTACTAAATGACAATAAAAGAGGACTGCGTGGCCTCATATTCTAATCTAAAGAAGCTGTTCCTAAAATGTTGAGAAAACAAGCAACAAGGAAGGTCTCGGCCCAAAACATCAACTGTACTTTTTTTCCATAGATGCTGCCGGGCCTGCTGAGTTCCTCCAGCATTTTGTGTGCTTTGCCTAAGATGTTGAGTGTGGGTCTTCAGGCTCCTGTACCTCCTCACTGATGGCAGAAATAAGAAGACAGCACCTCCTGGGTGATGGGAGTCCTTAATGATGGGTGCCACCTTTTCAAGGCATCACCTTTTGAAGGGAGGGCTAGATGCTGAGATTGCAACTCTCTGCATCTATTTTCCGATCATGTGCACTGGTGCCTTCATACCAGACACAAAACATGTGCAACCATGCACAAAACACGAAAACACCACCATCCGGAAATTGCCTTTCAAGTCACACACCATCCCCAAAATAAAATACATCACTGTTCCTTCACCGTCGCTGTGCCAAAATCCGTACACAAACAATGCACTTCACTGTATGTTTCAATGCACATGTGACAAATAAAGTTAATCTTTTTTTTTTTATCTCTTTCTGAGAAATCCCCAAAGCAATTCAGGCAAGCATTATCTATCAGAGTGAGCACCACTTCTACCAGGAGAAGTCTTCAAGAGTTTCATAGTATTTTCAAAATGTGAACTTTGATCAATAAAGTTCTGTATTGCTCTGAATTTCCTTACCCAGCCACCATAAGTTTGTCACGTTTGAGGAGGAAATGATACAACACAGAGAATCATAGAAATTTATGCCACACAAGCAGACCATTTGGTCCAGCAACTTCTATACCAGGTAATAAACATACCTAAAACACTTTATATTCCTTGATGCTGAGCCCTCAATCTTATTGCAAGGCTGCATTGTTCAAAATTGCTGCACATTTTAAATTTAGCATTCACTTCCATCCATGTCAAATAAGTGAAAAACTGAAAAGGAACGATTAAAAAGTCTACGATTTCAAAAAATAATCATAATTATTCTGGTCAGTTTTGGAAGCACAGACTTATTTCCTTTTTTAAAAACTACATGTTTTTCACTCCCTTCAAGACTATCTGAAGTTCAAAGTATGTCACTATATACTACCCCGAGATTCATTTCCTTACTGGCATTCACAGTTGATACAAGAAACACAAAACAATCAATGAAAAACTATACACAGACAAACATGGACAAACAGCCTAAATGCAAACGATGACAAACTAAGAAAAACAAAAATAAAGATAGATCAATAGATAAATAATATTAAGTACATGAGTTGCAGAGTTCTTAAAAGTGAGTCTATAGGTAGTGGAATCAGTTCAGTGTGAGGTGAGTGAATTTATCCATGCTGGTTCAGGAACCTGATGGTTGAAGACTAATAACTATTCCTGAACTTGATGATGTGGGACATAAGGCTCCTATACCTCCTTCCTGCTGGCAGCAACAAGAAGAGAGCATGGCCTAAGGGCTTTCTAAGAGGATGGCATTAAATCAAAAATGTTTTCTCATTCAGTGCCTGAACCTTTTGGCACCGGTTATAAAAACTGACCTTTGGCAAGTATATATATTTACAATTCACAACTGCATGCATAGCTTCACTCTAATTACTAGGTACCCCAGGAATGACATTTTCACTTCTCCTTTTCAACTAACTCAAAAAATTTAATCATAATTAGCAGTGAATTTTCAGCCAATTCTAAGTTTGTTTCACCATCACAGCCAACACATTATCCACAGTGGACCCTAGATATTTCAAACTCCAAATGTCAATAAATACTGATAGAAGGTTACTTTTTAAATATTTTAACTGAAGTAGTTGTTCATTTCACTGATTTTCATACATATATTCAGTGGGCACTGTATGCAAATAATAACTAATCATGCAAAAAACTAAATATGCAAATAACTAATCAGCCAATCATGTGGCAGCAACTCAATGCATACAATCATGCTGACATGGTCAAGAGGTTCAGTTGTTGGTCTGGCAAAATATCACAATGGGGAAGAAATGTAACATCAGTGATTTTGAGCGTGGAATAATTGTTCATACCAAATGGGGTGCTTTGAGCAACTTAGATACTGCAGATTTCCAGGGATTTTCATACACAAGTCTCTGGAGTTCACAGACAATACTGCGGAAAACAAAATAAAAACATCCAGTGAGCGGCAGTTCTGTGGGTGAAAACGCCCTGTTGATGAGAGAGGTCAGAGGAGAGTGGCCAGACTGGTTCAAGCTGACAGGAAGGTGACAGGAGCTCAAATAACTGCACATTACAACACTGGTGTGCAGAAGAGCATCTTTGAATGCTGAACATGTTGAACCAAGAAGTGGATAGGTTACAGTTGCAGAAGACCACAAACATATACTCAGTGGTGATATTTTTAGTACAGGAGGTACGGAGTGTATTGCTGAATTTAGTGAGTGGGTTTCAAGCATTCATTGCCTACCCTTAATCACCCTGAAGAGGAGAGGCCATCTTATGCTTCTGTATATCTCCCACCCACAGTATGTTGCATGGGGAGTTCCAACACAGAGATCCAACAATAATAAAGAAATATCAGCACATTTCTAAGTGAGGATGGTATGTGACTTGGAGGCACTCTGTAGATGATGTTGTTCCTCTGCTCTTCAAGCACTTTTTCATCTTGGTAGTACTGTTACGAATTTGGGAGGTGACAAAGTAGCACAGGTACGTAACTGCAGTGCATTTTGTACGTGATAAAAACCGTGCACTGGTTATGGAGTGAATGAATGCTCAATATGGTGGAGGAGGGACTATAAACATAAGCAATTCTGCAGATGCTGGAAATCCAGAGCAACACACACAAAATGCTGGAGGAGTCAGCAGTTCTGGCAGCATCTATGGAGAGGAATACGCAGTTAGCATTATGGGTTGAGACCCTGCTGAGTTCCTCCAGCATTTTGGGTGGGGGAGATCAGACCAAATGAACACGAGAGCAAGATGATGTTGTTGGAGCTACAATCGGCTAGTCAAGTGCAGAATTTCCATTTTATGCTTGATTAGTACCTTGCAGATGGTGGCTTTCAGGGTAGAGTCACTCACTGTGTGATATCCAAGCTCAGACCTAGAGCTGTACTCACATTAATTACGTGGCTGGTCTAGTAGGATTCCTAGTCAGGGATAATCTCCAGTGATAGTGTGGTACTTAGTAATTGTAATGCCCACTGAATATTAGTGATGTGTGGTGGGGTGCTCTGTTGTAAGGGCCAATGTCAGCTAGTGTAACTTCTAACTTTATTTTATATAATTCTTTATTCCTTATAATTGTTTTTGTTACAAGTTGCACCAACACGCCACAGCAAATCCCTAAGTGTATATGGCGAACAGCTTTGATAAAGATGATGTTGCCCTATATCAGCCCTAGCTTGAAAGGTCCCCACGTCTAGCTGCATGTTGGCCTGCTTTATTTGCTAACAAACTGTAACTGAGCCGATGGTGGCACAGTAGCGTAGTCGTCAGCTGAAGACGATTACCGCGCTAGCAACTTGGATTCAATTCCGCCGCAGTCTGTAAGGAGTTTGTACGTTCTCCGTGAGATACACACTGGTAGAACTGCTGTCTCATAGCATCACTTGTCTTTTCTTGTGGCAGTCGTCCAGTAAATGCGTATACTTACTACAGTACTATGCATACATCTTAGGTACCCTGGCCATTTATAGCCATGCCTAAGGCTTCTGCACAGTACTGTACTTGGATAATAAATTTAATTTCAACTTTGAACTTTCTCCCTGTGCCTAAGTGGGTTTCTTCTGGGTGCTCTGGTTTCCTCTCACATCCCAGTGAGTGATGCTAAACCTGATATTGATATGGGTCTCTACTGCTGACTGAGAGTGAGAAGGGGGCAGGGAGAGGGGAATCATGGTTGAGAAAAGAGGAAGGGAGTAGGAAGCACCAGAGAGACATTCAGTAATAAACCAACTGTTAGGAATGAGATGACCTTGCCTGGTGTTTCACAGCCGGGTGTGTCTGCACCCACACCACACTCTGCCCTGACACTCCTCTGTCACCTGTCCCACAACTCTTCCATGGCGCTCTGTCCTCACCATTCCCAAACATCCTTTCCTCCTGCAGGATATACAAATTTGCTATCCGCTCCACTTTGACAAATAGACAACCATGCAAAGGTCTTAGCTACCTTCGTTATATACACTGTATGTGCCTAAGACTTCTGTACAGTTTCTGTATGTACAGTACATGTCACCATTTACAACTCTGAGATTGATTTGCTTGCGGGCATTCACAGTAGTTACCAAAAAAAAACAAAAGAATCAATGAAGAGCCACAAAAAGATGGACAAACAACCAAGGTGCAAAAGAGCTGCCCACAAAACGACGCGTGTATTGCCATTTCTTCTTTCCTCTGCAAGTCCCTTCAGATCTACTTTCACATGAATGCTGAAGGAAGTTAATATCAAGTCACGTCGAGTCGAGAACAAAAATGCTTTCAACTTGTTATAGCCGAAAGCATAAAGTTCAAGTACACCTAAAGAAAATCTGCAAGGCACCCATAGATTACATCCTGTTCCAAGCTGTTTGTTTACAGAGTACTCAATGCCGATGTCAAGTTTAAAACCTATTCAATAGAAGTACCATTGGCTTCCATTGTATTCATGTTTGCACACGTTTGTAAGGTGCACACTTTTCAGAATCAGAATCAAATTTATTATCACTGACCTATGTCATGAAATTTATTGTCTCGCAGCAGCAGTACAGTGAAAAAACATAAAATCATTTTGCATTACAAATATAAACAGTGTAAAAGATGAATAAAGAGACAATGTCCACAGACTGTTCAGGAATCTGATGGTGGAAGGGAAGAAGCTGCTCTTAAAACACATGTGAGTGTTTGTTTTCAGGCTCCCGCAGCAATCTCTGAAGCTCATCTGTACTTTTTACAATTCAGATTCTGGTCCCCTTTGTTCCCGCAATGATGAGACCACCACAATATTGAACCCATGCTCTGAAACTCTTCAGCATTCTCCCTTTCCATCCCTTTGTCCTTCAATAAACCTCCTCAATACCTACACCTTTCCCCAACTCTTTCCCCTAACTGGCTCTTTCTTTATCCCTACAAACTAGGCTTTTAGGCCTTTGCACAAAACTTTTACTTCACTTTTAACTCTGATTATATAGGGGTCTAAACTCACAAGAAAATAAAATAAAACGTAATTCCATTGACAGACATTTAGCTCAGAAATAATGAGAGCTAACTTTTGTTATTAAGAATGTTAAGAAAGAGGGAACTTAAATAATAAAGGATAAATTTTCTTTTTGACTATAAATTATCGTTAAGCCACATAGCTATTATGTGTAGCTTTATATTAATATGCAGACACTGTTCTTTTACTTTCTAAGTTATTTCCAGTTTAAAAAATCTATGCTTAGCTCAGTCTTTCTGCAAAACAGAGAAGCTGGGATGCAAAATGGTTTATTAATTGTAGACTTTATTTAAGGAGCTTATAAACAATTTCTCTCCAAATTTTATTACACAGCTGTGTGCAAAAGCAGCAATCAGAAACCAAGGATTTTTATTTGCAGTTGCTGCATATTTTATATGAATTTCAATATCAGCAAACATTTGAAAACAATGAATAAAAATAAGCTAAAAGCTGCTGTCTGCACTGAATTTTAAAGGATTGTTAATAATGATTCGCAAAATTGATTATGCAATAAATATATCATTAGCTTGGAGGCTTCATCTGCTGTTGACACTGCTTAGAGATAAGTTTCGGTAGCCTAAGATGCCAAAAAAATGTATTCATAAGAACACCTTCACATGTAGGTATAAAACCAGCCCAACAGCACATTTTTACTGAGAAAATCATACCGCCAATAATGAGGCAAGCTGAGTTAAATTCATTCAAGTCCAGTGGTTTGGTTGCAATTCAAATAAGGAATTGCTCAAAGTGGTCCATTTATTTAGTGGAAATGGGAAAGACGTCGGTGGTCTGGCACCAGAGCATCCCCTGATTTCACTCAGGTTAAAGGTGGTATAAATTTACAAAGGTTACAACGTTCAGGACAACCTGTAAACTCGGGTGGATAAATCTTGCTCATCTTTAATTAGATGAACCTTTCAGTTAATCCATCGTAGTGTTAGTGTTGACAATGACAAAATCTTTAGTTCCATCTATTTTGCTTCCCAAATGAGTTATTTATAGCACAAAAACTGGAAGATTAAAGTAAGGGGAAATATATTGATATTTTCTCCAAATCCATTGGAGCAAATTTGTGACTTCAGCATAATGAGAGCCATGAATGCATGAAATGGAGCAATTTGAAATGTAGCAATTTATTTCTATAGTTTCCAATACTTAAAACTACCAGACCCAGTTTCTCTATATCTATATATCTATCTATCCCAGAACTGGAGATCCAGTCTCCCTACCAACTTAGATGTGAGGAGGAAACCAGAACACCCAGGGGAAACTGCAACAGAACAATGGTCATACCTTCACAACACCCTTCGCGAATCAGCACTCGCTAACTTTGGAAGAAAGACCACAAAGAGCAGTGACTGGTTTGAGGCAAAGTCTAACATCATGACTCCTGTCATCGAAGCCAAGCATGCAGCTCTCACACAGTACAAGCATTCACTATTTGACCAAACACTTCAGGCACTTTGAGCTACTAGAAGCAAAGTGCAACAGACTGCAGGGCAGTGCGCAAATGAGTACAGGCTCCAGCTCAGTGAGGACATTCAGACAGCAGCTGTGACGGGCAACATCAGATCAACGTATGATGGTATCAAGAAGGCCCTTGGCCCATTGCAGAGCAAGACTGCACCCCTGAAGTCATCCAGCGGTGAAATAATCACCGATAAAAGCAAGCATATGGAACGCTGGGTAGAACACTACTCTGAGCTCTACTCGAGGGAAAATGTTGTTAGCTCAGCCATTGACGCCATCGATTGTCTACCAGTCATGGATGAACTCGACTCCAAACCAACCACTGAGGACCTCAGCAAGGCACTCGACAGTCTGGCCCCAGGGAAAGCTCCTGGCAATGATGGGGTTCCTCCAGACCTGATCAAACACTGCAAGAGCTCACTCCTCCAACCTTTACATGAGGTCCTCTGTCAGTGCTGCAAGGAAGAAGCCATACTACAGGATATATGTGACTCCAAAATCGTCACTTTGTACAAGAACAAGGATGTTAGGAGGGACTGCAACAACTACAGGGGTATCTCTCTCCTGAGTATTGTCGGCAAAGTCTTTGCTCGTGTAGCTCTGGCACGTCTACAAACTCTGGCAGAACGGATCTACCCTGAGTCCCAATGTGGTTTTTGCACAAGGAGGTCAACTGTCAGCATGATTTTCTCACTCCGTCAACTCCAGGAGAAGTGCAGGGAACAACAGAAACCCCTCTATGTCACTTTCATCGACTTGACCAAGGCAATCGACCTTATCAGCAGGGATGGGCTCTTTCAGATTCTCCTCAAGATCAGCTGTCCGCCAAAACTCCAAAGTATCATCAAGTCATTCCATGATGACATGAGGGCTACTGTTCAGTACGATGGCAGCTCATCAGAACCCTTCACCATTCGTAGTGGAGTCAGACAAGGATGCGTGTTGGCCCCAACATTATTCGGCATACTCTTCTCTATGCTATTGAAGCACGTGTTTGGGACGTTGACAGAAGACATCTACATGCACACCAGGTCAGATGGGCGGCTGTTCGACCCTGCGCGCCTGAGAGCAAGAACAAATGTGTGAAAGATCTTAATACGTGACATGCTCTTTGCCGATGATGCTGCTATAACCTCGCTCACCAAACAGCAAATACAGACTCTCATGGTCCGCTTCTCTAAGGCGTGCAAGGACTTCGGGCTTACCATCAGCTTAAAGAAAACAAATATCCTTGCCCAGAATGTAGTGGAGACACCAGTTATTACCATCGACAATTTTGATCTAGAAGTGGTCCATACTTTGGGTCGACCATTAGCGACACTCTCTCCCTCGATGCTGAAATCAATAGGCGTATCGGCAAAGCAGCATTGATCCTTGCTCGACTCTCCTCACAGGTCTGGGAGAATCCAAAACTCGCTACAAGACCAAGACTGCTGTGTACAATGCATGCATTATCAGCACCCTCCTGTATGGTAGCCAGACTTGGACCATCTACTCCAAGCAGGAGAGGAAACTCAATAGTTTTCTCCTGTGCAGCCTTCGCTGCATCCTCGGCATCACCTGGAGAGACAAAGTCCCAAACTCTGAGGTCCTCTCCTGCTCTGGACTTCCCACAATGTTCACCTTTTTAAGACAATGCAGACTGCGCTGGCTGGGCAACGTCCGTCATATGAAGGATGGTAGACTGCCAAAGAACATCCTCCGTGGAGAACTAGCAACAGGCAAGAGGAACGTTGGGAGACCCAGCTTCGCTTCAAGGACCTCTACGAGCTTGACATGAAAGCTGAAAAAATCAACACAGAGTGCTGGGAGGATACAGCAGATGACCGCAACAAATGGTGAGGTACTCTTCAGCAACACCTAGAAGGCGAAAGAGTGGTCCTGAGTCAGTTTGAGGAGTGGAGACCTAAACAGAGAGCACAGTGGACAGCGGACAACAATTCCGCGACGCCCTACACATGCAGCAACTGTGGCGAGCCTACCATTCCAGGATCGGCCTCAATAGCCACAGTCGACGCTGCTCGACAAACCAGTGACTACCAGAGGCGCAGTACCCATGGTCGACTACGACCGATGGAGGCCACACATATATACCTATCCCAGAACTGGAGATCCAGTCTCCCTACCAACTTGGATGTGAGCAGGAAACCAGAGCACCCAGGGGAAAATGTATGGACGCAGGGAGAATTGCAGTCTCCACACAGGAGGAGCACGTCGATGTCAGGGTTGAACCTGGGTCTCTGGGGCTGAGAGGTAACAGCTTTCTTGTTGCACCACTGTTGTGTGGTGAGTTGGATACTCTGGCTCACTACATTGATCAAGGATCAAGGAGAGATCAAGGATCAATTTTGTTCACCATATACATTTACACCTATTAGGAATTTACTGCGGTGTGTTGGTCAGTGCACAAAGTGCTACAAAAAACAATATTCAACAATTATGAAGAATAAGTAATTATATAAAAATAAAGTTAGAGTTTAAGGGACTAATATGGAATAATATATGCATAAATACAAACACATATTTACAATGTAAACAGCATTATAAACCAATGTTTACAGTCCACAATGCAGTGACGGGGGTAATGGATAGAGGGAGGTGGGAAAGGGGGAACTGGAATGGTTGATCAGATCAGGTAACGTGCATTTTTGTTTTAATAATCCTGGACCGTTTTCCAGAAACGGGCTCTGGGAAAAGTCAGTTTGAAGGGTGGGTAGTGTCCGCAATGAATTTTCATGTCCACTTCTTAATCCTGGACATAGACAAATCCTGCAGTGATAGTAGAATGCAGCCAGTAAGCTTTTCTGCTGACCTGATGGTCCGTTGTGGTTTTCGTATATTGTGAGAGGATGCTGCACTGTGAGGGCCAGACAACTGGAATTAAGGATATTGCAATGTTGAAACGTCACAAAACCATCAGATCTGCCTCCCCTGCCGGTGATTTAGGCCCCATAATAGACGTAGAAAAGTTACTATGCAGATGAGTTTTGGCAATTGCCTGGATGCATATAATTATGAACTTGCTTTCAGATTTCACAGAATTATGATTCCAGGAACAGTCAAAACAGTCATATCCTGCACATTCATCACAAGTGCAACAGCCATAACAAATTCATGGAGGAAACCTTTGTGACATCATTAGCTTATTAAAAACAGGGAATTGGTTATTATTATATCTTAGCCTAGCAACAGAGTTTCATGGTCTGGCAGTGGTCCAGACTGACCTAATATTTTTTATTGATAATGATATATACTTATTGTCATAGCTCACTTAATGTCATCAATCTGCTTTGCAAATTGAATATCAGATTCACTTCAATGGCAATTTTACACTAGATAATATGTAATTGTAGGTCAGTCACAACACACAGGCTCAGTCACTGAGGCTTGCAGTGCATAGAGGTAAATTTATTGTTGTGTCAGTTCAGGTCCATACCATTCCAAAACCTTGAATACTGATGTAGAGTTTAAAAAAAAACTAAAAACATATTTGGATGATTTAACTGAAACACCATCATAAATATATGGAAATTCCACCAACAAGAGAGCATTTTTAGATAGGTGGAGCTAAGTATGAAGAAAATTGATCAGAAACAAATTCAAACTCAAATCAAAAGCACATTTTCCTTTTAAAATAGTCAGTTTGGATTGTTAACAACATTCCCTCCACAATCTCCATCAGCACAGGTATGTGCTTAGACCCCTGCAGTACCCACTTTATACTAATGACTGAGAGGCTAACAATAGCTCTGATGCCGTATTTAAGTTTCCTGACGACACCACTGTCATTGTCTTTAAATTTCTCAGTGTTATTATTTCAGAGGTTCTGACCTGGGTCCAGCACATAAGTGCCATTACGAAGAAAGCATGGCAGAGCCTCGACTTTCTTAGGAGTTCCAAAAGATTCTGCATTTCATCTAAAATATTGACAAACTTCTCTAGATATATGGTGGAGAGTATATTGTCATACCTGTTTGTGTCGCAGCCTGGTATGAAAACACCAATGCCCTTTAATGGCATTGGAAGAGTCTACAAAAAGTAATGGACATGGCCCTAGTCCATCATGACTAAAGGCACAACCTATGGACTCACTTTCAAGGACACTTCATCTCTTCCCAATATTTATCATGTATTTATTTGTTATTGTTATTATTTCTTTCTTTTCTTTTTGTATTTGCACAGTTTGATTTTTTTGCACATTGTTTGGGGTGGTCATTCATTGATTCTATTGTGTTTCTAGTATTTACTGTGAATACCCACAAGAAAATGAATCTTAGGGTTGTATATACTGACGTAAATGTACTTAGATAATAAATTTATTTCGATCTTGAACTTTGAAGTTTATCCATACTTAATTACTATAATTCTGAGTATACAGTCAACAATAATTTAGGTTTCGTGCCTGCTTGGATACAAAATGCTAAAAAAATTACAATTAAAAGACTTTGACTTTGAAAATATTATGTAAGTAAATTAGGGGGGTTATAAAAATATAAAACTAGCCATAATATACTTGGGTCCGGCATATTGGGATGCACCTGGATGCCAGACTTGAATGAAGTACCCTCACAGAAGCTGCGTACAAGAAAGCCCAGAGTTGCCAATAATTCCTGAGGAGAATGAGGTCCTTTGGAATATGCAGGCCTTTCCTTCACATGTTCGACCAGTCTGTTGTCACCAGTACAATCTTCATTGCGGTGGTTTGCTGGGCAATGGCATCAACACAGGTGATGCCAACAGGCTCAATAAACTGATTAGAAAGGCTGGCTCTGTTGTAGGAGTCAAACTGGACACAGTAGAGTCTGTGGTAGATCAAAGGACCCTGCGGAAAACCCTCGCAACTCTAGTCAATGTTTCTCCCCTCTGCATACCGCCTTGGCTGAAAAGAGAAGCACTTTCAGTTATAGGCTATAGCAACTGCGCTACTCCAGGGGCGCTATATGAGGTCATTCTTACCCTCGGCTATTAGGCTCTATAACCAGTTGACCTATAGCCGGGGAAGTAATGATCCCCTCCTGTTAGACTGTTTGAGTTAACTTATTTTTTTTATTCTTTCTTACTTCTCTTCTAATATTTGTATATCTGTGCATTTGTAATGCTACCATGACACTGTAATTTCCTTTGGGATCACAAAAGTATCTATCCATCTATCTATCGATGCAATCACAAGGAAGGCATACCAGCATCTTTACTTTAATAGAAGGTTAAGGAGGTTTGGTACATCACCAAATACTCCAACAAACTTCTACCAAAAGACTGTTCAAAGTATCCTGACCTGTTACATCATGGTCTGTGTCTGGTAATCTGAATGTGAAGAAATGTTAGAAGCTGCAGGGAGTAAAGGCCTCAACTTAATACATCACAGGCACATCCCCCCACCATCAGTAGTGACTAGAGGAGATGCTACCTCAAGAATCTACCACTAAAGATCTCCACCATCTGGGCCAGGCCTTCTTCTCACAGATACCATTGGACAGGAGGTACAGCAGCCTGTAGGCCTACAATACCAGATTCAAGAATAATTACTCTCCATCAACTACTTGACTCTTGAACCAACCTGTGAAACTCTAATCACTACATCACTATAGCAAGAATATGACGACTTTGTAAAAGCCTATAGTGTTCTCTTCTTACTACTACCATCAGAGAGGAGGTACAGGAGCCTGAAGACATACACTCAAGTTTTTAGGAACAGCTTCTTCCACTCTGCTATCAGTTTTCTGAATGGACAATGAACCAATTCATGAAAACTACATCACAATTTTTGCTCTCCTTTTAAACTACTTATTTAATTTAATTTGTATATATATATATATATTTCTTATTGTAACTTATAGTACGTTTATGCATTGCACTGCACTGCTACTACAAAATAACATATTTCATTATATATGTCAGTGATACTAAACCTGATTCTGATTCTGAA
Organism: Mobula birostris; assembly: GCF_030028105.1. Lineage (NCBI taxonomy): Eukaryota > Metazoa > Chordata > Chondrichthyes > Myliobatiformes > Myliobatidae > Mobula > Mobula birostris. The sequence continues at coordinate 53,927,996 of NC_092387.1, read as the reverse complement.
TACTGATAATCTGATGCTCTAAGACCATAAGACATGGGAGCAGAATTAGGCCATTCAGCCAGTCGAGTCTGTTCCACCATTCCATCGTGGCTGATCCTGGAATCCACTCAACTCCATACACGTGCCTTCTCACCAAATCCTTTGATGCCCTGACTGATCAGGAAACGATCAAACTTCCGCCTTAAATATACCCACAAACTTGGCCTCCCACTGCAGTCTGTGGCAGAGCGTTCCACAGATTCACTATTCTCTAGCTAAAAAAAATCCTCCTTACCTCCATTCTGAAAGGCCACCCCTCAATTTTGAGGCTGTGCCCTCTAGTTCTGCATACTCCCACCATAGAAAACATCCTCTCCACATCCACCCTATCCTTTTCAACATTCAGTAGGTTTCAATGAGGACCCCATGCATGCTTCTAAATTCCACTGAGTACAGACTCAAAGCTGCCAAATGTTCCTTATATCTTAACCCCCTCACCTCTCTTTTACTCTTTATATAACTGAAAAAAACTTTTGGTACCCTGCTTTATATTATCAGCTAGTTTACCCTCATATTTCATCTTTTCCCTTTTATATCTTCCCTTTTGTTAGATTTTAATAGCTTCCCAATCATCCAACCCCCCACCCATGTTTGCAACCTTATATGCCTTTTCCTTGGCTATTATGCAGTCCTTAATTTCCCTTGTCAGCCACAGTTGCCTACCCCTGCCATTTGTGAACTAATTCTTCTGTGGGACATATCTACCCTGTGCCTTGTGAGCTATTCCCAAAACCTTCAGCCATTTCTGCTGTACCATCATCCCCATCAGTATCCTCCTCCAATCCATCTGGGCAAGCTCCTCTCTCTTGTTTTAGTAATTCCCTTTGTGACTCTGATGCATGTGACTTATGCTTCGCCCTCTCAAATTGCCTGTGATGCTGCTGCAGGTAAGGTTTTCAGTGAATCTGTGCATATAAGTACTTGTACATATGACAATAAACTCAGTTTTAACTTGGATCATAAATTAATACATTGTCTTGATACCTCCAGTTCATTTCTATTCATTCTAGCTATCTTGACATACGAAGGCTGTGGGTGAATGACTCTGGGAAAACCTTGGTCCCAGACTGCCTTTCTGTCTCAGAATGTGTGTGTGGCAGCAAGCTACTTGTCCTTGTCACTAACATCAGAAGAAACCAGGTACTTACCACACAGTCTGGTCAACTCCAGCTTTGGGTGAAATTGTGGCTCCATCAATCACAGTCAGGTCCGAAGCATTCACTGGGCCTATGAAACATAATGATGTCACCTGGCAAGGTCGGAACAAGACCAGCCTACGACTACTTAAAAAAAGCATAAATGACTAAACCACACATCCTGGCTACACCATCTGTCAAAACAGAATGAATACTTCTGACATTAATAATAATTCAAATATTATTTTTTTAAAAATCAAGATATAATTTCTTCCAAACAAATCTCATTATATTTATTTTTTATTTTATTTCTTTGAAATACCATGTGGAATAGGCCCTTCTGGCCCTATGAGCCACATGACCTAGAAATCCTCTGATTTAAACCCAGCCTAATCATGGCACAATTTACAAACAGGAACACCCAGAGGGAACCCACGCAGTCACAGGAAGAATGTACAAACCCCTTCCAGGTAGTGGTTATTTATTTTTATACACACATTCTTTCTCTCACTCTCCTTTTTCTCCCTCTGTCCCTCTGACTATACCCCTTGCCCATCCTCTGGGTTTCCCCCTCCCCCTTTTCCTTCTCTCTGGGCCTCCTGTCCCATGATCCTCTCGTATCCCTTTTGCCAATCACCTGTCCAGCTCTTGGCTCCATCCCTCCCCCTCCTGTCTTCTCCTATCATTTCGGATCTCCCCCTCCCCCTCCCACTTTCAAATCTCTTACTAACTCTTCCTTCAGTTAGTCCTGACGAAGGGTCTCGGCCTGAAACGTCGACTGTACCTCTTCCTAGAGATGCTGCCTGGCCTGCTGCATTCACCAGCAACTTTGATGTGTGTTGTTTGAATTTCCAGCATCTGCAGAATTCCTGTTGTTTGGTGGGAATTGAATCTGGGTTACTGGTACTGTAAAGTGTTGTGCTAAACACTGTGCTATCGTGCCACCTCATTCACTCAATCCAAAACTCTCACAATGCTTGAACATAATTTAGTTTTCCTTAAATAATTCCACTCTTTAAATAACTCCCCCACTGTGGAACTCAATAGAAAACCTGTTCCATTTCTAAGTTCCTCCACTATAAGTGCTGGGAACTGCCATTACACTTGAAACTCTAATTGGACCCCATATCACAGTTAGGAAGAGTGCAAAGGAGAAATTAATGCAACTTTGACTCTTCCCCTTTTGGCAATGGATGAAATGCAGCTTTCCCCTTTGTACACTCTGTGTCTGGATAAAGTAACCTGCTAAACAACAACTGCTGCCTCAAGACCGCATTGAAGGATCCGAACAATTGTACCTGCAGCCTGCCACATTTAATACCGTCATTCCCACAATCCTGATTGAGAAGCTACAGAACCTGGGCCTCTGTACCTTTCTCTGCAAGTTGATCCTCGATTTCCTAACTGGAGGACCACAGTCTGTGCAGATTGGTGATAACATATTCTCCTCGCTGATGATCAACACTGGTGCACCTCAGGGGTGTGTGCTTAGCCCACTGCTCTACTCTCTATATACACATGACTGTGTGGCTAGGCATAGCTCAAATACCATCTATAAATTTGCTGATGATACAACCATTGTTGGTAGAATCTCAGGTGGTGACGAGAGGGCGTACAGGAGTGAGATATACCAACTATTGGAGTGGTTCCGCAGCAACAACCTGGCACTCAACGTCAGTAAGATGAAAGAGCTGATTGTGGACTTCAGGAAGGGTAAGATGAAGGAACACATACCAATCCTCATAGAGGGCTCAGAAGTGAAGAGAGTGAGCAGCTTAAAGTTTCTGGGAGTCAAGATCTCTGGGGATCTAACCTGGTCCCAACATACTGATGTAGTCATAAAGGAAACAAGACAGCTGCTATACTTTATTAGGAGTTTGAAGAGATTTGGCCTGTCAATAAATGCACTCAAAAAACTTCTATAGTTGTACTGTGGAGAGCATTCTGACAGGCTGCATCACTGTCTGGTATGGAGGGGCTACTGCACAAGACCAAAAGAAGCTGCAGAGGGTTGTAAATCTAGTCAGTTCCATCTTGGGCACTAGCCCACAAAGTACCCAGGACATCTTTAGGGAGTGGTGTCTCAGAAAGGCAGCGTCCATTATTAGGGACCTCCAGCACCCAGGGAATGCCGTTTTCTCACTGTTACCATCAGGTAGGAGATACAGAAGCTTGAAGGCACATAGTCAGCGATTCAGGGACAGCTTCTTCCTCTCAGCCATCTGATTCCTGAATGGACATTGAAGCTTTGGACACTACCTCACTTTTTTTAATGTACAGTATTTCTGTTTTTGCACATTTAAAAAAAATCTATTCAATATATGTAATTGATTTACATGTTTATTTATTATGTTTTATTTTATTTATTATTATTTTTTCTCTCTCTGCTAGATTACGTATTGCATTGAACTGCTGCTGCTAAGTTAACAAATTTCACATCACATGCTGGTGATAATCAACCTAATTGTGATTCTGATTCTGATCCGTACATAAACAAGATGCAAGTGAAATTTGGGTTGTGATATTATATCTGCCACGATGCAGGACCGTGGCTGCAGGATGAAAGGGAAGTCACTGAGACCCAGCCATTCTAGTAAAACAAAACACCACCTTCTCCGGTAAAACGATAAGACTATAAGGCATAGAAACAACATTAGGCCATTCGGTCTAACTGATAATAAATTGAATCTTTGAGTCTGCTCGGTCATTCTATCGTGACTGATTTATTATCCCTCTCAATTCCATTCTCCCCATACCCTTTGATGCCTTTATTAATGAGAACCTATCAACCTCCACTTTAAATATACCCATGACTTGGACTCCAGAGACATCTGTGGGCAATGAATTCCACAGACTGACCACCCTCTGGCTGTGAAATTCCTCTTCATCTCTGTTCTAAAGGGACATCCTTCTATTCTGAGGCTACGCTGCCTGGTCCTAAGCCCCCCCCTGTTAGAAATATCCTCTTCACAACCACACTATCTAGGCCTTTCAATATTCAATAGGCTTCAATGAGATTCCCCTCATTCATCTAAACTCCAGCAAGTACAGGCACAGAGCCACCAAATGCTCCTAATAGGTTCAGCCTTTCATTCTCAAGATCATTCTTGTGAACCTCCCTCCAGACTCATACCATCTTCATGTGACATTTACAGGATATTCTGAGGAAAAATAATTTGCTTATTCAAACAGCAACTGGATTTAATTGCTCTCAACAAATCCTTGTACATTGGCCAATGCTGCTGAGCACTAAAGTTGACGAGGGTGGGGCCATTATTAGCCCCACCCACATAACCTGGGTATATCATTAACCCTCCCTCACCCATATTTTAAGTTGAACTGTGCTTCTCTTTTCTTTATGTAACGATGGTCCAAACAGGGCAATGAACCAATAGCTATGAAAGCAGAAGCACTAGAATTGGGCAGAAGAAAAACAGAGAATGTAGAGTAACAAATATTGTACCTAAATTCACTCAATGGCCACCTTATTAGGCACCTCTTGTACCTAATAAATTGGCCATTGAATGTACATTCATGTTCTTCTGCTGCTGTAGCCCATTCACTTCAAAGTTTGATACCTTATGCCTTCAGAGATGCTCTTCTATCCACTACTACTATTATGTGTGGTTACTTGAGTTACTGTCACCTTCCTGACAGTTGGCCAGTCTGGCCATTCTCCTCAGATCTCTCTCATTAACGAGGCGTTTCCACACACAGAGTTCCTGATTAATGGATGTTTTTGTTTAAAGCACCATTCTCCGTAAACTGTAGAGACTGTTGAATATGAAAATCCCAGAACATCTTCAGTTTCTGAGATACTCAAATCATCCTGTCTGGTATTAACAATCATTTTGTGGTCGAAGTCACTAAAATCACAGTTCTTCCCCTTTCTGATGTTTGGTGTGAATGATAACTGAACCACTTGACCATGTCTGCATGCTTTCATGCATTGAGTTGCTGCCACACGATTGGCCGATTGGATATTTGCATTTACCTAATAAAGTGGCCACTGAATGCATTTCCAAAGTCCACAACTCGATTTTATTTGTTGAAAATCCCTGTTGTGAATAACTCCCAGTCATGAGTTTTTTGTTAGTTCCTAGTTCAGTTAGCTTGTACTAAATTTAAATTCTCTGTACCAATTAATATCTGTATACACCTATAACATCCAATTAAATTGACCATTTTCAACACGTAAGTTACAAGAGTTTATATCATAATTAAAATTGTCCATCTAAAATATTGACAGTTTACAAACATGAGCAAGTCTGCAGATGCTGGAAAACCAAAGCAACACACACAAAATGCTGGAGGAACTCAGCAAGTCAGGCAAGATCCATGGAAGTCAATAGACAGTTAAAGTTTCAGGCCCAGGCCATTCTTCAGGACAGTTTATAGATGCTGCCCGACCTGCTGAGTTTCTCCAGCATTCTTTGTGCGTTGCTCAATATTTCCAGCACCTCTTGTGTTCGGATCCTTGTTAGGTTTACTGTAAAAGAAGATGACTGTTGGAAATTGACGTTGAGGGAAAGAAACTATTGAAATGCAAGCTTCTTTACCAGAGTAAACCCATTTCTCTTTGAAGAGATAAGGTAACTTAACATTCCCACTAAAACATTTACCTTTATAATAATATAACTAGAACAATAATACCAAAGGAACAAAATGTGATTTATGACACTTTTTCATGTTCCTCAGTTAAAAAAAAATTAAATGCATTACTTGGGGAACTCAAACTTTACACTAAAGAGAAGTCAACTTACATTTACACCACTGTTCTGATGATGAGTTGTCACAAGGGAACTGCAGTGTGGCAATTTAATTTCAGTATAATGAGTCCTTCTACGTCTTCTCACTAACCTTTTGCTAAAGACTCTTCCTCCATGCTTCCATTGTAACAAAAAAAAATTCGTCTCATAAGGGTTGAAGTTGAAGACCAGCAAAATTAAAAATAAATTCTAAAAAAAGCAGAAGATTGTACATATAATAAAAATATTGGGAGCTAACATCAGAACCAAAAGGGAAAGGTTTTTGATTGGTCATCTCACACAGGGAGAGACAGAATCAACTTCTCAAAACCCCTGGAGGTCTCTGGTGGTAATCAGTTAAACATACACCCAAGGAAAGTATCCAAAATGATGACGTGAATATAATCACCCTTGAACAAAAGTATATCCTTCCTTATTTCAGTACATTATCTTCCCCCATGCAAACTGTCTGCTTCAATTATACTCTCCTCCAAAAAGGCTTCCAGTAATTTCAGCAGAAAGCAGGCATAATAAAGTAGGCGATGAACATACATCTTCACTTCTGAAACAGTCCCTGTGGTCTAGGAATATTTATCAATTTGAGTTCTGTTGATCCAGGGGTGACTGAAGAATACTATGTGGGATCATGCCATAGTACACACAAACCAATCTCCCGTCCTTGGACTCACTTTACACCATACGCTGTCGGAGCAGTGCTGCCAGGATAATCAAGGACACGACCCACCCAGCCAACACACTTTTCATCCCTCTTCCCTCTGGGAGAAGGCTCAGGGGCTTGAAGAATCATATGGCCAAATTTGGGAACAGCTTCTTTCCATCTGTGATAAGACTGCTAAACGGATCCTGACCTGGATCTGGGCCGTACCCTCCCAATATCCGGACCTGCCTCTCAGTTTTTTTGCACTTCCTTACTTTCCATTTTTCTATTTTCTATTTATGATTTATAATTTAAATTTTTAATATTTACTATCGATTTGTAATCCAGGGAGCGGGAAGCGCAGAATCAAATATCGCTGTGATGATTGTACGATCTAGTATCAATTGTTTGGCGAAAATAATGAATAAATTATAAAGTATAAAGTAGTAAGGTAGGTGGTGGTTAATGGGATAGGAACTGGACTGTCTCAAACATTGTCCACTGCTATTAAATTTGTTTGTAGGCTAGACTGAACTGAACTAAATAGGCTTGGACACTTTCAATGACTTTGTAGGTTGGTGTTTTATATTCTGTGTTTTTCACTGATTTTTTTGCTGTTTGCGTGATTTATGCTTTTTTGCATGTGAGGGGTTTGATGTTTTTCTTTGAACAGGTTCCATGGTTTTCTTTGCTTTGTGGCTGTCTGTGTGAAGACAAATCTCAGGGTTGTATACTACATATATACTTTGATAATAAATGCACTTTGTGTCTTGTATCACTGAATCAATGAGACTGGAAGTATTCATAAACACAAGAGGTTCAGATGCTGGACATCAAGAGCAACACACAGAAATACTGGAAGAACACAACAGGTTAAGCAACATCTGCTCTGGAGAGGAATATACAATCGACATGTCGGGCAGAGACCCTTCATCAAGTCTGGAAAGGAAAGAAGCTAGAATACGAAGGTGGGGGAAGTAATAAGTGAAGCCAGCTGAGGGAGATGGTGGGAGGGTGAGAATGGAGGATAAAGTGAGAAGATGGGAGGTGACAGCAGAAAAGATAAAGAGATTTCTTGTTTTTTTTGGAGGCTTCTGCATTTTGAGCAGTTATGAGACTCCCATGAGCCCACAGGGATTTTCACATTTTCTTTCCTCAGAGGGCTTTAATGCTGCAAAAAAAGACAGCACGGTAGTGTAGCTTTTATATAGACAAAGTCTAAAGTACAATTCCAAAGCCTAATAGTTTAACACTAGCACAAGGCTATCCAAAGTATAACACTATTACTGCGCCAACTGAAAAATCAGGGTTCAATTCCACTGCTGTCTATAAGGAGTTTGTATGCTCTTCCCTGTAACCATATGGATTTGCTGCGGGTGCTCCAGTTTCCTCCCACATTCCGAAAGACACATGGTTAGGAGTAGTGAGTTGCGGACATGCTAAGCATGGTAAATTTTGAGGGCTGCCCAGCACAATCTTCACTATTTGATTTGATGCATTTCACTGTATGAATCTAGGTACATGTGACAAATACAGCGAGTCCTAATCTTCTTTTATCTTAAATTCTCTGTTCCTCATAATCTCCTGCCTTGACCAAGCTTTGAACATTAATCAGGTAAGGAACATATACAGGAATAATCTGGTTACAGGACAGCTTCAGAGACATTTCAATATTTTCTTTCTGAAGCAGTTTATAATACAATATGTCATAAATTCATCTATTTTTCTGTTCTGTTTACAAGTTATTATTGGAAATATTAACAATTAATCAAAGTTGAAACTTATTATCAAAGTATGTATACTAGAAACAACATTGAGATTTGTCTTCTTGTAAGCAGCCATAAAGCAAAGAAACACAAGAGAATCCACAAAAAACACACCCACACAATAAAGGCTGACAAACATCCAATGTACAAAAGCAGACAGTTAATAGTTAAAAATAGAAACATAGAAACCCTACAGCACAATACAGGCCATTCAGCCCACAATGCTGTGCCAAAACATAGAAACATAGAAAACCTACAGCATAATACAGGCCCTTCGGCCCACAAAGTTGTGCCGAACATGTTCCTACCTTAGAAATTACTAGGCTTACTCATAGCCCTCTATTTTTCTAAGCTCCATGTACCTATCCAAAAGTCTCTTAAAAGACCCTATCGTATCCCCTCCACCAGCATTGCCAGCAGCCCATTCCACGCACTTACCACTCTCTGAGTAAAAAACTTACCCCTGACATCTCCTCTGTATCTACTCCCCAGCACCTTAAACCTGTGTTCTTTTGTGGCAATCATTTCAACCCTGGGGAAAAGCCTCTGACTATCCACACAATCAATGCCTCTCATCGTCTTATACACCTCTATCAGATCACCTCTCAACCTCCATCACTCCAAGGAGAAAAGGCTGAGTTCACTCAACCTATTCTCTCTCATAAGGCATGCTCCCCAATCTAGGCAACATCCTTGTAAATCTCCTCTGCACCCTTTCTGTAGCTTCCACATCCTTCCTGTAGTGAGGCGACCAGAACTGAGCACAGTACTGCAAGTGGGGTCTGACCAGGGTCCTATATAGCTGCAACATTACCTCTTGGCTCCTAAATTCAATTCCACAATTCATGAAGGCCAATACATTGTACACCTTCTTAACCACAGAGTCAACCTGTGCAGCAGCTTTGAGTGTCCTATGGACTTGGACCCCAAGATCCCTCTGATCCTCCACATTGCCAAGAGTCTTACCATTAATGCTATATTCTACCATCATATTTGACCTACCAAAATGAACCACTTCACACTTATCTGGGTTGAATTCCATCTGCCTCTTCTCAGTCCAGTTTTGCATCCTATCAATGTCCCTCTGTAACCTCTGACAGCCCTCCACAATATCCACAACACCCCCAACCTTTGTCATCAGGAAACCTACTAACCCATCCCTCCACTTCCTCATCCAGGTCTTTTATAAAAATCACGAAGAGAAAGGGTCCCAGAACAAATCCCTGAGGCACTCCACTGGTGACCGACCTCCATGCAGACCATGACCCATCTACAACCACTCATTGCCTTCTGTGGGCAAGCCAATTCTGGATCCACAAAGCAATGTCCCCTTGGATACCATGCCTCCTTACTTTCTCAATAAGCCTGGCATGGGGTACCTTATCAAATGCCTTGCTGAAATCCATATACACTACATCTACTGCTCTTCTTCATCAATGTGTTTAGTCACATCCTCAAAAAATTCAATCAGGCTCGTAAGGCACGAACTGCCCTTGACAAAGCCATGTTGACTATTCCTAATCATATTATACCTCTCCAAATGTTCATAAATCCTGCCTCTCGGGATCTTCTCCATCAACTTACCAACCACTGAGGTAAGACTCACTGGTCTATAATTTCCTGGGCTATCTCTACTCCCTTTCTTGAATAAAGGAACAACATCCGCAACCCTCCAATCCTCTGGAACCTCTCCTGTCCCCATTGATGATGCAAAGATCACCGCCAGAGGCTCAGCAATCTCCTCCCTCACATCCCACAATAGTCTGGGGTACATCTCATCCGGTCGTGGCGACTTATCCAACTTGATGCTTTCCAAAAGCTCCAGCCCATCCTCTTTCTTAATATCTACATGCTCAAGCTTTTCAGTCTGTTGCAAGCCATCACTACAACCACCAAGATCCTTTTCCATAGTGAAAACCGAAGTAAAGTTTTTATTAAGTACTTCTGCTATTTCCTCCGGTTCCATACATACTTTCCCACTGTCACACTCGATAGGTCCTATTCTTTCACGTCTTATCCTCTTGCTCCTCACATACTTGTAGAATGCCTTGGAGTTTTCCTTAATCTTGCCTGCCAAGGCCTTCTCATGGCCCCTTCTGTCTCTCCTAATTTCCTTCTTAAGCTCCTTCCTGTTAGCCTTATAATCTTCTAGATCTCTAACAGTACCTAGCTCTCTGAGCCTTTTGTAAGCTTTTCTTTTCTTCTTGACTAGATTTATTACAGCCTTTGTACACCACAGTTCCTGTACCCTACCATAACTTCCCTGTCTCATTGGAACGTACCTATGCAGAACTCCACACAAATATCCCCTGAACATTTGCCACATTTCTTCCATACTTTTCCCTAAGAACATCTGTTTCCAATTTAAACTTCCAATTTCCTGCCTGATAGCCTCATAATTCCCCTTACTACAATTAATCACTTTTCTAACTTGTCTGTTCCTATCTCTCGCCAATGCTATTGTAAAGGCGATAGAATTATGATCACTGTCTCCAAAATGCTCTCCCATTGAGAGATCTGACAGCTGACCAGGTTCATTCCCCAATACCAAATCAAGAACAGTCTCTCCTCTTGAAGGCTTATCTATATATTGTGTCAAGAAACCTTCCTGAACACACCTAACAAACTCCACCCCATCTAAACCCCTTACTTGAGGGAGATGCCAATCGATATTTGGGAAATTAAAATCTCCCATCATGACAACTCTGTTATTATTACACCTTCCCAGGATCTGTTTCCCTATCTGCTCCTCAATATCCCTGTTATAGGCAGCCTATAAAAAACATCCAGTAAAGTTATTGACCCCTTCCTGTTCCTAACCTCCACCCACAGAGACTCCGTCGACAATCCCTCCATGGCGTCCACCTCTTCTGCAGCCATGACACTATCTCTGATCAACGGTGCCATGCCCCCAACTCTTTTGCCTCCCTCCCTATCCTTTTTGAAACATCTAAAACCCGGCACTTGAAGTAACCGTTCCTTTCCCTGAGCCATCCAAGTCTCTGTAATGGCCACCACGTCGTATCTCCAAGTACTGATCCACACTCTGAGCTCATCCGCTTTGTTCACAACACTCCTTGCATTAAAATAGAAGCATCTCACACCTTTGGTCATGTACTTACTTTAGAAATTACCCAGGTTACCCATAGCCCTCGTTTTTTGAAGCTCCATGTACCTATCCAGGAGTCTCTTAAAAGACCCTTTTGTATCTGCCTCCACCACCATCGCCGGCAGCCCATTCCATGAACTCACCACTCTTTGTCTAAAAAACTTACCCCTGACATCTCCTCTGTACCTACTTCCAAGCACCTTAAAACTGTGCCCTCTTGTGTTAGCCATTTCAGCCCTGGGAAAAAGCCTCTGACTATCAACACAAACAATACCTTTCATCAGCTTATACACCTCTATCAGGTCAGCTCTCATCCTTTGCTGCTCCAAGGAGAAAAGGCCGAGTTCACTCAAACTATTCTCACAAGGTATGCTCCCCAATCCAGGCAACATCCTTGTAAATCTCTTCTGCACCTTTTCTATACTTCCCACATTCTTCCTGTAGTGAGGTGACCAGAATTGAGCACAGTACTCCAAGTGGGGTCTGACCAGGGTCCTATATAGTTGCAACATTACCTCTCTGCTCTTAAACTCAATCCCACGGTTGATGAAGGCTAATGCACCGTATGAAGGCTAATGCACAGAGTCAACATGCATAGCAGCTTTGAGTGTCCTATGGACTTGGACCCCAAGATCCCTCTGATCCTCCACACTGCCAAGAGTCTTACCATTAATACTATATTCTGCCATCATACTTGACCTACCAAAATGAACCACCTCACACTTGAACTCCATCTGCCACTTCTCAGCCCAGTTTTGCATCCTACTGATGTCCCGCTGTAACCTCTGACAGCCTTCCACACTATACACACCGCCAACCATTGTGTCATCAGCAAATTTATTAACCAATCCCTCCATTTCCTCATCCAGGTCATTTATAAAAATCATGAAGAGAAGGGGTCCCAGAACAGATCCCTGAAGCACACCACTGGTCACTGACCTCCATGCAGAATATGACCCGTCTACAACCACTCTTTGCCTTCTGTGGGCAAGCCAGTTCTGGGTCCACAAAGCAAGGTCCTCTTAGATCCCATGCTTCCTTACTTTCTCAATAAGCCTTGCATGGGGTACCTTATCAAATACCTTGCTGAAATCCATATACACTACACCTACTGCTCTACCATCATCAATGTGTTTAGTCACATCCTCAAAAAATTCAGTCAGGCTCATAAGGCACGACCAGCCTTTGACAAAACCAAGCTAACTGTTCCTAATCATATTATGCCTCTCCAAATGTTCATAAATCCTTCCTCTCAGGGTCTTCTCCATCAACTTACCAACCAATGAAGTAAGACTCACTGGTCAATAATTTCCTGGGCTATCTCTACTCCCTTTCTTGAATAAGGCAACAATATCTGCAACCCTCCAATCCTCCGGAACCTCTCCCGTCCCCATTGATGATGCAAAGATCATTGCCAGAGTCTCAGCAACCTTCCTCCCTCACCTCCCACAGTAGCCTAGGGTACATCTCGTCCTCCTGAAACGTCGACTGTACCTCTTCCTAGAGATGCTGCCTGACCTGCTGCGTTCACCAGCAACTTTGATGTGTGTTGCTTGAATTTCCAGCATCTGCAGAATTCCTCATGTTTACTTATTCAACTTGATGCTTTCTAAAAGCTTGAGTACATCCTTTTTCTTAATGTCTATATGCTCAAGCTTTTCATTCCGCTGTAAGTCAGCCCTACAATCGCCAAGATCCTTTATTTTAAAAAAAGCTGAACAATAATCCTGAAAACGTGGGCTGCAGAGTGCCCAGAATGAGTCCACAGGCTGTGGAGTCACTTCAGCACTGAGGCAAGTGAAGCTGGTCCAGGAGCACAATCGCTGCAGGGCAATATCTGCTCCCAAGCTTGACAGCATGGGATCCAAGGGGCTCAATCGTTGTTTTCAGAAACTTTTATCTCTGTATTCTGTTCTTGGTGCTGCAAACTCATGGACTGAATTGAAAAATTAAAGCAAAGAACAAAGTCCAAAGTACAATCCAAAAGCCTAATTGTTTAACACCAGCACAAGGCTATGCAAAAGTAAAAAGCTTCGCAATTCAATAAATCATTGAAAACTTGGAATTTTGTTAAGACTGCAAGTTAATAAAAGCCAGAAAAATGCCGGCAATAGGAATGGGACAGTTGAACGGGGCATGACTGCGCAAGCACGTGGAAGTCAGACCATGAGGCAGTGGGAGAGTTTAAAAGTGAGAAGATTGAGAAGGATCGGTCATTTCTTCAGCTGTTGAATGGGGCAGAACTGTGCAAGCGTGTGAAAGTCGGACCATGAGGCAGCAGGAGAGTTTAAAAGTAAGAAGATTAATGGAGCGGGCGACGTTGTAGCGGGTGACGGAGTAGAGGGAGACAGAGTAGAAAGGCTTTGGCTCAAGATGCTTCAGCGAGCTGAGGCTGAACGACGAGCTTCACTCCAAGTGAGGTAAGGCCGGGTAAGTTCCTTTAATTAATCTAATTACTTTAGGAGTAGGTAATGGAGGCAGCAGTTAGGGCAGTTGAGTGCTCCATTTGCAGTATGTGGGAAGTCAGGGTGAGCACAATCATCCCTGATGACTACACCTGTAACAGGTGCATCCAGCTACAGCTCCTGACAAACCCAGTTAGGGAACTGGAGCTGAAGCTGGATGAACTTCGGATCATTCGGGAGGCAGAGGCAGAAATAAACAGGAGTTACAGGGAGATAGTCACCCCTAAGAGTCAGGAGACAAGTAGTTGGGTGACTGTCAGGAAAGGGAAGGGGAATAGACAGAATGAGCAGAGCACCCCTGTGGCCGTTCCCACCAATAATAAGTATATCATTTTGGATACTGTTGATGGGGATGACCTACCAGGGACAAGTTGCAGTGGTTGCGTCTCTGGCACCGAGATGGGACCCTCAGCTCAGAAGGGAAGGAGGGAAAAGAGGAGAGCAGTAGTGATAGGGGATTCAATAGTTAGGGGTCAGATAAGAGATTCTGAGGAAGAGATTGAGAATCCTGGATGGTCTGTTGCCTCCCTGGTGCCAAGGTCCGCGATATCTCGGATCGAGTTCTCAGTATTCTCAAGAGGGAGGGTGAGTAGCCGGATGTCGTGGTCCATGTAGGGACCAATGACATGGGTAGGGAGAGTGAGGAGGTCCTGAAAGGTGAGTTTAGGGAGTTAGGCGCCAAGTTAATGGACAGGACCTCCAGGACAGCAATCTCAGGATTGCTACCAGTGCCACTTCCAGGCAGGTTTAGAAATAGTAAGATAGCGCAGATCAACACATGGCTGAATACGATGCAGGAGGGAGGGCTTCAGATTTATAGATAATTGGGCAGTTTTCCCAGCAAGGTGATACCTGTTCCAGTGGGACGGTTTACATCTGAACTGGAGGGGGACACATATTCTTGCAGGTAGGTTTGCTAGAGAGGCTCCAGTGGATTTAAACTAGATACAAGGGGGGAGGGGAACCAGAGTGTAGGACAGATGTAGGGGAGAAGGAAGAAAAAGAAAATAATAAAGTTGTTTGCATGGTTAGTGATAAACAGAGAGTAAGAGGTGGAAAATTTCTTAAATGCATTTATTTTAATACTAGGAGCATTGTAAGAAAGGTGGATGAGCTTACAGCATGGATTGATACCTGCAAGTATGATGTGGTAGCTATTAGTGAAACATGGTTGCAGGAGGGGTGTGATTGGCAACTAAATATTCCTGGATTTCGTTGCTTCAGGTGTGATAGAATCCGAGGGACAAGAGGGGGAGGTGCTGCATTGCTTGTCAGAGAAAATATTACAGCGGTGGTCTGGCTGGATAGATTAGAGGGCTCGTCTAGGGAGGCTATTTGGGTGGAATTAAGGTATGGAAAAGGTGTAGTAACACTTATCGGGGTGTATTATAGACCACCTAATGGGGAGCAAGAAGTGGAGGAGCAAATTTGTAAGGAGATAGCAGATATTTGTAGTAAGCACAAGGTTGTGATTGTGGGAGATTTTAATTTTCCACACGTAGACTGGAAAGCCCATACTGTAAAATAGCTGGATGGTTTGGAGTTTGTAAAATATGTGCAGGATAGTTTTTTACAGCAATACATAGAGGTACCAACGAGAGAAGGGGCAGTATTGGATCTCCTGTTAGGGAATGAGATAGGTCAGGTGATGGAGGTTTGTGTTGGGGAGCACTTCGGGTCCAGCAATCACAATGCCATTAGTTTCAATATAATTATAGAGAAGGATAGGTCTGGACCCAGGGTTGAGATTTTTGATTGGAGAAAGGCTAATTTTGAGGAGATGCGAAAGGATTTAGAAGGAGTGGATTGGGAAAATTTGTTTTATGGGAAGGAAGTAACAGAGAAATGGAAATCATTTAAAGGTGAAATTTTGAGGGTACAGAACCTTTATGTTCCTGTTAGGTTGAAAAGAAAGGTTAAAAGTTAGAGAGAGCCATGGTTTTCAAGAGATATTGGAAACTTGGTTCGGAAAAAGAGAGATATCTACAATAAATATAGGCAGTTTGGAGTATATGAGGTGCTCGAGGAATATAAAGAATGTAAAAAGAATCTTAAGAAAGAATTTAGAAAAGCTAAAAGAAGATACGAGGTTGCTTTGGCAAGTAAGGTGAAAATAAATCCAAAGGGTTTCAACAGTTATGTTAATAGCAAAAGGATAGTGAAGGATAAAATTGGTCCCTTAGAGATTCAGAGTGGACAGCTATGTGTGGAACCAAAAGAGATGGGGGAGATTTTGAACAATTTCTTTTCTTCGGTATTCACTAAGGAGAAGAATATTGAATTGTGTAAGGTAAGGGAAAGAGGTAGGGAAGTTACGGAAATTATGATGATTAAAGATGAGGAAGTACTAGTGCTTTTAAGGAATATAAAAGTGGATAAGTCTCCGGGTCCCAACAGGATATTCCTTAGGACCTTGAGGGAAGTTAATGTAGAAATAGCAGGGGCTCTGACAGAAATATTTCAAATGTCATTAGAAATGGGGATGGTGCCAGAGGATTGGCGTCTTGCTCATGTTGTTCCATTGTTTAAAAAGGGTTCTAAGAGTAAACTTAGCAATTATCGGTGGTGGGTAAATTGATGGAAAGTATTCTTAGAGATGGTATACATAATTATCTGGATAGACAGGGTCTGATTAGGAACAGTCAACATGGATTTGTGCGTGGAAGGTCATGTTTGACAAATCTTGTTGAATTTTTTGAAGAGGTTACTAGGAAAGTTGACGAGGGTAAAGCAGTGGATGTTGTCTATATGGACTTCAGTAAGGCCTTTGACAAGGTTCCACACGGAAGTTTTATTAGGAAGGTTCAATCGTTAGGTATTAATACTGAACTAGTAAAATGGATTCAGCAGTGGCTGGATGGGAGATGCCAGAGAGTAGTGGTGGATAACTATTTGTCAGATTGGAGGCCGGTGACTAGTGGTGTGCCTCAGGGATCTGTACTGGGTCCAATGTTGTTTGTCATATACATTAATGATCTGGATGATGGGGTGGTAAATTGGATTAGTAAGTATGCAGATGATACTAATGTAAGGAGTTTCTTTTTTTTATGTCACTGCGTAGTTTAATTAAAATGGCTTCTTTGTTATGTTATAATTGAAAGGACTTCTTTGTTATGTTAACTGCTGAGAAAGTCCTTCCTGCTAGCAGTTTGTTTTGGATTATCTATTGATAAGAGGATGAATGAACCAATTGCGATAGGTGTTATGCTTTTGGTGTGTCTGTAAGATATTGTATGCGCAGGGTTTTGGGGGAGAAGGCGGAAGACAGAGACAGAGGGTGGACCAGGTGCTGTAAGTCCGGTTGGAACCCGAGCGGGGCGTTCGGCGAGGAAAGGAGAAGGGGATGGACTCGTGTGGAGAGTCTGGTCGACCACCGTTGTGGTCCCAGGTGGCCGGTCGAGGTGGTCCGAGGGGTCGCAGAGTGAAGAAGAAGGGTCATGAGCTCCAACTGTTTGTGCACGAAGAGTCTGAACTTTGATAAGTGTGGCGCCTTTTATTTTCCTTCTATATTTTATTCTCTGCTGATTATATAGTTCCCGTAATATCTATAAACTGTAAATTATTTAATCATATCTGGTGTATTGTCTGTTATTTGGGCAGGGTGGGGTACATCACACAGCATCCACACAAACTTATTACCCAGTTTGGCAGGGCCGAGGGCTGTTTCCCTAGACGACAGCGAGCCGAGCGACCCTGAGGCTGGCCAGGAGGGCTACACTAAGACAGGTGGCGTTGTGGATAATGAAGTAGGTTTTCAAAGCTTGCAGAGAGATTTCGGCCAGTTAGAAGAGTGGGCTGAAAGATGGCAGATGGAGTTTAATGCGATAAATGTGAGGTGCTACATTTTGGTAGGACTAATCAAAATAGCTCATACATGGTAAATGGTAGGGCATTGAATAATGCAGTAGAACAGAGGGATCTAGGAATAATGGTGCCTAGTTTCCCTGAAGGTGGAATCTCATGTGGATAGGGTGGTGAAGATAGCTTTTGGTATGCTGGCCTTTATAAATCAGAGGAATGAGTATAGGAGTTGGGATGTAATGTTAAAATTGTACAAGGCACTGGTACGGCCAAATTTGGAGTATTCTGTACAGTTCTGGTCACCAAATTATAGGAAAGATATCAACAAAATAGAGAGAGTACAGAGAAGATTTACTAGAATGTTACCTGGGTTTCAGCACCTGAGTTACAAAGAAAGGTTGAACAAGTTGGGTCTTTATTCTTTGGAGCGTAGAAGGTTGAGGGGGGACTTAATAGAGGTATTTAAAATTATGAGAGAGATAGATAGAATTGACATGGATAGGTTTTTTCCATTGAGAGTAGGGGAGATTCAAACAAGAGGAATGAGTTGAGAGTTAGGGGGCAAAAGTTTAGGGGTAACATGAAGGGGAACTTCTTTACTCAGAGAGTGGTAGCTGTGTGGAACGAGCTTCCAGCAGAAGTGGTAGAGACAGGTTCGATATTGTCATTTAAAGTAAAATTGGATAGCTATATGGACAGGAAAGGAATGGAAGATTATGGGCTGAGTGCAGGTCGGTGGGACTAGGTGAGAGGAAGTGTTCGGCACTGACTAGAAGGGCCGAGATGGCCTGTTTCCGTGCTGTAATCGTTATATGGTTATATGGTTATAATTTAGACAAGTACTGTGTTTGACATGGACACAGTGAATACTGTAGTAGAATCTAAGGTGAGTTGCTTCTGTTACAGGAGAATAAAATGTGAATAGTGTAAATCGGTTTGCATAGACTTGGTGAGCTAAAGGGACTGCTTCAAAGATTCTGTTAATTTATTATCAGTATACAACCCTGAGATTCATCTTCCCCACAGACAGCCTTAAAACAAGTAAAACCAAAGAAAGCCAAGAACCATTTCAAAGAAAAATATCGATCCCATTCCCTCCCCCACCCACCACCACCATGTGGGGAAAAAAGAGAAATCACACAAACAGCAATAAAAAATGAGCAAAAAACACAAAATATAAAACACAAAATTGGAAGATTCTGGACTTATTCAGTTCAGCTCAGTTTGTTATCTGCACACCACTGCAACCATAAAAGGACCAACCTCTGTTTCCATGCAGTGCGACTATAAATGTTCCAAATTACTTCACCAGACTATTATCAAACAAACTTAACATCTAGCTACATATGCGTTTAAGTAGGAAAAGAGGCAGGTGTTAAGATTTCTGCCTTGAAGTTACTGTAACATCTTTTGTAACCTGAAGCCACTCCAAAGTGCTAAGCAGTCAATTAAGTACTTTTTGAAATGTGACCAAAAATATGCTGTACGATTCGATGAGTCTACATTTGCAGTGAGTAGTGAGGATTGCTTGTATCCCAGAAACAGAGATAGGTTGGTGGCACAGTTATAAATTAAGCTCTGCACTTGAGATATTTCTAGTTAAGCACGTTCATTGATTGGAACTTGTAACATCCACATCACAAATTTGCATATTATGTGCAAAATTAAAAGACTGTCCTCAGCAAATGTACACTTGGAAGCATGACAGAAAAAAAACAAAGCAAATTTCTTCTTGTAATTACGGCGTTAATAAATTAGCCTCTATTGGTTTCAGGTGCATCTATCAAAGTGGGAAATTATCATAGAACAAAATCCTCTTTAGGGGAATTATCTGTGGAACATAATTTACATTATTACTTAGAGAGCCGCTGAACTTGCAAATAGCATGCTGAATAATAAATATGTAAGTTGTGCATTAAATTATAGATTGTAACGCGCTAAAGATTACGTACTGTTTAGTTGTTTTTTTTTACAAAGAGTGATTTGTTGGAAAAAGAAATTCAAAGTGGATAAACGACAGTTATTATGGTATCTAAGAGAGGAGAAGGACAGAAGATTTTGAGAGGTGATAAAAGGTGAAAATCAAGAAAATTAGCAAGGAGAAAGAATGAGCAACACATACAGGATGCTGGAGGAACTCAGCAGGCCAGGCAGCATCTATGGAAAAGAGTACAGTCAACGTTTCAGGCCGAGACCCTTTGGCAGGACTGGAGAAAGAATGTATTGTAACAAAATGTGAGGATGCAAAGTATGAGGATTGAAATGAAAGACAATAACAGGGATAATCTTGTTTTCCAAAAATCACTATAATTAAGTAAAAAATGATTAATAAAAGGTAAACGCTATCAACAAACTTCGATACATGTGTGGTGGTGGAAAGTATATTGACTGGTTGCTTCACAGTCTGATAGGCAAACACCAATACCCTTGAACAGAAAAGCCTAAAAAATTAGTGGATACAACAAAGCCCATCATGGGTAAACCCTTCCCCACCATTGGGCACATCTATAAGGAGTGTTGCCACAAGAAAGCAGCATCCATCATCCAGGACCAGTATCCAGGCCATGCTTTCTACTCTTTGCTGCCATTGGGAAGATACAGGAACCTTAGGTCCCATACCACCAGGTTCAGGAACAGTCATTACCCTTCAACCATCAGGCTCCTGAACCAGCATGGATAACTTCACTCCCCTCAGCATGAACTGATTTCACAAGCTACAGACTCACTCTCAAGGACTTTGCAACTCGTGCTCTCAGTATTATCTATTTATTTATTTACTAATTATCTATCCACTTTTTTTTTGCATTTGTAGTTTGTCTTCTTTTGCATATTGGTTGTTTGTTAGTCTTTGTGTATGGTTTTCAATTGATTCTTTGTATTTCTTTGTTTTACTGTATTATGAACGCCAGCAAGAAAAAGAATCTCAGGGTAGTATATGGTGACATATTTGCACCTTGATAATAAATGCACTTTGAACTTGAAAGGTGTGCATAGACTCGCTGAGCCAAAAGTATATTTCCCTGCAGGGTGACGATTTAACAAGTACTCCACCAGAGTATTGGTAAACAAATCTAACACTTCAAGATTCAGATTTTTCTTTATCATGTGTACATTGAAACACAGAGAGAAATGCAATGTTTGCGTTAACAACAAACACACCGAGCATGTGCTGGGGGCAACCCGGAAGTGTCACCTCACATTCCGACGCCAACAAAGCATGCCCACAGCGCTCAATAGAACAACACAGAACACAACAAAACAGAACTCAACAAGCAATGAAGCAACAACAGCAAAACAAGTCACAAGACCATAAGACTTAGAAGCAGAATCAGGCCATTTGGCCAATCTTTCTCAACCCCGTTCTCCTACCTCATTCTTCTGGCCTCTACAGCCATTGGCGACATGAATTCCACAAGTTCACCACCCTCCTCATCTCTGTTCTAAAGCAACATCCCTCTTTTTTGGGGCTGTGCCCTCTGGTCCTGGACTCCCCCACTATAGGAAACATCCTCTCCACATTCACACTATCCAGACCTTTCAAAATTTGAGATGTTTCAATGTGATCTCCCCTCATTCTTCTAAACTCCAGTGAGTACAGGCCCAGAGCTAGTAAGCACTTCTCATACATCAACCTTTTCATTCCTAGGATTGTTCTTGTGAACCTCCTCTGGACCCTTGCCAATGCCAGCACATCTTTTCTTCGATATGGGGCCCAAAACTGCTCTCACAATACTCCAAATGCAGCCTGAACAGTGCCCTATAAACCTTCAGCATTAAAATCCTTGCTTTTATATTATGGTCCTCTCAAAATTAATGCTAAGATTGCATTGGCATTCCTTACCACTGACTCAACCTGCAAGTTAGCCTTTAGGGAATCCTGCACAAGGGCTCCCAAGACCCATTGTACCTTTGATTTTTGAACTTTCTCCCTGTTTAGAAAATACACCTTTATTTCTTCTGCAAAAGTGCATGAACATACACTTCCTTACACAGTATTCCGTCTACCACCATTTTGCCCATTCTCCTAATGTGTCTAAGTCCTTCTGTGGATTCCTGCTTCCTCAACACTACCTGCCCCTCCACCTATCTTTGTATCATCTGCAAACATGGCCACCACTTGCGGCCACATCAATTCTATCATCCAAATCATTGATATATAGCAGGAAAAGAAGTGAAACACCACTAGATATCTGCAGCCAACCAAAAATGGCCCCCTTTATTCCCACTCTTTGTCTTCTGCCAGTCAGCCAATCTTCTATCCATGCTGGTGTTTTTCATGTAATACCATGGGCTCTTATCTTGTTAAGCAGCCTCTTGTGCAGCACCTCATCAAAGGCCTTCTGAAGCTTCAATTTAGCAACATCAACGGACTCTCCTTTGTCTATCTTGCCTGTTATTTCCTCATATACCTGTTCTTCCCTCTCACCCACGCACATGCAGAGTCCTCCAACCCTAAGACTTGCTGTCTTTGGCTAGACTTGTGTTTAAGCAGGTAAAAAGGTAGCCGTTAAGACTTCTGACTTCAAGTTACTATAGTGATTTATGTAATCCAATACCACATCAAAGTGCTGTATGGCCATCTGAGTGATCACTGTAGAGATTATGGATACAATTAATTTGTGCAGAGCAAATCCCCACAAACATCATCACAGTGATAATGAGATAATGATTTAAATTCAGGAATTAATATTGACTAAGTTACCAAAGTTTACGCTTTTAGAGTCATGGAGAGTAATACAGCACAGAGCCAGGCCATCTGGCCCAAGTTGTCCAATGCAACAGAGATGCCTAATTAAGATAGTCCCATTTGTCCATGCTTGGCCCTTATATATCTAATCCTTTCCTAACTGAAGACTTTCTTCTTCTATAAATAGGATTGTTTATATTATCCAAAAAGCACAGATGGGAGAAAAAAGTAATGTTTTAACTCAAAGGTGGGAGGAACTAGGGAAGGTGGCAGCAGAGGTTTTTGCCGCCCCCGGCAACTTCTTCCATATTGTCCATGAGACAGCTTATTCTTCCCTTCTTATGCCTTTCTTTTTTCTTCAAGGTGACTGGAATTCTGTCGAAGCCCGTGATCTGCAGTTCTCCACTGGCCGTGTATCTTGGCATTTCAGTACCTCCAAGAGTGGCCTGGAAGACGTGCACCTTTGGGAGGGCGGCCCTGTGGATGACTGATTCCTCAGGGAATTTCATCGACTGTAGCTTTGTGGGAGACTGAAACATTGAGACAGCAGGCGGTGTGTGCTGCTGACAGAAGAAGGCCCCTTTACTCAAACGATGCCACTCTCTATTTCTCTTTTGATGGAGGATGACAGCCTGTCGGTTCTCAAGTTGGGGGCTTGAAGAAGCAACATGGAAGGTCTCCCGCTCTAATTGTTGCAGGACAATCTCTCTCTCCTTTGCTGATGAGACAGAGCCCTTCTGAGATACCAAAGTGTCGGTTACAGATTGTAGTTTTTGATGGACTCTAAATCAAGATCTCTTTGGGGGACTTTGATATTGCTTGCATGGTGGGGGGATGGGGGCGATCAGTACTTCCACTGATGCAAGTTGAGGGGGGGAGAGGGTCAATGCTTCTACTGCTGCTTGTGCTTGGGAAGGGGTAAGGGGCTTTGGGGTTCTGATTCATTCATTCTTTAGGGTTTCTTGTTTTGTGGATGTCTGCAAAGAGTAAGAATTTCAGGTTGTATACCGTATACATCCTCTGATATAAAAATTGAACCACTTGAACACTTTGGACAGTGCAGTATTCCTTCAGTACTGTCAACCTATATTTTGATGTTCATGTCTCTGAAGTGGATTTTGGAAGCTACAAGCTTTTGTCTAACAACTGCCTTCAAATGAGTCCTAAAGAAGGCAAGAGATTTGGAAGTAATTTTAAAACTTAACATTTTGTCAGATTGGGCTTCAAGTGCAAAAGTGATGAAATTAGTATTTCCTTAGAGATACAATGGAGAAAATGCAGAATTTCGATAGGTTCAACAGTCAGGTAAGGCCCTAACCACTGAAGGTTCATTCTCTGAGAAAGGACCAGTGGGTGACAAAATTCATTTTTAATTAAGAAGGGGTTTGATCGCGTACATGTGGAGAAGCTGTTAAAGTGCTGTGGGGATGGGATGTTGAACGTGTCGGAAATAATCCCCAATCAATCTAATCAAAAAGATAGGGAAATCATTTTTACTTATGAGTCGAGAGGATCTGGATCAAGAAGATAATAATTATGGTTATCCTTAATGGGAATCAAAGGAACAGAATGAGGTCACAGTAATTAAAGTTGATAAAATGAAAGGTGGCAAGATTAGAAAAGGAAACTCTGGTATAAATCTTTTGGCACAAATGAGCATTTCTGTGCAAAATTCTCTATAGAATGTAAATCTAGCTGAGGAAAGAGATTAGCAACACACAAAAAATGCTAGAGGAACTCAGCAGGCCAGGCAGCATCTATGGAAAAGTACAAACAGTCAGAGTTCCGGGCTGAGACCCTTCATCAGGACTGTTAGCTCATTTCCATAGATGCAGCCTGGCCTGCTGAGTTCCTCCAGCATTTTGTGTGAGTTGCTTTGGATTTCCACCATCATCAGATTTTCTCATGTTTGAGGATGTTTCAACTGAGAGTAGTTCACACAAAACGCTAAAGGAACTCAGCAGGTCAGGCAACATCTATGAAGAGGAGTAAAGAATCAACGTTTCAGGCCAAGAAGATTCATCGGGACTTGTTGAAGATATTTTTCAAGATATGCTAAAAAAATTGATGTAAAACTGTTGGGGGTTTTGATTTCACAAGATAATCACCAAGGTAATACTGATGCTGATGACAATACATGAAGTGAATTGGTTTTTTTTTTCATTTTTCACTGTGCACGGTTCTCAAAACTTAAACTATTTGTTGCATCCATATACTGCTCTCTCTCAAATTTATTTCATCCACCATTCATGATGAAATACAGGCAAAGAATGTCTCAGAGGCATGTCTTCCTTCTTCCTGTGTTTATTAGTTTCCCCAAAGACCAATATTCATACAACTACCTTTGAGCAGATGTGGGTCTGGATCAAGAAGCTAATGATGTCGAAGCAGCTGAAGTGAGCAGCTATTAAACTGCTGGATCAAGTAATTTTGTTTCATGTTCAAGATCAAAAATTTAAATGGTAGTTTTGCTGGACAGAAGGAAATCTTTTCCTGAGGGGACAATAACACAGACGCAGATATTGATGCAAAAAAAAAAGTAGCAAGTTCCTATATTAGAAATGATCTTAGAGGCATTGATCCATATTCTGTTTGTACTGTGTATTTTGCTCAAAGTACTGGCTCGCATCAGCATCACCTCCATTAAAGGTGAGTAAATCTTGGCCCATATCCAAGATTTTGTGCATACTGACAAATAGACAATTTTGGAGTCCTCTTACCTCCAATCTCAGAATGAATAATTTGATTCGACAACAACCTTGATGTATATCTTCAATGGCTGAAGGAGTTTTTATATGATTTTTGACAATTTAACAAGTCTTTCTGACAAATTAAATGGTTGTGTTGACAAGTTAACTGCACTGCCAATCAATATTTCAAATTACTTCCACCGCCATTTGGAAAAATATTACTTGGGGTCAATAGTGGCAAACAGGAGTAAAGGGAAGAAAATAGAGAATAAACATTCACACAATGATGTTTCACACCAGCAGAGAAACATTGATGTGCAGGATATTGTGTTTAATTTAAGTGCTTTAGGTCTCATTATTAAATACTTTTAAAAATGATAACTATGAATAAAAAGAACTGCAAATAGTAGTGCTATTATGAAACTGTTACAAGGAACTGGAAATAACTCTAGAATATATCCTCTTTTGTGTCGTGTTGAGCCAGTGTATTAGTGTGGTAGGTGAAGGACACGGGTATAGATTGTACACTTTAGTATAGGAAAGAAGACTAATTACTTTGCCAGGAAAAAAAAATGAAAGCAGTTTTCATTCACATTTCAACAATAGCTTATTATCCAGTATTAAGAGGTCTGGGAAAATTTAACCTCGTAAACTCTTCAGGCCAAAGAATGTTGTATGACCTTTAAAATATAATCCTAATCATCATGAATCGGACATTGTAGAGACATTATTCCTTGTAATGAGAGCAAGTTCAGCCTCTTGTGCTTCCACAACCTACACAAAAAATGTTAATTTACTATCTAATCACCCCAATGCAGCAAAGATAAAAACTATGTAATTATGCACTTTAATGAAACAGATTTTTTTCCTGCTCCTGGTTTTACTCACTTTCCTACCCTTGTCCTCCTTTTGACTAAGGTCAGTAATGCACTAACAAATGACATACAAGACCACCCACAAGAAATGTGGGATATTTTCATAAAACTTGGGCCCATTTCCTGGGAAGAAAGTCTTGTATTTCTCTGTATCTATTCTATGCGACAAACACATTAGTTACACAAATGATGATAACAAACTGTAGATTTCAGTCAAACTCTGCAGCAGTCTAGGTTACAAAATTAATGTTCAGCTTCTTTTCCACTTTAATCCAGACTCGATTGCATCGCAGACTCAGCTTCCAAATAGCTCCATTAGCCATCAGCAATTATCTTCTTGTCAAACATCAGGGTAAAGAATTTCACGATAGTCTGCGAGGCTCTGTGATAAACTGGACATTAGCATCATCTGATGGAAATAAAATTGGCACTATGGCCAACATCCCTGTCAGAGAAATACACCCTGCCTGCAACGATCTCGTCCCATCATTCTCAACAGAGCAAGTTTCTGCTTTAAAAATAAATCCAATACTGTACATCATATAAGTAAAGAGCAGGGACAAAATATGGAGGATTAATAGACTTTGCAGTAGCCTGTTTAATCTCCTGCCAACAGTCTCTTTAGTTCTGTCCTAGTCTGTCTTCTTTCCTGACAGACATTACAGGAAGGAACCACACATTTGCCAAGTCTAAATCAAAGTCAGTGTGAAAACAATGTATCTCAGCCTTCTAAATTACTATACTTTAACTGTAGTACGACTGATCTTTGTTTCCAAAGATTACATTATCGGCATTTTGTTTAAGGATACAAATCTCTGTGTTTTATAGGCAAGTGCTTATTTAACATCAATTCACCATAAAACCATTTGGAAGAATATTATATTTTCATCTTTGGACAGTGTGGAATTGGGTTGTTTTAGATCCAAAACATGAATTTTGCAGTTCTTATTTTGGGTTCGCTCAGGGATATTAGTTTTCAGCAGAATCAGCTATTTTCGACTGTATTTGAAATCAGGAGATGTATGCATTAACTTTCAATGCCTATAAACTTTAACTAAACTTTAAAGTACATTAAAAGTTATGTTAATTGAATAAAGTAGAGCCCCACCAAGAAATAGGATTGAACAGTACCGACCATATGCACATTATCAAGCAATGTGTGGTATGCCTGAAGCAAAATGAATGAACAGGTAAATACAATATCATTAAAATTTGTTTCTGAAATCCTATAAGAGAAAAATACAATTTATTTTCCAAGTAGGCTTTAAGAAGTGTTCATTTTGTATTTTTTTAAAGAAAATGTCAAGTTTGTTTATGACAAGTATTTCTTATTGGTAAAGCTCCAAAAGTTGTGTTAAATGTGTTAAAATATAAAAAGGCTTCTGAAAAAAAGCACATGTTAAATATGTACAGAAAAAATACATTCAAAATAATCATATTTTTAAAATATAAGTTGGGGGGATGATAAAAATTTGGTGTCCTTCAAGTATGATTCTGGAAATTTCTCTAAAAGAAATTTCTTCCTTTCGAACATTAATTTAAACAACTTTTTTTGTTTAAATTTCAGACCTCAGCTGTAGAAACTGACTGAGAATTATGTGCTACACTTTACCAAAACATATACTTGTATTTATTGGGCACATAAAGATCAGAAAATGGATTCTGTGCAAAGATTCATCTATTATAAAAGCCTAATATCGTGGAATGCTGCGGATGTCCTTAAAATAACTTACCATCTGTGGATTATGGCAGCCTTAAAATAAATCTAGTATGAAATATCACCGTAACATAATTTTAAGTTCCATTATAATTATATCTTATCAACAACTGTTGGTCAAACAAATCAAATCAATGGCTATTGGAAGGATCAGCAAGTTTCACACAGAGTCCAAGAAATAGCTTTTATACTAGTTTAAAAACTGCAATGCTGCATCCCAGATTGTTAATCCTTCTGGATATTGCTGGAATCGGCAGAATAATTATGTATGAGTAAAAGATGGTATATTAATAATGACCTATTGCATCATTAAATTTCCCTGATTAATAAAAAAACAAAACATCATAAATCACCATCCAGGCCATACTCTCTTCTTGCTGTTGTCATCGGGTAGGAAGTCCAGGTCCCATCCAACCAAGCTCAGGAATCATTCTTACGCTTCAACCATCAGGCTCTTGAACCAATGTGGATAACTTCACTCACCCCAACACTTCACTGATTCCACAACCTAGGGACGCAATTTCAAGGACTCTACAACTCACGTTCTCAGTAATATTATTTATTTATGTTTGTATTTGCACAGTTCGTCCTCTTTTGCACAGTGGTTGTTTGTCTTTGCGTGTAGTTTTTCATTGATTCCACAGTATTTTCTTTCTTCTATTGACAATACCTGCAAAAATGTATCTCAGGGTGGTATATGTGATATATACCTACTTTGATAATACATTTATTTTGAAGTTTGAACTTTACATCAGACTTTGCAGAAAGAAGATTATTTGTTTGACGATTAGGAATCAGCCAGTTGGTATGAGGAGTCCATTCATTACTCAGTGGCTGTTGAATGCCAGGAGGGTGAATTTATTGAGTATTTAACAGCACCAACATTGGGAAGAAGCGGCTGAAGGTCAGGTGATGGAAGCTCCAGAAACGTGTCCAAAATCAAATACCTGCTAATGTTGACTCATCCAAACTCAATTTGCCTCGCACAAGATTTCTTGACCTACCGGATGCAAATACAGGGCCGAAAGTAGAACCTAAGCAAAGTAAAAATGACCTCTGACACCTATTGATTCATACTTGGTCACGGGTAATGTTGACAACTGCTGTTTAAGAACCAGAGACTAATGGGCGTTGACTCAATCATATATGGAATGCATCAGCATATGTGGCTCCCTTACTTTTTACCAATGTTCTCTTTCCATGGCCAAATTTACCATTTTGAATAAGGACAATTCCAGTTTTTATTAACATTATATAGACACATCTTCATCTTCAAAACATCAAAGTGGAAGTAAATTTATGATCATATTATGTATACGTCATCATATACTATCTGAAGATTCTGTTTTTCTTGCAGGCATTTACAGGAAAATAAAGAAATACAATAGAATTTTTGAAATATTATACATAAACAAAAACTTATAATCAATATTGAAAAGAATGCTATCATACAAATAATTAAAGAATTGAAAATAAATAATTCTGAGAACATGAGTTGTAGAGTCCTTGAAAGTGAGTCTGTAGGTTGTGAAATCAGTTCAGAGCTGAAATAAGTTCAGGCTGGTTTGGGAGCCTGATGGTTAGAGGGTAATAACTGTTCCTGAACTTGGTGGTGTGAGAAGTAACCTCCTATACCTCCTGGTGGTGGTGAGACGAGAGCATGACCTGGTTGGTGGGGGTCCTTGATGATGGATGCTGCTTTCTTGTGGCAGCACTCCTTGTAAATGTGCTCAACGGTAGGAAGAGCTTTGTTGATGATGGAGTGGGCTGTGCCCACTACTTTTGTTTTAATTTCCTTCCAATCTTATTCATAGCATCAAACACAGCTGCTTTAATCTTCTTCCATTCTCTAAAATAAAACTTTGACTCAACCAATTTCTAACACCCCATCATTCCACCTACCCACTCAACTTTTTGATCTCATCAATGAGATGCAATTGTGAAGATAACAAAAACAACCACCCACTCCCCATGACCATCCATCCTGTCTTTACCACACAAAGGCTTCTTCCTTTCAATGAGCCCACAATCTGTTTCACTTTAATGCATACACATCTTTTTCATATTTTCATTTGACACAGGAGGACATTTGCTTCATAATTTCTGTGGTGATTTCTCATAGCAACCCCATTCACCCACTTTCCTTCCTATCCCCTATTCTCTCTCAAGTAACCATCAAGTTCATAGTGATTCTCCAGTGCCCACTTCCCTAGTGGTAGTTTGTAGCAGCCAATTAATGTACCCGTCAACATGGCTTTGGGATGTGAGAGAAACCTACACAGTCACTGGGAGAACATACAAACCCCACACAGGTAACACCAGAGCACAGGATCGAACCTGGAATCACTGAAGTTGTGAGGATATAATACTACCTGCTGAGCCAAGGTGCTGTTCCCGTTAAACCCACTCCTTGAAGTTTATTTTATTTTATTTATTTTGAAATACAACATGGAACAGGGCCTTCCAGCCTAACGAGCCGTGCTGCCCAGCAACCCACTGATTTAACCCTAGTCTAACCACAGGGCAATTTACATGTCCGTTTAACCTACTAACCAGTACTTCTTTGGACTGTGGGACTGTGGGGGGGGGGGTGGAAGTCGGTGTATCTGGAGGAAACCCACACACACACACCACACACACACACACACACTTTTTTTACAGAGGATGCCGGAATGGAACTCTGAACTCTGACGCCCCGAGCTGTAATAGCATCGTGCTATCAGCTGCATTACCGTGGCATCCAATTATCGTCCCAAACAGTGCCAGAAATCTGCTCTTCCATGGATATAAACTTTTTAATTCCTCCTCTTCGCCAAGGAACCATCCTGTGATTCTCATCTTGCTTTAAAAGCCTTCAGTATGGTTTGATCTCGTCCAGAGCATCTTGAAAGTAACATGCAGTGTGATTGCAATATAACTCAACGCCTCATTATAGAAGGACTACCCTTTGTAACAGAGATGAGGAGGAATTTCTTTAGCCAGAGGGTGGTGAATCTGTGGAACTCATTGCCTCAGAGGGCTGTGGAGGCCAAGTTATTGAGTAACAAAGGAGGCAGGACAATGGAGTTGAGAGAGGTAATAATCAGCCACAATTGAATGGCAGAACAGGTTTGATGGGCTGATTGGCCTAATTCTACTTCTATATCATCTTCTATATCATATGGTCTAAACATCTTTCTGTGTGTATCATGGCATTTGCCATTCTCAATAATCTTGCATTGCTTTATCTTTGGATGTCCAATGTTATAGACCGATACCTCAAGAACTATATTCATTATAGTAATAGCTAGATAAATTATTCACATCAGCTGTCATGACTACCTCTTGCAAATCAGCTTGAAGTGCCCATGGTTTGATCTATTCTTGTCATCTGCAAGCATATCACTATTTCTCAGTCAGCAACATCCTGCCAGGACCTTCCATGGACCTACCAATCTCTTACCTCTGACATTCTTCCTCTCCCCCAGTACTTTACTCCACCCACCTCTGACTATAGATGGCTGAATATCTCATCCTGGAGGGTTAAAAATTATTTATAAGTGATCACTTAAAACCAATTAATGCACTTTCCACCCAAACCTTGGCGTCTTGACCAAATTTTACCTTCAGCCTCAACTGCCAGGCCAATATGTGAACACCAAAGTCATTTTTTTGCTTATCACTGAAAGGCAGGAGTCCTAGCAAATATGATCCATTTGTGGCCTTCAGTCTTGGTTACCTCATTATAGGAAGAATGTGGATGTTTTGGAGAGAATTTAGCAGAGATTCACTCAGATTCTGCCAGGACTAGAAAGCATATCGTATATGGAAAGAGGAGCGAAGGAGGGTGAGAGCTGACTTGATAGAGGTGTATGAGATAATAAGAGGTAGATAGAGTGAAAAGCCGTTGCCTTTTACCTCAGGGCAGAGATGACTAATACAAGAAGGCATAATTTTAAAGTGATTGGAGGAAAGTATGGGGGGAGAGGAAGTATGTCAGAGGTAAGAGAGTGGTAGGTCCATTGAAGGTCCTGGCAGGGGTGGTGGTAGAGGCATTAGGGACATTTAAGAGACTCTTAGGCAGACACATGCATGAAAGAAAAATGGAGGGCAATATACGAAAGAAGGGTTAGACTAATCTTGGAATAAGATAAAAGGTCAGCACTACATTGTGGGCTGAAGGGCCTGTACTGTGCTATACTGTCCGTTGTTCTATTTCATCTCCGCTCTATTATTTGGTATCACCGATGCATATCAAGCATTGCTAGAACATTCATCCAATACACGTGCCATCTTCCTGCACGTAGATCTGCTTTAAGTCCCTCTATAGCAGGGGTTCCCAACCAGGGGTCCTTGCTTACTTGCTTAATGGTATTGGTCTATGGCATATAAAAAAAAAAGTTGGGGAACCCCTGCTCTACAACCACCCATCCCCAATTCAGTCGCAGCTCCTGTCTAAATGCCATTCCCCTTCCTCAGTACCGTGCCTCCTTGATCTAACCTGGGTCAGTGTTCCACCCACAACTCCAACACAATGTTTCGTTCCTATTTGTCACTTAAATCAATTTTAATATACATTACCTTTACATTGTACTTTGTAGGGTTCACTCTTTAGAAGCATGCAAAATACTATCAAAGCCCCATAAAACCATTAGATGATTCAAAAATACATGCTGCCTTTGCTTCACAATGTTCTGACACGCTTGCTTGTCATTCAATCCGCAACATTTCTTGGCTCAGAGAGCAGGAAGTTAACTTCAAACAACCCTTGATAAGCCGTGAAGGTAGCTGTTCAGTCTTCCATGCTTACTTTTGACTTGAGTCTCGCCTTTACTCACGTGGCAGTTAGCTGACCCAGAGGTCCCAGAGGTCCCATAGGATAGTAGTTGTAGCTGGCTGCATCTGTATATCTGTTGCAGCCACAGCTGAGGTGATAAACATGCACTGGCTGATGGTCAAAGAGATGGGTCTTTCCACCTCTGGTGAGCTAGTGCATTTTGACTTCCCTGGAAGGCAGGAAACATCAAAGGTTATGAGGAGAAGACAAGAGAATGGGGTTGAGAGGAATAATAAATCGGCTATAATGGCATGGCAGAGAAGACTTGATAGGGAATGGCCTAATTCTACACCCATGTCTTATGGACTAAATTTTTTCTCATTGCAAGAGACCTCACATCAAATCCAGATTGCTTCAGGTACAGCATATTTGCCAAATGTCTTTACAATCATTAATTTCAAACCTCATTTTAATCCAATTACAGAGGTGGAATTGTTCATTCACTACGAGTCTAGTTTCAAAACCTGCATGCTTGACTCCATAAAGCCAATGGTCCTGTCTTCATAACATCCGTTGGCTCCACCTATCTAAGTCATTTCAATATAGTGTTCTTGGATTCATAGCCATGATCTAGATTTTATTCATTTTGGAGACACACCACAGTAATGAATCCTTCCGGCCCAATGAGTCTGTGCCCTCCAATTACGCCATGTGCCAATCTCAATCTCAAGGTTGTATAAAGTATACATATATTGATAATAAATGTACTTTGACTTTGACTTGGACCAATTAACCTACTAACCCGGACATCATTGGAATATGGGAGGAAACTGGAACACTTGGAGCAAACCCATACAGACACAGGAAGAACATACAAACTTCTTACAGATAGTAGCGGAATGGAACTCCAGGTTACTGGCACTGTTATAGTATTACACTAACAGCTATGCCATCTTGCCATTTGTTTCAGCTAAGTCTTCCCAACGTTTTTAACAATAGCTGAGTGTATAAGGCCGAACGTCATGGTCAGCCACACACCTCACCACACTTCTGCAAGTGGTATCATTTCTGATGGACTTAAGGATGAAGGGCTTAGTGTAATCCTGCACTGCATCTTGAAACCTGGTGCAGTAAAGTCTTCCTGTCTTTGCACTACAGTTTCAGGCAATGTACTGCACCAGCTTGAACACTGACCCCAATCCAGTCTGGCTAATTTCTCTCAATCAGCAGTAAAGTGATGGATGTTGTCGCCAGTAGCATTAACAAAAAGCACATTCAAATATCCTGCTCAACAACGCCCAGGTTGGGTTCAGCCAGGACCACTCCTGTTTGAATCTCATCTTAGCCTTGTCCTAAACGTGGACAAAAGAGCTATCTTCCAGAGGTGGGGTGTGAATGCCTTTGGCAGCAAATCAGCATCCAGGCCATGCTCTCTTCTCACTGCTGCCATCAGGAAGGAGGTACAGGAGCCTCAGGTTCTACACCACCAGGTTCAGGAATGGCTAGTATCCTTCAGCTATCAAGCTCCTGGGCCTGTGTCAATAATTTCACTCAGCTCAACATTGAACTGATCACTAAGCATAACTTATGGACTCACTTTCAAGGACTCTACAGCTCTTGTTCTCAGTGTTATTTGTTTATTTATTATTAGCAGTTTTTGTATATTCCACAGTATGTCTTATTTTGCACATTGGTTGATTATCAGTCTTTGTGTGTAGTTTTGAATGGTTCTGTTGTATTTCTTTGTTCTACTGTGAATGCCTGCATGAAAGTGAATCTCCATATTGTGTATGTACGTTGAGATTTTAACTTTTGAACCAGAATTGTATTAGAACATGGAACATTACGGCATAGTACAGCCCCGTTGTCCTACAATATGTTGATGACCTTTTTTTAATCTACTCTAAGATCAATCTAAGCTTTCCCTCCCACATAGACCTCCAATTTTGTATCATCC
Organism: Mobula birostris; assembly: GCF_030028105.1. Taxonomy (NCBI): domain Eukaryota; kingdom Metazoa; phylum Chordata; class Chondrichthyes; order Myliobatiformes; family Myliobatidae; genus Mobula; species Mobula birostris. The sequence continues at coordinate 53,893,592 of NC_092387.1, read as the reverse complement.
GTGTGCCTATCTAAAACTTTCTTAAATGTTCCCAATATGTCTGCCTCTACCCGGGCACCTACCACTCTCTGAGTAAGAAACTTACCACTGACAACCAACATCCTCCCAATTGACATTCCTCCAATCACCTTAGCCATTTAGCCATCAGTGCCCTGGTACAACTAAAGCCGGTAGAAACAAATTATTGATTTTCCATTGCTTGGACTGATGAGAACAATATGATAGAAGTTGTCTACATGGACCTTAGCAAACCTTTTTCATGGTAGCCTGCTTGGAAGATTAGATCATGTGGATACAGGGTGAGCTGGCTGACTGGCTACAAATTTGAGTTGGTGGTAAGAATCAGAGGGTGGATTGGAGGGCTGTTTTTCAGATTGAAGGCATATGGTGTGATGCAGAAAAATGTGCTGGGTCACCTGCTGTTCATCATCTTTATTAATGATTTGGAGGAGAATGTACTTGCTATGGTTAGTAAGTTTCCGGATGACACCAAAACTAGTGGTGTGTTGGACAGCAAAGAAGATTATCTCGGATTACAGGATCTAGATGAACTGGGAAAGTGGGCCAAGGATTGTCATATGGAATTTAACTCAGACAAATGTTACACTTTGGGAAGTTAAATCAGGGAAGGACTTAAACAGTAAATCGTAGGGCCCAGATAGTGCTGTAGAACAGAAAGGTCAAAAGTTACAAGTACACAATTCCCAGAAAGTGATGACACAGACAGACAGGGTGGTGAAGAAGACATTTGTCACGCTTGCCTGCACCTGTCTGTGCAATGAGTACAAGAGTTAGGACATCATGTTAAAACTGCACAGGACTTTGATGAGACTACATACGGATTATTATACACAGTTCTCGTCACATCACTTTAGGAAAGGCGTTATTAAGCTGGAACGAGAGCAGAAAATTCACAAGGATGATACTGGAACCAGAGAGATGAATTTTTAGGAGTGGCTGGATATGCAAAGGTTTTTTTCCTCCTCCATGGATTGAAGGAGGCTGAAAGGAGACCTTATCGCGGTACTATATGAATTCATGTGGGGCATAGATAAAGAGAAATGGTCATGGTCTTTTCCCAAAATCTAAAACTAAAGAAATTAGATTTGAGGTGAGAGAGGAAACATTTACAGGGAACCTGAAGGGCGTTTTTTTCTTCCATATAGTGGAAGGTGAGTATATTGAATGAGCTGCCAGAGGAAATGGTGGTAACAGGTACAATTACAATGTTTAGAAGACTCGTGGAGAGAAAAGGTTGAGAGGGGTTTGTGCCAAAAACAGGTAGGTGGTCTAACTCGGGTAGGGAATGCAGTCAGACTAAGCAAGCCGGGCTTATTTCTACAACTCAATAATCTCATACAAACACAGATGACTGTGGATGTTGGAAGTGACATGGTTGTAGTTTTTTAATGCAAAGTTCTTGGCCCCGTCACCTTGATTATTTCATCACCACTGGACTTGATAACTACACAATAATCAATTGAGGAATGCCTTTAAAAATGAAGAAGAAGCCTTATTGCATACAGTAAGTGTGAACAACAATCAGGTAACCACATCATCCAGATCCATGCAATCTTCTCAACTGCAGTGCCATCCACCATCCCTTCGTCACCAGGGCATTGTATCTGCATTGTACAGAATCGACAAATGGACTACAATCTAGTCTATTTTGATAGCACCTCCTGAACAGGTTGTCTATCACAAAGTCAGAAGGTCCATGGGAATACCAATGTACAGGACCTACTCCAAGCCATACAACACCATGATTTGGAAACTTCTCTATATCTTTGTCCTGAAACTATATAGCTCATTACTCCGATATGAATACATAAGGAAAACAAGTGGTGTGGGCTTAAAACCCAAATTTTTCTGCATTCTTCAGGAGTTAGGAAGACTACTCAGAATAAATCCAAATACCAGCAGAGAGAATTAGATTTGCTTTAAAGATTAGTTTTATTTAATTATTTGTCACATGTATATTGAAATATAAAAATATACAGTGAAATGTGTTATTTTGTGTCAATGAACAAAATGGTCGGAGGATTCTGTTAGGGGCAGCCAGCAAGTGTCCCCGTTCTTCCAGTGCCAACAGAGCATGCTCATAATTTATAATCCCTTACAAAGTCGTTGATCAATGGAACATGAGAAGAACCCGGAGCACCTGGAGAAAACTCACGTGGTCACAGAGAGAACGTACAAGCTCCTTACAGGCAGCAGTGTGAACTGAACCCTGATTGGTGAATGAGATTCAGTAGTCCTCTTTGACCGGTTACCACACATTATTGGGTGTCAGTATGGCTTTATACAGCTGCCACGCTATACCTCGACAGGAGTGCTGAAAGTAAAGATTCAGTGCTTTAATTTGAAGTGTCATTAAATTTGATGACCAAAATTCTAATATGTAGACTTCAAATTAGAACTCATTCTGACGTTTTTCTCCACAAGCATCATCTGCCTTCCAAACAGCTAACTCAACTTGCCCATCTGCCCATCTGTGTGGAACAGGACAGTGGACGTCTGCAGATCGTTGCACTGGGGAGCAGGTCATTGCCATTCAGAGGATATGACCTTCTGCAAGCATCCAGCCAATGAACTCTATTTCATTTTCAACCTATTCTGTGCATGCTGGGACCTGATGTAGAGCAGCCACCTTACTCCAGCTGTGATCAGACAGGAATAAAAATCCGAGATCATCATCAGTATGGCACAAAAATCATGGTGCATTTACCCTTTATCAGCAACATCTACATGAATGTGCTTTATTATAATATTAATACTTCTACCTCTCCATCGGTTTAATATAGTTATTAATTGAAAAAATGATCTAGTGCTTCCCTGGAGTCTGTGATGAATAAGCTCTCTCGGCCTTCCAGTCGGGTACAGGTATTGATTATAACTGACGTTTCGATGACAAACTCTGCTATCTTCTTCAGGGCTAGTGCCTGGGTATGCTTAGTCCAGTGGTATGAATACCCAGGCATCATCTCTGAAAAAGATGGCAGAGTTTGTATTTGCAGCCTCGGTTATAATCGATACCTGTACCCGGCAGGAAGCCCGAAAAGAGTTTATTCGTTATAGTTATTAATTGTTATCAACTCAAACTTCGATATCCTAATTATGCTTTTAACAAAGTGTATCACTGAAATAATTGGCTGAATTTACTATAAAGTGGAAGAATACAAATTACAATCTGAATAAGACAAAATAAGACAAAAATTGAATATTGCTTCTTGCTACTTTCTATCAATTGATTTCAAGATAGTTTTACAGAACGTTAGCACTAGAACAAATGTCATCATAATAGTCCCTGTGCTCATTACAACAGATCATATAAATAAAATGTCACGAATAAAAAGACATTTCAGGATTGCATTTTAAGCATTTACCTATGGCTCATATCAAGATATTTAGTTTTGACAGAAGGTATGGCTCACTGGCTATATTTTAATTATCAATGCGAGTTAGAAATTAAAATGGAAGGATTCTGTGCAGAGTTCTATCTTCACATGGGTAATTTGTGACACTGATTCGACACCAACTGAGCAACACACTGCTTTTCTTGCCTGTGAGGAGAAGCGGATCAATATTTGTAAGGATTGCTCCTTGTTCCAACAACGTAAGATTTACAATACTTGCTAGGATGCACACTTTGTCTTCACGTAACTCATCAGAGGAACCCAATTACTAACCACAGACAAACAGCATTAACATGAACTCCAATGCTTCTTTATTTCCCTTCATCCAGTCTCATTTCAGGGTCTTCAGGCAGTACCACTATAACAGATACTACACTTAAAACTGTGCTTCAAGGAATAAATTTTCAGTCTTTCATTACTCGTACCTTGATTTACTTCATATCATCTTGGAGCTATAGACAAAGATAACACACTGTAAATTACAACCTTCCCATCTCACAGTTTCAAATGTAGGGGGAACACAAGGGGGATACTGGAGAGAATCTGCAACACTAAACACAAACAATGCAAGAGCCATTATAATCTGTCACTGCACAGAAACCTATTGTGTCAGCTGTGGCAGTCCCCCTTGGATTTCCTACAATTTCTTCCATCCCACATCCTATTCCACTGCCTGATAACTAAGAACATTAGTTTTATGCGACTTGTCAAGCTCAAATGAAAAGAGAGCTAACTTTAATGACACTGCAATTAATCGCCCCAATAGACAGACAGCTAAAAGACAAGATATTGACTTCATTAAGGATAATGTATTATGTCATTAAGTTGGTAGGGTCACCTTGTGTATCATACAAGCCTGCTAATATATTGGCATTTTCCTCATATAAGATAAATTCAGATATGAGTGATAAAGCTGATTAGAAAATGCTTCATCTGAAGAGGCTGTGCTCCCTTAATGCCTGACTGCAGCCCCAGGTGTAAGTGGAGATGTGAGAAGCCATTACAGATCAAAGTTTATCTGAAATAGAAGAGATTGATCTACCTCACCACTCTACTGTTTGTTTCATGCAAACCGTAAGATCAGGAAAAAGCGTCTTAATTGGAGATTTTATGCTTCATCTTCTTTGCCAAAGCGCAAGAATCTGTAATTTAATCATTTCCCACCTTTTTTAAAATCTGTTTGTTCCCTGATTGGCTTCAGACACACTTTGCTGGTGAAAAGCCTCTAAATTATAGAACATCATTACAGCAATTATCTAACATCATTTCTGCCCCATTTCAAATGTGGGGTGATGGTGGTGGGGGGTGGGGGTGGCTGTGTTTGGAGGGAGGGAGGGGGGAAGGAAGGTTGCAGTTTAATAGATTTTCTTTTAATGGTCAATTTGTCCTTAGCATTCAGTAATACTTCTGACCAAGATTTTACTTATCCCTCGGGCCAGGGGGAAAAAAAAACGAAAATAGCATCACCTTCAACCCTTTTTTCCAAATCATCCATTTTAACCTGTCCCCTTCTTTTCCAATAGTTCCATTAGAGTGTCTAAAGCAGCAGTTCGGGACCTCTCTTTGTGACCTTGGCATTTCTTTTCAAGCTCCAAGTATTGGCATTTTTTTTCCAGCCGCATCTCTGCTCATTTGTCATGATTATTGTTGAATTTTTCAACTGTCATTCTGGAACATAAATCAATGGTTGTCTGCTTCCTTTTGTCATATCTCTGCTGAAAACAGCTCTTCCTTTTTAAATGAGGCCTCCTCTCCTTCCATCCATTAAAAAGCCCTGTCTTTTCAAGCAGTCAATCCTTTGTTAGGCCAGTGCATTTATCATTCTTCCAATCAGTACCTGACATACTTATTCAGCCAGGTCTTCAACAGCACAATCATTGTTCATCTCTCATTTTATTTATGCATACTGTTTTTGCCATCCATCTCCGGCCAGCAATAAATTTTGTGTCCTTGTATATGGACGACTTTCAACTGATTAAAAGGGATTGTAAGTTCCGAAGCAAATGGTATGGGAGAAACTTGGCTGTGGTCAACATTCTGCATTGCAAAATTGTGACTTTCAATCACTGTTACTTCAAAGTTCAAAGTAAATTTATAATCAAAGAACGTATATGTCGATATGTACTACACTTTGATTCATTCCATTATTTGTACGGCAAATCTACGGTATTTTAATTAAGCTTCACATTTCATTTCTCTGATCTAGCCAACAAAATGAGCATTCTGCATATATTGTGCAGTTTTTGAACTCTCAGAAATCAAAAGTCCTTCTGTACTTCACTAAAATCATAAAACTAGGCCTGGATATGCAACCACATCCCTTCACTGCATTGCTTTTCAAAAGTATGTCTCAAGTTTGTATCCCATCCAAGACTAAATTCAAAACTTAACCCCAATTGCAAATTTTGCATGCTACTGAAAAATTCCAAAGATAATTGTACTATCTCATTCCTGCAGCTAAAAGAAACAGAATTGGACCAGGGCAAAGATGAACAGCCCAAAAATAAGAACAAGGTCAAGACTGAGTCTACAGCTAATCGACTTTCTGCTCACTGTTCTAGTGGCCCAGGTTCAATCCTGAGCTCCAGTACTGGCTGAGTGGAGCTTGCATGCTCTCCCCAAGAGCCCATGCATTTTTTCTGAGTGCTCCGCGTTTGTATCGCATCTCATAAACATGTGAGTTATGAGGTTGATAGGACTTTGTAAACTGACCCCCTAGTATCTTGGAGGAATGATAGGAATATGGGGAAATAAAATGGGTTTGAGTAAGATTGGTGTAAACAGGGGTACTTCAGAATCAGATTTGTTATCACTGACAGATGTTGTGAAATTTGTTGTTTTGCAGCAGCAGTATAATGCAATACTTAAAATATTCTATAAGTTACAATAAGAAATGTAAATGAAGAAAATAAATGAGTAAAGAAAAAAATAGTGAGGTTATGTTCGTGAATACATGGGCCGTTCAAATATCTAATGGTGGAGGGGAAGAATCTGTTCCTAAAACATTGAGTGTACGTCTGCAGGTTTCTGTACTTCCTTCCTGTTGCTAATAATGAAAAAAGGGCATGTCCTGTGTGGTGGGAGTCCTGATTGACCGATGTCACCTTTTTGAAGCATCACCTTATGCCTTCAATGCTGGAAGGCTGGTGCCCATGATGGAACCTGCTGAACTTACAACCCTCTGCAGCTTTTCCCAATTCAGTGCAATGGCACCTTCATACCAAACGTTGATGCACCTAGACAGAATTCTCTCCTTGGTACAACTACATAGTATTTAACGGTCAGTGTGAGCTCAATCGGCTGAAGGACCTGTTTCTGTGAGCCACTTAAAATTGCCCTTTAATGAAAAAAACACAATTCCCAAGTTTAATATTCTTTTTTGGCTTTCCTTGAAAGGCTTATTATTCTGATGATGATGGATGGTCAGTAAATCAATATTGTATTTATGATGTAAACAGAAATGGATCTTTCACAAAGTGTGCAAATTTCTAAATTTATATACATGCAGAAATAGAAGTCTGAAAGACAAGTTTCAAGAGGCGCATTGCAAAATTTGGTGGCGACCAGATCACTTTCATCAAAGCGTGAGTTTGAGGACAACATAAAACCATTGAGCACATCTACATGAAACGCTGTCATAGGAAAGCAGCATCCTTCATCAGAGATCCTCACCACCCAGGCTATGCTCTTTTCTCCCTGTTGCCATCAGGTAGAAGGTACAAGAGCCTCAGGACTCGCACCACCAGATTCAAGAACAGTTACTACTCCATAATCATCAGGCTCTTGAAGAAAGAGGTTAACTACACTCACTTGCCCATCCATTGAGATGTTCCCATAACCAATGATGTCACTTTAAGGATTCGTAATCTTGTTATTTCATGTTCTTGTAATTTATTACTATTTATTTATATTTGCATAGTTATCTTCAGTACTCTGACTGTTCTGTTATTGATCCTATTATAGTTACTATTCTATAGATTTGCTGAGTATGCACGCAGGAAAATTAATTTCAGGGTTGTACATGGTGACATACATTGTATGTACTTTGATATTAGTACTTACTTTGAACTTTATACAATATGTAGAATAAAATCAGGTTATGTGCTCCAGTCAGTCTACACTGCTGATTCAGAATCTCATCCCTCAGCAAAAATGCTCTGTATATCCTTCTCTTACATATGCTTATTAAAACTCCCCTTAAACACGTAACCTTTGCTACAACTATTCTTATAGATGTTTTCACAGAAGTCTGGGTTTTGTTGATTTTTCTATTATAATTATTGGCGATTGGTTTCTTGATGAACTCTAGCCTTGCTTATCCCTAATTGTGGAAAAACACTCTGCACCTATTTGTCCAAGAACTAGTAATGTGTTTGTTTTTCTAAAAAAAATACTGCTATGCAGTTGACCTTCATCCAAGGTATTGGTGTCAATATAATGGCACCAGAAATGTACCCAACTTGATTGCATCTGTATTGGTACACAAGACCAAACAATGTAGGACGTGATAGTTGCTCCTGATATCTGAAACCCCAATGTGCTCCATCTTGTGTTTGCTTGCCTCTTGCCCATGTTATTACATACTGTCTCTCATTCATCCCTTAGAATGGAACTGCTCTCAACCAAAATTCTCCTCATCCATTAAGCCCATACCACTTGATCGCGAAAGCCTTTTTGACCAACCTAACAGATATGGCTTAGGTAACATCGAGTGTACAGCCCTTTAAGAATGGGTGGAGTTCAGATGTCACCAATTGGCTGCCTCTTTGAGTTCATCTGCAACAACCAGCTGAATTTCTCTCTTTACTGTCTCTTGTTTTTCTCCCTTTTCTAGGTGGTTGGGGTTTAACCGAGGTCCTGATCTGCTAGTGGCACTCAATCTGCATTTTTTTTTAATGGCGGATGAGATCCCATTCCTGGAGCTCATCGGCCGACCATTTTCCAACATTCCCCAGGTGCGACTTGGAAGGCGGCACCTCTGGGGTGTGGCCCTGTGGATGATCGATCTCAGTCCGGGGTTGCCGACTAAAGTGTCGTGGGAGAATGGAACATCAGAATTTCACTGCAGCAGATGAATGGAACAGCGATGTGGCAGATGGTAATATCGTAATAGCGACTGTCAGTCTCCCCTTCGCTGTGAAAATGGGTGATATCTCTCTGTGCCCTGTTAGTGAGAGAGGGAGAGCCTGTGGCATGCCAAACTATCAGGTAAACAATAGTTTGTGTTGAGCGCAGATCATGGTTTCCCTTTGGGCGCTTTGCTGTTGCTTGGAGAGTTACGGGCACTGATGCCTTTTGCTGGAATGGGCGGTGGGGGAAGAGAGGAGGTTGATGCTTGCTGCTGCTTGCGCCAGGGAGGGGGGAGAGGGGTCTTTGGAGTTCAAATGTTTCCTGTCGTTCATTCTTTTGGGGTTCTTATGTTTTTCATGGATGTCTGCAAAGTCAAGTTTTTCAGGTTGTACACTGTATATATTGTCTGATAATAAATAGAACCATTTGAAGAACTACCATGTGACCAAATGCTCCCTATGCATATATTGTTTAATTTCTGCAGTTAAAACCAACTACTAATTTGGTAGGAAGGACTCTCTCTCATCAATTCTTTGGTTTAATAAGAGATTTTAGCAGTTTAACATAATGTCTATCTTTCAGTATCTTACGGAGAGTGATGCTGATACAAATCACGTGCTTGACCTTTGGTCTTTAACTCTGATGAAAACTGGAACTTTGAAAGGCATTCATGAGAAGTCACAAACAACGTGTCAGGGACTTGTGCAGAAAATACTGGCTTCAATCTCCTGTAAGGCTCAAGAGCAGTTCTTAATCATGATTGCAAAGGACAGGCAACAGATACAAAGGCATGAATGGATAACAAAAAAAATTAATTTTACTTTCCAAAACATCATACTTCTCTACCAAATATCACTTGCAAGTCTACTCAGATCTGCTATAGCAGGACCCGTCCAAATGATGTGTGCCTTCAGCCAAACTCATTTGAGTTACCTGCAAATTTAGAAATTCTATTCATACTTCTAAAACCTTAATCATAGAGTCATTCTGCACAACAGTGCAAGAAAAAGACATTTTGGGCCCATCAAGTCAGTACCCTAATCACTAATGTACATTGGAAACATTCATGGCTCAAGCAGTGACATTTATGGGCCAAACTTTCAACAGGAGACTCTGAATAGCTACCTTTTACCCCTAATCACTGCTTGCTATTTTGAAGCCAACTCCATTACTCCAATTGACATCAGATTCACAAATTCCATATATTGTTCTGTAAGACCACGTCACATGTCTTTTAGAAATTTATGTGATTTACATCCATGGCATTGCTCTGTCCTTCCTCAAGGATGGTTTCTCAAAATACCGATCTCTTAATACACTCAAAGAAGCAATCCACTGCCCTATTGCCACTAATTTAGTTTTCCTAGTGACCACGTGGAATAAACCCTTGTGATTACTACTGCTACCACATGTGTCTCCAGTTTCCTGATTTATATAAAATCTACTCTACCACCACTGTTCTTTGGCCTACGTACAACTCCAATTGGAGTTTGCAAAAGGCCGAAAATACTATTGATTCTTCTCATATCAGGTAGCAGCTTTGGAGAGAGATGGAGAATTAACATCCATCTACTTATTTATCCACTTAGCGATGCATTAAGGAGTGGGCCCTTCTGGCCCCTCGATCCATGCTGCCTCAGCAACCCCCAATAAATCGGATTAACCCAGACCTAATCGCAGTATAATTTACTATGACCAATTCACCTACCTGGTAAGCCTTTGGACTGTGGCAGGGAACTGGAGCACACGGGGAAAGCCACGCATTCCATGAGGAGGACCTAGAGACTCCTTACAGATATTGCTGGTATTGAACTCCAAATTGAGGAATACCCCGAGCTGTAACAGCGTCATGCTAATCGCTATGCTTCAAGTCACTGACCTGCTGAATCTGCTGCTGCAGTTGTTTGCCTACTAATGGCGCATGAAGAGCGATGTTATTATTTAATTTAATATTATTTTCCTTACGGGCAACAAAACCCGTCATTCTGGCATATGATTCAAATCCAAGTGGTGGAAAAACTGCATCTAAATTCCTGCACCCTCAGTGCTCTTGGGCTGGTTTCTTCCCTACACATGTTGCACAGACTACATTACTCTCTAGTTTCAAGTGGCAACACTTCAGCTGTGAACAGAATAAAAATCACCTCAAATAGTGTGTATGTTTTTTTTAAACTTCAATGAAACTTCAATCTAATTGGATGAAAGCTTTGCGAAAAGATTGACAAAACGTGGAAGATTATTGCCATATTAGGTAGCAACGTTCTTTCTTCGCTTGCACTCTTTTAGGTCCTGTGCACAAGATTATATGCTTCAGAAATTGCTGGCAGAATGCAAGAAATCTAAATTTTCAGGTTTGCCTGAAGAATTGCAGGCCCATAAGCCCTTGTCATCTTGAGCTGTCAAATCAAGACATTAATGCTTTGGGAAAACATACAATTTACTCCATATGTTGGCCAAGATACAAGTAAAGAGAGTTCCAACTTTCCTGGTAGTCGCTGCCCTACAGAGAACAGCATTAGCAGTTGGATCCTATTACCCATTTTTTCATTTCCCATCGAGTGACAGATTTACTGAATATCTTACTTCCATTGTACTATAAACAAAGTGATCATTTTCCTTCAGTAAGAAAGGAAACCACACCAGAGGATAAAACTGCTATTTTCACAGGTCACAAAAATTACTTCTAGTCAAAAAGCACCTGACATTTTTGCTTCATATAAAAATACAGACACACAATGGCCACAAATTAATGCAAGCTGAATGATTTAAAAAAAAACAAAACTCCTGCAGATAACTCAGATAAACATATCACAGATAGAGTGGATATGGAGAGGATGTTTCCTATAATGGAGGAGTCCAGGACCTGAGGGCACAGCCTCCAAACAGAGGCACATCCCTTTAGAACAGAGATGAGGAGGAATCTCTAAAGCAACACACTCAAAATGCTGGAGGAACTCAGCAGGCCAGGCAGCACCTATTGAAAAGAGTAAACAGTCGACATTGTGGGCTGAGACCCTTCATCAGGACTCATCTTGAGCTATCAAATCAAGACATTAATGCTTTGGGAAAACATACAATTTACTCCATATGTTAGCCAAGATACAAGAAAACTCTTTTACTCTTACTGTTTACTCTTCTCCATAGATGCTACTTGGCTGCAGTTCCTCCAACATTTTGTGTATGTTGCTTTGGATTTCTAGCATCTACAGATTTTCTCATGTATGAGGAGCAATTTTTTTAACCAGACGGTGGTGAATCTGTGGAATTCATTGCAACAGATCACTATGCATGCCAAGTCACTGGGTATATTTAAAGCACAGTTCAGCACTTCAAAGGTTGTGGGGGAAAAACAAGAGAATGAGGTTAAGAATAAATCAACCATGATAGAATGGCAGAGCAAACTCAATGGGCTGAATGGCCTAATTCTGATCCTATGTCTTATGGTTTTACAGTCACAGAGACTGACTGACACCAAAAGAAGTTAAAGGTACATTTTTACATGAAGATAACAGAAATTTCTAAACTTATCCAAAATTCATAGTCAATGGAAGCTATAAGCAATACAAAGCTTGGTCTATGGAGACACAAGTGAATGCAGATGCTGGAATTTAGAGCAAGGAATAAGATGTTGGAGCAATTCAATTGCTGAGGAAAATAACATATAACAACCATATAACAATTACAGCACGGGAAAAGGCCATCTTGGCACTTCTAGTCCATGCCGAACTCTTACTCTCACCTAGTCCCACCGACCTGCACTCAGCCCATAACCCTCCATTCCTTTCCTGTCCATATATCTATCCAATCTAACTTTAAATGACAACATCGAACCTGCCTCAACCACTTCTGCTGGACAGTCGGTGTCTTGGGTAGAAATGTCGGCTGTCCATTTTCCTCTATAGCTGTTTCCTGACTTGCAGAGTTCCTCCAGCAATTTAGATTTTTCTTGCGTCAAAGTTTGATCTAATGCTTTTTTATACATTGTCAGGACGTAGTGTTTACAAGGACACCAACTGCTACCCATTCACAGGCGCTCTTCCCAGATTGCTCACTGTCATGCAGCACAGAAAGAGCCGATTCAGCCTATCGAGCTCCTGCCAACCATCATGCTTCCATTGATACCAACCCTACACAAATCCCATAAGACCATAAGACCATAAGACAAAGGAGCAGAAGTAGGCCATTTGGCCCATCGAGTCTGCTCCGCCATTTTATCATGAGCTGATCCATTTTATCCTATTTAGTCCCACTGCTCCGCCTTCTCACCATAACCTTTGATGCCCTGGCTACTCAGATACCTATCAATCTCTGCCTTAAAGTCCCATCGAAGTCCCATTTCATCCTCTGCATTGACATCAACTACCTGCAGATTCTAATACTCAACGTAAGTACAACTATATTGTCTTTGAAATATGGGAAGAGCTTCCAGAAGAAACCCACACAGTCACAGGCAGAACTAGCAAACTCCACGTGGACAGCATTCGAGGTCAGGAATGAACTCAGGTTGCTCAGCTTGGAGTTAGAAAAGTAGAAAAGCACTGAATACAAATCGGCCCTTCATCCCATCTAGTCCTTGCCAAACCATTTAAACTGCCTACTCTCATCCACCTGCACTGAAGAGGAAGATTAGGAATTTAAGGGCACTGGGCGTGGATGACTGAAAGTACCACTGAGTATGAGAAGACAATACAAAATGGGCAAAGATAACAGTATACCTGAAGTCAAAGGCAGGGTACAGGAAAAATATTAAAAAGGTTAAACTGAAGGCTGTTTATCTGAGTATATCCTGCAATTATAATGAATACATCATGCCAACCGCCACGGTTGTGTATTGGTTTGCGTGATGCCATTACAGCTCGGGGCATGGTGGAGCTCAGAGTTTAGTTCCAGTGCCGCACTGTAAAGGGTCCCTCTATGTCCTTCCTGTGGAATGCATGGGTTCCTTCCAGCTTCCCTGGTTTCCTCCCACAGTCCAAAGACGTACCGGGTAGGATAACTGGCCTTTGAAAATTGTCCTGTGATCTTGTTAGGGTTAATTAGGTTTGTGGGGGTTTGCAGGGGGCGGGGGCGCCACGGCTCTAAGGGCTGGAATGGCCTACTCTGCACGGTATCGCTAAATAACTAAATGAAATAAGTTAATAAGCAAATTAATGGCACATATCAGTATCAGTAACTGTATGGCCATTACAAAGGCCTAAAACATGCGAAATGTCACAGCTGGGAGCTACATATTCCAGGAAGCTTATCTTCTCAGAGGAGACAAAATAAAAATAGGGGGAAGAGTAGATCTGTTATTAAAGTTTGGGCGAATGTGGGAGAAAGGATCAACAAGTGAAATTGTTTATGGTGAAGTTAAAAGACCAAGGGGTGGAAACATTGGTGGGAGTTGTTCATAGATCCTGAAATATTAGTGATAGCTTCAACCATTAAATTTAGGAGCAGAATTAGGCCATTCAGCCCATTCACCATTCAATCCTGGCTGGTTATTTTCCCTCTCAGCCCCATTCTTCTGCCTTCTCCCGTATCCTTTGACACCCTTACTAAAGAAGAGCCTATAAACCTCTGCTTAGAAATATCCACTGACCTGGACTCCACAGTCATCTGTGAATTCCACAGGTTTACCACTCTCTGGCTAAATAAATCCCTCATCTCTGTTTTAAAGGGACATCCTTCTATTCTGCCCTATGGTTCTGGACTCTCCTACTATTGGAAACATCCTCTCCACATCTACTCTATCGAAGCTTTTCAATACTTGGTAACCTTCAATGAGATATACCCTCCCCCCTCCACTCATTTTTCTAAACTCCAGCGAGTTTAGGCCCACAGCCATCAAACATTCCTCAAAAGGATCATTCTTATAAACCTCTTCGGAAATTTCTCCCATAACAGCACATCCTTTCTTTCATATGGAATCCAAATTTTATAGTCATGTAGTACTACAACAAAGAAGTAGGCTGTGCAGCCCATCCAGTCCATGCTGACTTGATCTATCCAGGCCCAACTATCAACACTAAGATTATATCCCCCTCATCCATGGACCTATTGAAACTTCTCTTAAATGTTACAATGAAGCCGCTTCAGCTAGTTCTGCTGGCAGCTCATTTTGCACTCGTGCCACACTCTGTGACTGAAGTTTCCCCTCAGTCTCCTCTTGAATATCACGGCTTTCACCCTAACCCTATGGCCTTTAGTTCTAGTCTGGCCCACCATGAGGGAAAAAAAAGCCTGCATGCATTCACCCTATCTACACCCTCTTAATCTTCACCTCTATACCATCTCTCCTCCTTCCCATACTCAATAAAATTACTGATTTTATAAATCAGTAATTTAAAGGCACAAACGATACAAGCAATACAATAGTGATGGAAAACTTCAGTCTACATTTAGACAAGACAAACCAAAATGGCATGAATCCAACTTCTGCATTGTTGCTGATGTGCATAAGAAATGGATTTTGAAATTAGTACCTTGATCAAGTGAACGGACTACTTCAGGTTTAGTTTATCGAATGAGAAAAGTTAATCGATGATATGGCAGCATGGGAAAACTTAGCTAAGTGATCACAAAAAAGATAAAATTTCAGATACTGTACACACACGCACAGATATATATACACACACACACACACACACACACACACACATATATAGAGAGAGGGAGAGAGGGAAAGAGAGAGAAGAGAGAGAAAGAGAGAGAGAACACACACACGCTAGAGTGCCTAAGAATTTTTCCACAATACTGTATTTGTCAATGTGGAGAGCAAAGTGTGTTTGTAAATCTGGTGGGAGCAAATGATGTTGGTAATGGTGAGGGTGGAGCACCGCAGGAGGGGTGTGGGACAGATGGTAGAGAGGAAATGCCAGTGGGCCAGTGGTGGGGACTGGCACGGGTGCAGACACACCCATCCCTGAGATACCATGCAAGTTCATTTGATTCCAAACAATTGGTTTGTTGATCATTATAGAATTGTTCTCCAGTGCTTCCCACTCCCTCCCCTCTCCCTTCCTCTATATATAGCTAGGGTGCCTAAGACTTTTGCACAGTACTGTAAATTGAAGTGTTTTAGTAGAATTTTAAATCAGGGCATTAAATCTGAATGAAGCAAACTGAAAAGACGTGAGACATGAGCTGGCAATGGTGGACTGGGCAAACAAATAATGATTTACCTTTAAAATATTAAAATGCAACTAAAACTAAGTAGAAAGGATGTTCCCTATAATGGGGGAGTCCAGGATCAGAGGAAACAGTCACTGAATAGAGGAACATCCCTTTAGAACAGAGATGAAGAGGAATTTCTTTAGTCAGAAGGTGATGAATCTGTGGAAATCATTCCCACAGATAGCTGAGGCCAAGTTATTGGGTATACTTAAAGCAGAAGTTGTTGATTTGTGAAGGTGCCAATGGTTATGGGAAGAGGGCAGGAGAATGGGATTGAGAGGGATAATAAATCAGCCATGATGGAGAAGCAGTGCAGACTCGAGGGGCCAAATGGCCTAATTCTGCTCCGATGTCTATCTTATAATGAAGGTCCCTCTAATGCGTGATAGGCTAACAGGAACAACATAGAACATAGAATAGTCCAGCACAGTACAGACCCTTCGGCCCACAATGTTGTGCCGACCCTTAAACCCTGCCTCCCATATAACCCCCCCACCTTAAATTCCTTCATATACCTGTCTAGTAGTCTCTTAAATTTCACTAGTGTATCTGCCTCCACCACTGACTCAGGCAGTGCATTCCACGCACCAGCCACTCTCTGAGTAAAAAACCTTCTTCTAATATCCCCCTCGAACTTCCCACACCGTACCTTAAAGCCATGTCCTCTTGTACTGAGCAGTGGTGCCCTGGGGAAGAGGCACTGGCTATCCACTCTATCTATTCCTCTTATTATCTTGTACACCTCTATCATGTCTCCTCTCATCCTCCTCCTCTCCAAAAAGTAAAGCCCTAGCTCCCTTAATCTCTGATCATAATGCATACTCTCTAAACCAGGCAGCATCCTGGTAAATCTCCTCTGTACCCTTTCCAATGCTTCCACATCCTTCCTATAGTGAGGCGACCAGAAATGGATACAGTACTCCAAGTGTGGTCTAACCAGAGTTTTATAGAGCTGCATCAGAGGGGCCCAACTATGGCTCTCAAAAGAAGTAAAAGGTAGCACTAAATTAATGGAAAAGATATATCACGTTGCCAGAAAAAGTTGCAAGTCTGAGGATTTCAGAATTCTGCAAAGGAAGACCAAAGCAGTGAAAGCAAAGTACAAGATTATGTCATGTAAAACATAAAACCTGGTGGTAAAAGGTTTAATAGACCTGTAAAAAAAATGAAGTAATATGTCCCCTTCCAAATTGAGACAAGTAGAACTACAGAGAAATTGAGCAGATTATTGGCAGAGAAATATGTTTTGTCCACCTTGAAGCAAGAGAATCTTCTGGAAATAGTGGAGAACAAAAGGCTTGAAGTGAATGAGAAACCTCAAAGAAATTAGCATTTGTAAACATGAGTATTTGGAGAAGTTAAGAGGAATGCAAGGCAATAAATTTCATGACCTAATGACCTTCACCCTAAGCTTTGAAGGAGATGGCTGTGTAGATAATGGGGGCACTAGTTGTTATCTTCCAAAATTCCACAGATTCATGAACAGTTCACACAGCTGGAAGGTAACAAATGGAACCTTGCTTTTATGAAAGGAGCGGAAGAGAAAGCAGGGAGCTACTAAATATTTAGCCTGACATTAGTAGTGTGGAATAAACTGGAAATTATTAAGGATTATGGTAATAGGATAGCTAGTTTGAGTTTTATTTGTCCTAATTACATCGAAGCACAGTGAAAGGAGTCATTTGAGTCGATGACCAGCACAGTCTGAGGATTGTGCTGGGAACAGCCTACAATTCTTTTAACCCTCACCTGTATCACGGGTTTCAATCAATGATCTCACTTTTATGGACTCTTTATCTCATTACTTATTGTTATTTATTTATATTTGCATTTCAACAGCTTGCTGTCTTCTGCATTCCGGTTGATCCTCGTTGATCCTGATCTCTCATTGATCCTGTTATAGATGCTATTATATCAGCTTGCTGAGTCTGCCCACAGGATAATGAGTCTCGGGGTTGTATATGGTGATATACATTTACTTCGATAATAAAATGTACTTTGAACTTTGAACTTTAGTACCAGCCCACCCATCATTAAGGACATATATACAGAAAAGTGCCGGAAAAAGGCCAGCATTATCATGAGAGATCCCACCCACCCTGTATATGGATTGTTTACCCTACTCCCATTAGGGAGGAGAATACACCATGATCACTAGGCTCAAAAGCCGTTACTTCTCCCAAAGAACAGGAATTCTGCAGATGCTGGAAATTCAAGCAACACACATCAAAGTTTCTGGTGAACGCAGCAGGCCAGGCAGCATCTCTAGGAAGAGGTACAGTCGACATTTCAGGCCGAGACCCTTCGTCAGGACTAACTGAAGGAAGAGTGAGTAAGAGGTTTGAAAGTTGGAGGGGGAGGGGGAGATCCAAAATGATAGGAGAAGACAGGAGGGGGAGGAATGGAGCCAAGAGCTGGACAGGTGATTGGCAAAAGGGATATGAGAGGATCACTTCTCCCAAAGTGTTAGGCAGATCAACACCTCCACCCATTAACCCATCCCACCAGACATCTCCTAGTGTCACTTTATGCACATACAACCTGCCTTTGTATATAAGAGTTACATGTACATTGAGTTTTATAGGATTGTTATTATATTTATATTCTGTGTTATTTTTTGTGCTTTATTGTATTCATAATCCTTTTTGAGTATTTAAATTTTGTCCTCCCTTACACTCACGTACTGAAGAATGACAATCTTGAAACAAGAATCTTACATGTCTTTGGAATGTGGGGAGAAGCTGGAGCACTCATGCGGTCACAGGGCGGAACATACAAGCTCCTTACAGATAACGGTGGTAAATGAACTCTAGCTGCAATTGCTGCCCGTAATGCATTACACTACCCGCCATGCTACCATATCACCCTTTACGATACTGTGCCACCCTTGGCACTACTGTACCCACCTTGAAGCTACTATGCTACCCTTCCCTCTACCATGCTGCCCTTCTCTTGGAATTCTGAGGTTGCAACAAGCAGGGTACAAACCAAATGATCTGGTGTATGATCCTCTCGTATCCTCTTTTGCCAATCACCTGTCCAGCTCTTGGCTCCATCCCTCCCCCTCCTGTCTTCTCCTATCATTTTGGATCTCCCCCTCCCCCTCCAACTTTCAAATCCCTTACTCACTCTTCCTTCAGTTAGTCCTGATGAAGGGTCTCGGCCTGAAACGTCGACTGCACCTCTTCCTACAGATGCTGCTTGGCCTGCTGCGTTCACCAGCAACTTTGATGTGTGTTGATCTGGTGTACGTGGACTTTTCGAACGTCTTCAATAAGGTGCCATTAAAGAATACTGAACACAACTGGAACAGGCAGACGCAATAGATTCTGCAGATGGTGGAAATCTTAAGCAACACACACACACACACACACACACACACACACACACGATACTGGAGGACCTCTGCAGGACCTGCAGCATTTACAGAGGTCAGGATGAGATGCTGCCTGACTTGTTGTCTTGTTGTGTTCCCCCAGTATTTCACCTGAGCTGCACTAGATTTGCACTAGGGGAAAGTACAGGCATGAATTGAGGCTCGGTTAATGGGTTGAAACAGAAAATACAAGATTTCCAGTTGGGAGGCTACATTTAGTGGACATTAACACTGGGGTCCCAACTCCTTACAAGTAAGCAGCTCAGCAGCTCAGGCAGCACCTATGGAGAAAAGTAAAGAGCCAATGTTTCAGGCTGAGACCCTTCATCAGGACTCATAAAGGCTCCTTGTTAAGGGACTCAGCCCACAATGGCATCTTCTCCATAGATGCTGCCTGATCTGCTGAGTTCCTCCAGCATTTTGTGTGTGTTACTCAGAATATATCATGATAGATACAGAATTACCACAATGTTAGAAGACAAATAAAGTGGAAATTTCATGATGAGGCAGAATGAGAATTCAAAGGGCCATCTTTATCATAAAAGAGGTATATTGTAGAATCTTACAGCATTGGGACAGAAACTGTCCTTGAACTGTGTTCTCAGGGGAAGAAGAGAGATCGACAGGGTGAGAGGAGTCTTTGATTACGTTGGCTGCTTAGACGAGGCAGCAGGACATGTAGACAGATTCATTGGAGGGGTGGAAGGCAGCTGATTGGCTGAAAGATTGCCTGGAAACAAAAATCTGTAGTTGCGCTTACATGTTTGCAAGATCTACATGTACTGCAGTGAAGAGTCATAGAAAAGCTACTGGCATGCTGGCCTTCATAACAAGGGGAATTGAGTATAAGAGCAAAGAGGTCCTTCTGCAGCTGTACAGGGCCCTGGTGAGACCACACCTGGAGTACTGTGTGCAGTTTTGGTCTCCAAATTTGAGGAAGGACATTCTTGCTATTGAGGGAGTGCAGCGTAGGTTCACGAGGTTAATTCCCGGGATGGCGGGACTGTCATATGTCGAAAAACTGGAGTGACTGGGCTTGTATACTCTGGAATTTAGAAGGCTGAGAGGGTATCTTATTGAAACATATAAGATTATTAAGGGATTGGACACGCTGGAGGCAAGAAGCATGTTCCCGCTGATGGGTGAGTCCAGAACCAGAGGCCACAGTTTAAGAATTAGGGGTAGGCCATTTAGAACGGAATTGAGGAAAAACTTTTTCACCCAGAGAGTGGTGGATATGTGGAATGCTCTGCCCCAGAAGGCTGTGGAGGCCAAGTCTCTGGATGCTTTCAAGAAAGAGATGGATAGAGTTCTTAAAGATAGCGGAATCAAAGGTTATGGGGATAAGGCAGGAACTGGATACTGATAGTGGATGATCAGCCATGATCACAGTGACTGGCGGTGCTGGCTCGAAGGGACAAATGGCCTACTCCTGCACCTATTGTCTATTGTCTATAACACTAGAGCACAGAAACTGGACTTTCAGTTCATTTAGTCCATGCTAAACTATTATTCTGCCTAGTCCCATTGACCTGCACTCAAACCATATTCCTCCATCACCCTCCTATTCATATACCTATCTAAATTTCTCTTAAATGTTGAAATTGATCCCACATCCAGGACTTCCACTAGTGGCTTATTCCACACTCTCTCCACCCTCTGAGTGAAGATGTTCCTGTGAAACATTTCATCTTTCACCTTTAACCCATGACTTCTAGTTCTAGTCTCACCCACCCTCTGTGAAAAGAAGCCTGCTTGCATTTATCCTATCGATACCCCTCATAATTTTGTAAACCTCTATCAAATCTCCCCTCATTCTCCTACACTCTGTGGAATAAAGTCCTCATCTAATCAACCTTTCCCTATAACTCAGGTCCTCAATCCGGGGAATACCCTTCTAAATTTTCTCTGCAGGAGATCAGAACCTACATTTAGGATAAGCATGATAGTTTAGACAGCCACGTTACTTTGAGTGAATGTGCACCACCTAGGTAGGAATTGGTGAACTGTGGCACACTCATTCAAAAGAATGCAGGGCTCCAAACTGCAGAGTCATCAGGTGCACGCTATATGAATCCAATGACGGATTTTGGTCTGATCTCACTGCAGCTCATGGGGATCTTGCAAAGGTGTTAGGAGAATCACAGATTTTTATTTTCAGCACTTTATTGTGAAATTGAACACTTTGGTGGAAACTGTCAAGAAATAAGGCTCAACATTATTACTATAGAATCCACTCTGACACATTGAATCAGCCTAAAGACAGAGTAATGTTGACACATCAGGGAAAGTTTGTTGAAATTCTCTTGTTGGATTCAAGATCACAATAAGCATTTTGGTGTTTTTATGGCTCTGAAAATTGTACAACGTAAACAGGACACATAGCAACTACTGATTTAGGACTGACCAAATGATTGGTGGCTTTCAATAAACACGAGATTCTGTAGAGGCTGAAAATCCAGAGCAACACACACAAAATGCTGAAGAAATTCAACAGATCAGGCAGCATCTGTGGAGGGGAGCAAGAAGTCAACATTGCAGGCTGAGGCATTTCACCAGGAAGGGTCTCGGCCTGGAATATTGACTCTTAATTTACTTCTATAGAAGCAGCCTGATGTAATAGCTTTCAACATCAAACAAATCTACTATGTTGCTTGAAATTACCAACAAAAAATGACATAACAGAAAATGTTGCATTGGTCCATTTTGCAATCAAAACATAATCACAATCATATGCAAAAGACTAAGAAATGAAATGTTTCAAAACAAGAAAGTAAAAATAGTAATGAGCATTTATTTCTTACATTGGCAGCCCCAAATAAAGTCAGCTGCCAATAACAGGAAAAGTGGAAGAGATGGTCAGCAGAGAATGAAACCTTTTATTTGGCAGAATGCAAAACAAAATCAGCTAGCAACAAATTTATTTCAATCTTAAATTATGAATATGGAACAAATAGAAGAAGAAATGCAATTAATTCTTAAGTTACGGTTAATCTCAGTGCAAGTGAAGATGCATTTATAAGTTTATTGTGATTTGATAAATGCTCAGATAATGGCGATTACTCCTTGTTTGGCAAGATAAATGCATCATAGCTTGCAATTATAGCCAGTTAAGAAGATTTATTAGGAACATTTGCTTAGCATTATATCGTATGTAGTACAGAGTCTGCTTTGCAATAAAACCCTATTCCATAATATCACATTTAACAGTGAACCAGTTTGTTAAGAATAGATAATGAACTGATTTGTACCCTATCAAAAATGTTTTAATGATGACTTTCCAGCAGAGATACACCACACATAAATCCCTAACTACAAATAATCATGAAATGGGGAATAAGAGGGGTGACGAAGAGATAGGGTTAAATGTCATGAGTACATCAGCAAACACATGGATACATAAGAATATAATGGGAGAAGCCCATTTGTTCCACCTTCATAATTTAAGATCAAAATAAACAAATTTGGTTGGTAGCTGACTCTTTTGACAATTTGGCCCTTCAAGTCTGCTCAACCAGTTAATAAAATCATATCTTCGTCAGTGATATTTTCCTGTACAATCTCCAAATTCCTTGATTCGCTAATATCCAAAACTCTACAGATCTCTGTACTCAATGACCTTGGGCTCTACAGCCTCCCATAGTACAGAATTCCAAAAAATTCGATGGACAAAACTCTCCTCATCCCAGTTGAAACCATCTAACCAGCTGAAGGGTTTTGGCCTGAAGCGTCGACTGTACTCTTTTCCTAAATGCTGCCTGGCCTGCTGAGTTCCTCCAGCATTTTGTGTGTGTTAACCAGTTGAAATCCTGTGCGAATTTTTATGGTTCAATAAGTTCAGTTTACATTGTTTTAAACATCAGATAATATAGGTCTGGCCTATTTACTCTCTCCTCATGATTCCAAACGCCCATCTGTGGCATTCACTTTATGATTAGCACAATGTTTCCTTCAGGTGCAATCTCATCAACACCCCATAATTGCAGCAACATTATTTTTAATTTAAGTCCCCTCATTATAAAGGCTAACATAACATTTGCCTTCTGAACTGCTTGCTGGCTATCAATGACTCATCTTCAAGGACAGGGAGCTGCCTTTCAAAATAAACCCTATCATTGCACACCCCTCTGTTTTCTGCACGAAGAGGAAGGATCAAGGATCGACATGATTCGCTATATACATTTGCTTGTACTAGGAAATTGCTGTGGTGTGTTGGCGTGGTATACAACAAAAGACAATAACATTCAACAATTACAAACAACAGGAATTCTGCAGATGCTGGAAATTCAAGCAACACACATAAAAGTTGCTGGTGAATGCAGCAGGCCAGGCAGCATCTCTAGGAAGAGGTACAGTCGACGTTTCAGGCTGAGACCCTTCGTCAGGACTAACTGAAGGAAGAGTGAGTAAGGGATTTGAAAGTTGGAGGGGGAGGGGGAGGGGGAGATCCAAAATGATAGGAGAAGACAGGAGGGGGAGGGATGGAGCCAAGAGCTGGACAAGTGATAGGCAAAAGGGATACGAGAGGATCATGGGACAGGAGGTCCGGGAAGAAAGACAAGGAGTGAGGGGGGGGGGACCCAGAGGATGGGCAAGGGGTATATTCAGAGGGACAGAGGGAGAAAAAGGAGAGTGAGAGAAAGAATGTGCGCATAAAAATAAGTAACAGATGGGGTACGACGGGGAGGTGGGGCATTAGCGGAAGTTAGAGAAGTCGATGTTCATGCCATCAGGTTGGAGGCTACCCAGACGAAATATAAGGTGTTGTTCCACCAACCTGAGTGTGGCTTCATCTTTACAGTAGAGGAGGCCGTGGATAGACATGTCAGAATGGGAATGGGATGTGGAATTAAAATGTGTGGCCACTGGGAGATCCTGCTTTCTCTGGCGGACAAAGCATAGGTGTTCAGCAAAGCGGTCTCCCAGTCTGTGTCGGGTCTCGCCAATATATAAAAGGCCACATCGGGAGCACCGGACGCAGTATATCACCCCAGCTGACTCACAGGTGAAGTGTTGCCTCACCTGGAAGGACTGTTTGGGGCCCTGAATGGTGGCACTTACACGGATAAGTGCCAGGAGGGAGATCAGTGGGGAGGGATGGGGGGGACGAATGGACAAGGGAGTTGTGTAGGGAGCGATCCCTGCGGAATGCAGAGGGGGGGGGAGCGAAAGATGTGCTTAGTGGTGGGATCCCGTTGGAGGTGGCGGCAGTTACAGAGAATAATATGTTGGACCCGGAGGCTGGTGGGGTGGTAGGTGAGGACCAGGGGAACCCTATTCCTAGTGGGGTGGCGGGAGGATGGAGTGAGAGCAGATGTACGTGAAATGGGGGAGATGCGTTTAAGAGCAGAGTTGATAGTGGAGGAAAGGAGGCCCCTTTCTTTAAAAAAGGAAGACATCTCCCTCGTCCTAGAATGAAAAGCCTCATCCTGAGAGCAGATGCGGCGGAGATGGAGGAATTGCGAGAAGGGGATGGCGTTTTTGCAAGAGACGGGGTGAGAAGAGGAATAGTCCAGATAGCTGTGAGAGTCAGTAGGCTTATAGTACACATCAGTGGATAAGCTGTCTCCAGAGACAGAGACAGAAAGATCTAGAAAGGGGAGGGAGGTGTCAGAGATAGACCAGGTAAACTTGAGGGTAGGCTGAAAGTTGGAGGCAAAGTTACTAAAGTCAACGAGTTCTGCATGCGTGCAGGAAGCAGCGCCAATGTAGTCGTCGATGTAGCGAAGGAAAAGTGGGGGACAGATACCAGAATAGGCACGGAACATAGATTGTTCCACAAAGCCAACAAAAAGACGGGCATAGCTAGGACCCATACGGGTGCCCATAGCTACACCTTTAGTTTGGAGGAAGTGGGAGGAGCCAAAGGAGAAATTATTAAGAGTAAGGACTAATTCCGCTAGACGGAGCAGAGTGGTGGTAGAGGGGAACTGATTAGGTCTGGAATCCAAAAAGAAGCGTAGAGCTTTGAGACCTTCCTGATGGGGGATGGAAGTATATAGGGACTGGACATCCATGGTGAAAATAAAGCGGTGGGGGCCAGGGAACTTAAAATCATCGAAAAGTTTAAGAGCGTGAGAAGTGTCACGAACATAGGTAGGAAGGGATTGAACAAGGGGGGATAAAACCGAGTTGAGGTATGCAGAAACAAGTTCGGTGGGACAGGAGCAAACTGAGACAATAGGTCGGCCAGGACAGGCAGGTTTGTGGATCTTGGGTAGGAGGTAGAAACGGGAAGTGCGAGGTGTGTGAACTATAAGGTTGGTAGCAGTGGATGGGAGATCCCCTGAGCGGATAAAGTCGGTGATGGTGTGGGAGACAATGGCCTGGTGCTCCTTAGTGGGGTCACAATCGAGGGGTAAATAAGAGGAGGTATCTGCGAGTTGTCGCTGTGCCTCGGCAAGGTAGAGGTCAGTACGCCAGACTACAACAGCAACCCCCTTATCGGCGGGTTTAATAATAAGGTTAGGATTAGTGCAGAGGGAGTGGAGAGCAGAGCGTTCCGAAGGAGTGAGGTTGGCATGGGGACAAGGTGCGGTGAAGTCGAGACGGTTGATGTCCCGTCGGCAGTCAGCGATAAAGAGATCCAGAGCAGGCAGAAGACCAGAGCAGGGTGTCCATGAAGAAGAGGACGGTTGAAGACGGGAGAAGGGGTCATCAGTGGGGGTGGAAGAGTCCTTGCCGAAGAAGTAGGCTCGGAGACGGAGACGGAGACGGCGGAAGAAAAGTTCCGCATCATGGCAAACATGGAACTCGCTGAGGTATGGGCGAAAGGGGACAAAGGTGAGGCCCTTACGGAGGACAGAGTGCTCTGCCTCTGACAGTTGAAGGTCGGAGGGGATGGTAAAGACCCGGCACGGATGAGAATTGGGATCAGAGGGGGGAGGGGGGAGGCTGGGGGTGTCAATGAAGAGGGGAGGGTTGGGGTGAGAGGAAGATAGAGCCTCTGAGGACCCAACATTCAACAATTGTATGGAGTAAATAATCAAATAAAAAAATTAATTTGCCGGCCGGTGATGTAGTAGCTTCAGCACCGGACTTCAAGGTGGGTGGTCCTAGGTTCGAATCCAGCAGGCTCCTTGCACGTTTTCTGTCAGTGCTGGATCGAGCTCGCAACTCAGCCTCATAAAATACAGACAAGCAGCAAGGAAAAAATGGAGCCCAATGCGCCACATAACACATAACAAAAATAAAGTTAGTGGCGTAAATACAGATATGGAATAAGATGTATATAAATATAAAAATACCAGCAAGTATTTACAATGTAAGCAGCAATACAAAATGTGGTTTAAAGTGTTCGCAGTGCAGTGACAGGGATAAATAGATAGAGAGGGGTGGGAGTGCTAACAAGAACGGTTGATTTGATTAACAGCCGGGGGAAGAAACTTTTAAGATTCTGTGAAGTTTTTTGTTTTAATAGCCCTATATTGCTTTCCAGAAGGGAAATTTTAGATGACATTGTGATTTTTCCACGTCATCTAAAATCTAAACTCTTTAGATTCTGGACTAGTTCCTGAGGATTGGGGGGTGGCTAATGTCACCCTGCTTTTTGAAAAAGGAGTGAGAGAGAAACCGGGGAATTATAGACCGGTAAGCCTGACATCGGTGGTGGGGAAAATGCTAGAGTCAGTTATCAAAGATGTGATAACAGCACATTTGGAAAGCGGTGAAATCATCAGATGAAGTCAGCATGGATTTGTGAAAGGAAAATCATGTCTGACGAATCTCATAGAATTTTTTGAGGACTTAACTAGTAGTGTGGATAGGGGAGAACCAGTGGATGTGGTATATTTGGATTTTCAAAAGGTTTTCGACAATGTCCCACACAGGAGATTAGTGTGCAAACTTAAAGCACACGGTATTGGGGGTATGGTATTGATGTGGATAGAGAATTGGTTGGCAGACAGGAAGCAAAGAGTGGGAATAAACGGGACCTTTTCAGAATGGCAGGTGGTGCCTAGTGGGGTATCGCAAGGCTCAGTGCTGGGACCCCAGTTGTTTACAATATATATTAATGACTTAGACGAGGGAATTAAACGCAACATCTCCAAGTTTGCGGATGACACAAAGCTGGGCAGCAGTGTTAGCTGTGAGGAGGATGCTAAGAGGATGCAGGGTGACTTGGATAGGTTAGGTGAGTGGGCAAATTCATGGCAGATGCAATATAATGTGGATAAATGTGAGGTTATCCACTTTGGTGGCAAGAACAGGAAAACAGATTATTATCTGAATGGTGGCCGATTAGGAATAGGGGAGGTGCAATGAGACCTGGGTGTCATTGTACACCAGTCATTCAAAGTGGGCATGCAGGTACAGCAGGCGGTGAAAAAGGCGAATGGTATGCTGGCATTCATAGCAAGAGGATTCAAGTACAGGAGCAGGGAGGTACTACTGCAGTTGTACAAGGCCTTGGTGAGACCACACCTGGAGTATTGTGTGCAGTTTTGGTCCCCTAATCTGAGGAAAGACATTCTTGCCATAGAGGGAGTACAAAGAAGGTTCACCAAATTGATTCCTGGGATGGCAGGACTTTCATATGATGAAAGACTGGATTGGCTAGGCTTATACTCTCTGGAATTTAGAAGATTGAGGAGGGATCTTATTGAAACGTATAAAATCCTAAAGGGATTGGACAGACTAGATGCAGGAAGATTGTCCCCGATGTTGGGGAAGTCCAGAATGAGGGGTCACAGTTTGAGGATAAAGGGGAAGCCTTTTAGGACCGAGATGAGGAAAAACTTCTTCACACAGAGAGTGGTGAATCTGTGGAATTCTCTGCCACAGGAAACAGTTGAGGCCAGTTCATTGGCTATATTTAAGAGGGAGTTAGATGAGGCCCTTGTGGCTAAAGGGATCAGGGGGTATGGAGGGAAGGCTGGTACAGGGTTCTGAGTTGAATGATCAGCCATGATCATACTGAATGGTGGTGCAGGCTTGAAGGGCCGAATGGCCTACTCCTGCACCTATTTTCTATGTTTCTATTTTTCTATGTCATATTCCATCTGCCAGGTCTTGCAGACTCACTCTGTTTGTCCATATCTTTTGAAGCTTCTTTACATCCTATTCCACAGTCACAATTCACCCCATTTGGTGCCATCGGCAAATGCGGAAAGATGGTATTTGGTCCCATCAGCCAAATGGCTGCGAACAAGCACCATACCTTGCAGTCTGCCGCTCATCACATACAAAAAATGCTGGTGAACGCAGCAGGCCAGGCAGCATCTCTAGGAAGAGGTACAGTTGATGTTTCGGGTTGAGACCCTTCGTCAGGACTAACTGAAAGAAGAGATGGTAAGAGATTTGTAAGTGGGAGGGGTAGGGGGAGATCCGAAATGATAGGAGAAGGCAGGTTCCTCCCCCTCTCACTTTCAAATCTCTTACTATCTCTTCACGGCCCGAAGCGTCAACTGTACCTCTTCCTATAGATGCCACCTGGCCTGCTGCGTTCACCAGCATTTTTTATGTGTGTTGCTTGAATTTCCAGCATCTGCAGATTTCCTCGTGTTTGCCACTCATAACAGCCTGTCAAACTGAGAATGTCTGTTTATCCCTACTCTCTGCTTCTGCCCCACAAACTGATTCTCAACCCATGTCACTGCATTAACTGTAATTCTCTGTGCTCTAACTTTGTTGACCAAACCCTATCTTGGACTTCTTTGAAAGCCTTCCAAAAATCCAAATAAACCATGTTCACAAACTCTTTGTTATTTGTTCTACTGACCACATTCTGAAAGACGTTGAGAAGAATAATCTAACATAATTTTCCTTCCATTAATCTGTGCTGGCTCTCGCCTATCCTGTTATTCACGGTCTTCTATAATTATATAATTTATTATTGATTCCACTGTTCTTAAGTCAATAATTCAATAATTCCAGCTTTTTTGCTCCTTCTTTCTGCAACAGCAGAGTCACATTTGCTACCTTCCAAGGCACAGGAATATTACCAGAATTTACCACATTTTGAAAGACCACAATCAGGGTGATCAGGAATTTCAAAGCCATCTCTTTGAAGTATTCCAAGATGCAGATTATTTGGATAAGCATTTTATTATATACACCTGTACACCATGCAAATATCTAATCAGTCAATAATGTGGCAGCAACTCAATGCTGCTGTAACAGGAGAAGACCATGAACGTACACTCAGGGGTCATTACTTTATTAGGGACACATCAGTATATTCTGCAGTGCAAGTCATTGGGTATAATTAAATCAGAGGTTGATAGATTCTTGGTGAGTAAGGATGCTAGGGGTTGTGGGGAGAAGGCAGGAGAATGGGTTTGAGAGGGGAGGGATAATAAGTCAGCCATGATGGAGTGGGCAGAGCCGAATATCCTAATTCTGTTCCTATGCTTTATGATCCTACGGACAATGGGAGCAAGAAGGGGGATGAGCAGGTGGCATTTGACAGCAGTGAGACTGGTACAGGGAAACAAGCTCACAAAGGGCAGGAAGATCAGAGGAAACCAGAGATGTGTAGGATCATAGATACATCAAGAGATAAGGGCCAGAGTACATGACACCTGAGGAGAGATTTGGCTTGGTGAAGAAAGGGACTAGACAGCTGAATCATTAGTCTTAATCTTCATGACAAAGTTGGAGGAAATTTGGTCAAAAAAACAACCATAAAATTAGTGGTGAAGATGGAGAGGTGAAGCAAATTATTATCAGCATGCATGAGTGCGCTTGTAGTTGATGGCACGCAGGTGATAAATTGCAAGAGAGTAGAACAGACACCAGAGGAACATCACAGGTGAATGCTTAGAAATAACATGAAAACTGACTATAAGTGTGGAAATACACTCAATGTGAGTATCTCAGAAACTGCTGATCTCCTGAAATGTTCACGCACAACAGTCTCTAGAGTTTACAGAGAATGATGTGAAAAACAAACAAAAAATCAAGTGAGAGGAAATTCTGTGGACAAAAAAGCCTTGTTAATGACAGAGGACAGAGGAGAGTGGCCAGACTGGTTCAAGCTGACAGGAAGGTGACAATAACTCAAGTAACTGTGTGTTACAGCAGTAGTAAACAAAGGAGTATCCCTGAATGCACAACACGTTGAACCTTGAAGTGGATCAGCTACAGCAGCAGAAGACTACACCGGGTTCCACTCCTGTACCTAATCAAGCAGTCACTGACAGGGTCTCCCAATGACCCAATATCTGAATCTTGGAGTTTTCTAAAGAGAAGACTGAAATTCCTAACTATTCTGGTTGTGATGGTCCAGAGGAGATTGATTATGGAGGAAGGATGCTAGTGGAATGCTCGACGACTGATCACTACTAGACAGAAATGGTCACAGATAGTATCATTAATGATTTGTACTAGGACTGTTTACTGCTTTGGATGAGTCACAAATCAGATTATTGGAACAGCAACTGGATTTAAACAGTGGGTTCCTTAATTTTTGAATTTAACTAAAGTAGTTTAGTACCTTCAAACAAACAAGTCTGGAGTTTGATACATTGTTGTGAGCCTTTCTCAAATACAAGTCAGAATTACCATTTATTGGCCATTCCCACCAATTGAAGAGCACTTTACAGTGAATATCCTGAAGTGAGTCTAAATTGAAGCCAATGATATTATTTGCTTTCAACATTATTAATACAGAAAAAACATTCGTCTCTTGCAAGTACAGTAGGTCAGGTAGTCAACATAAAACAAAGCTTTTATCTTCCTCAGCAAATAAATGCACACAAACTGCAATTTGATTCAAATTCAATACATTCTATGTGTCTCATTTATTTTGCTGTTTCACCAGCCTAGTTTCCTCAATTTTCTTGCACAGGCACAAAATTATACAAACACAGGTTTATCACATTATTGTTACACATTTAAGTAGCACTGGTACATCCTCTCAAGCTTTCTACCTGTTTACTACTGAAAGGCATTGGCTTGGTAACATGTACTCCCTTCTACTAACACGGGTGGTTTTCAAATTTACCGCTAACATTCTCAGATCTAAGCTAAATTTTGCAATTGCCAAGAAGAAACGCAGGGAGGAAAATAAAAGCACAGCAAATGCTGAAAATCTGACGTTAACAGAAAATCAGAAAACACTAAGCATGCCAGCTGCATCTGCGGAGAGACAAAGAAATTAACATTCAGACTGAAGATCTTTCATCACAACTGGGATACCTTCCAGAGTCAATATCAAAGTCTCCAACTACAGATTATTTGCCTTTTGTCTCTGGGAATAAAGTCCTTGCCAGAATTTGAAAGAATGAGTTAGAAGGAGCACTTGGAAATACGAGGAACATTGCTGATCTTATCGAGGAGTTCTTAAATCATGAGGGGCATAGATAAGGAGAATGCACATTGTCTTTTTCCCCTGGGTGGGGAATCAAGAACTAGAAGGTATAGGTTTAGATAAGAAAGATTTAAAGGAACTTAAAGGGCAACTTTTGTTTTACACCGAGGCTAATATGTTCTGTATGTGGAATAAGCTGCCAGAGGAGGTGGGTGAAGCAGGTATATTAACAAATTTTAGAAGGCAATTGGACAGGTAAATGGATATGAATAGTTGCCCACTCGTCCTATCCCCCACATTCTCTACAACTTAAAACCAACTTCTTTTTCTTACCCATTTCTGGGTAAAGAACATCAGCTTGAACTATTAACTCTGTTCCTTTTTCTACAGATGCTGACTGACATGCTCGAACAGAGTCAGAGAACACCACAGAAACAGGCCCTTCAGCCCATCTAGTCTGTACTGTTTCCACCAATTTCTGTTTCTAACTTGGGAGAGAGAACTGGCTGAAATTATTTCTTCTAAAACACAAACAGACTAATAAGGTGACCGACATAAATAAGACCGCAAGATATAGAAGCAGAATTAGGCCATTTGGCCCATCCAATCTGCTCTGCTATTTCATCATGGTTGACCCATTTTCCTCTCAACTCCAGTCCCCTATTTTCTCCCCATAACCCTTCATACCCTGATTTCTTGCACTACCTAAATCCTTACAGTAAGTCTGATAATAAATTAATGTTACTATGTGCTGATTCCATTAAAAGGAAATGCAATGAGTTTTAAAATAATGATTTAATCTTCATCTATAACAATCCAGGAAAGCATATCCAGTTGTTCTTTAAGGATATAAGATAATGAAGGAACACAAAACTGCCTAGTATTTGTATTATCAGTGACAGCTCAAATAAACGCATTCAAACAAGATGCAAAAGGACAGGCTGGGTTTAATTGCCATTTTTCTGTCGGTAACAATTTTTAAAATTCGTACTTTCCTTCCTACGTTTCTCTGTGCACTTTTCACTTGCAATCTCCACCTTTCCACTGTGTTCCCTTCTTCTTTCAGCACCACTGAGCAGGTTGACAAGCGGATTCCTTTGCTTTTCACCATATTAAAGCCATTTTCCTGCTCTGACAGCCTGTTCTACACTGCCACCTTACAGCTCCAGCTTCACACTTCTCTGGGCAGCCACTGCTTTTTGACAGACCACTGTCACTTCCCATCATCCTCTCTGTATATTCTCCTCTCTCTCCCCCTCAGCACGCATCCAGACTTTCCTACAAGCACAATTATTTTTTTTGACAAGCCATCCATCAGCTTTAACTTTAAAAGCACTTTCTGCTGATATCCATTGTTAAACCCTTGCTTTCATGAGGCTTGCATGAGAGAATATGATATCAGACATTCAAACTACCAAACCATGTAAATTTACTTTGTTCTCAGCTATGTTTCCAATTTCACGTCCAATTTTTCGGTACATTATGCGGAGTTGTTGTGCTTAATATGATGTTGTCAAATCCCATTAAAGTTCACTGTATCGTGCTGCTCTAAAAACAGGTTACAATTTGCGTTCTATAAAGAAAGGCAAGAGCACAGTCTGAAGTCAAGCTAAATCTTATTAAAATTATCTGCTCAATTGTTACATTTCTGGATGGAGTAATTTGGAGGCATTAGCAGAGACATATATGAAAATGTCACTGTGCCAACTAATGACAACAAAAGCAAAGGAATATATCTGTGAAACTCAATAAAGCTACTTTGCTGGTGACATAAATTTGATGATAATCTGAGGAAATGAATAAGGAACTATCCAGTTTGAATAGGGATTTTTCTATTAAATGACATTGCTACATTTCCACTTGGCCTGGATCGGTCCTAAGGCTTTCTTCTCTACACCACAGAGTTTAAATCTAGGATGTGAGGGAGAGCAGAGCTGGGTGCAGGGGAAGTCTCAAAAGACAACACAGATATTAACTGAATCATGTCTGCAGTTTCTAGTTGTATTGATTTGGGAGGAGGGAGTGTGGGGAGGGTAAAGAAGTAGATACTAGCTCTTCATTTGCAGTGGTTACCAAACATTACCAGAACACAAATGTAAAAAATGTTACTCAATGCATAATGAATATAAGAACTAGCAGTGACTTCGCTGTCTCATGCAACAAAAAGATTAAAAGACAAATGTGTGCAAGCTTATGTCCTTTTCGTATACTTCATCAGTTAAACAGCCTTCCAAATACTTTTATGTTTTCATATTGCAAATCTCAAAATCTAAAATCATGAAAGAAAAACTGTCCAATATGGACCTCTATTTACTGAAATATTTACAACTACCAAAAATGTTCTGAATATTTAATTAATAAAATAACAGTCTCATTTCCACACATAGTAATATGAGCAAAGTAAAAGAGATGCTATTCAGTCAGACTCTCTGCAGGTAAGTTAGAGTTAAATCATTCATGCACCACTTTGAGACAAAATGTACAAGGTGATGTAAGATAAAGAAACTTATTCACTCACACAATACTTGGGATCTGGAATTCAACACTGAAGTAAGATCAATAATTCCTTTAAAAGGGGTTGGATAAGCGACAAGATAATTTGTGGGGAATTATGGGATTGTTCTACTGGGAACTAGCAGACCTGATGGGCCAAATGGCTTCATCTTTCACTGTATCTATGATTCTATGGAAAGAGCTCTCTGAATATTGTTCATGCTTCTGCTTAACGGTACTGTAGTTTTTACAACGAGCTAGCAGAATAACTGAACTCCAGCTTATCTACAGAGTGTCAGACTGATTAGAATATCGTTTACATTGTTCATACTGTGATGTGTGGGAATGAGAGCAAATTTATTTTAATAATTACATAGCTGGTTATTTTTAGTAGTCATAAATATTTTGGTAAATGGAGATCTATAATGAGTAATTTTTCTTTCATGGTTTGTAGATCAGTATGTGATTTAAAAAAAAATAAATATATATATCTATATGATTTGTAGATCAGTATGTGATTAAAAAATATATTATATATATTAAAAAAAGACATGTGTTGGCACGTGGCCAAATGGTTAAGGTGTCGGTCTAGTGATCTGAAGGTCGCTAGTTCGAGCCTCATCTGAGGCAGCGTGTTGTGTCCTTGAGCAAGGCACTTAACCACACATTGCTCTGCGACAACACCGGTGCCAAGCTGTATCGGCCCTAGTGCCCTTCCCTTGGACAACATTGGTGGCGTGGAGAGGGGAGACTTGCAGCATGGGCAACTGCCGGTCTTCCATACAACCTTGCCCAGGCCTGCCCCCTGGAAATCTTTCAAGGCGCAAATCCATGGACTCACAAGACTAACAGATGCCTAAAAAAAAAATAGAAACCTAAATCATCATATTGTTTTAGTTTAGTTTAGTTTTCATGATATTTGTCATACAAAGGGAAGTGCTTGGAGTCTTTAACTGTTGAAGATTGCAAAAAGGGGATAAGCCTATATACATTCTCCATCTAATTTCTTTTTGACTTATTTTTCAAAATCTCCACCATCGATGGTCCCAAGCCCGGCTGGGAAAGGAGGATGGTTGGGCATGGGGCTAGCAACCCCACCCCGTAAAAACCCAGGGCTACAGAAATGCCAACAGAAGCACCAAAGACATCATCCCTAGGAGAGGAAGGATCTTCGCCTGGAAGACCTTTGAAGTTATGCGGTGAAAGCCGCAAGACTGTGGAAGGCACAGGGCCAATCAACCATAGATAGAAGAAGATAGTGATGGATGGGACACACATTGTGTAAGCCAAGTACAAACATCACCAGGCAAATGCTCACATGGAACCCCCAGGGAAAGCAGACGAGAGACCAGCTAAAGAACAGCCTGAAAGTGTGACCTTGGAGCTCGCACCAAGAAGGTGGGTATACCTGGATTAGGACAGAGGACGCTGGGGAGCTGCTGTTGGTGGCTTATGCTGCAGTAGGAGTGATGGGCTAACTAACTTATTTTTCTAAAATTAGAAGTCAAGTTTTGATTAGGCCCCCACCCCTCCCAATCTATTAACCCCCAGTCTGACCCCACAACTGCTGGCTCATCCCAGTACTCCATTCATTAAAACAGAAGACAGATGCTTGCTCTATAAGGCAGCATTAAAATAATTTGTGCACAACTGTGATGCATTCACACCTTGAAATTGGCCTTGAGACCATGCAAAGTTAATAAAGATTCTATTATTTTACTTAAATACGCTTGATAATTATTACTAGCCTGTGACAGTAATGTCCAAAGTGTGCATAAAGCAGCTATGTGCTTGAGTGCAAAAGGTTAAAGCAAAAGACAATTAGCTGAAACAGATGAAAATGAATATAGAAATCAGTTCTGGTCATGGAAACCTCTGAAATGTCTTGTAATTTGAGGAGTGAAAGGAAAATTATAATGTCACATAGGCTTTCAGTCAAGCATATAACATAATTAACATAATTGTACTCTCCTGATGGCACTGATGGCAAGACATTTTTTGAAGATTGCAGGACATAGAATGCTAGTACTAGTTTAAAAAAAGGTAGATTTAACGTACAGAATTGTAATGGAGTACCTTAATAGCTGAGCAGCAAAGTAATTAATCTACCTATTTAACACTGCATATTGGGTTCAAGCTCGGCATTGAGCAGCAATCGAGATCACTAAGTTTTATTCCTTCTGGGTTAACCTACTGTTCCCATCGTTCTGCCCAAGCACAAACACCGTTTGGCTCTTTTTCTCTGCCACAAAATCCCTTCAAAGCAACAAAGTAGCTTCACGTGATGAAGGAATGCGCAATCCATTCACTCATCCTGCAGCTGAACAAGGGAAATGTGGAGCTGAGTAGGTAAAAATAAACCTTGAAAAATGCAGAGCAGCTGAATAGAAAATAATTAATGATTGTCAAACCATATTAATGGTAGTTGAGATTTTAACATAACTAAAACAAGGATAGGATGGGGTGGGGGAGAAATCAGTAACTTTTACTATCTTATTTGAGACCACTAGAAGTAAAACTCCTAAAGATGACAACAAAACAAACGCTAACACGTGGATAAATCCAAAAAGCTGCAAGTTGGTCTATGCACCCATAAGTTTCACAAAACTTTGTGAGGACTGATTGCAACAAGACTGCTTTTAACAAATGGAAGACATAAATAATGAGCTAATATCAGCATGTGTCTGCGTAAGTTAATGAATATCAAATTACATAGAAGCGATTATAAATCATCATTATCTCGAATTTTAATTGAACCTGCAATTAAATATGACAAATGTTACCCAAACCAAATCTTTAATTTATACTTACAAATAAAAAATAATTTGTCTTTTTTAGCATTTCATAGTTAATTTTCCATTATGCAATCTACTAATTAATAAAGAAAGACAAGCTCTCAGAGCTCATGAAGTTTGCCATTATTGAAATAGTGTCTATAAATTCGATATATTCCATGACGAAAAACAGCTCTAAAAAATCTGTAAATATCGCCTTCGTATCAGTCACAGGATTTATTCCAGTTCTGATTAATTTATTTACCTAACCAAATTATTGCATAAATACTGCCAACGAATTTGCGTCAGGTCTTATCAAATTAAAATATTGACGCACATGAAAGCCCATATTAATGTTAATTCACTAAACAAAAAAAATTGTTCTGCACTTCACTGTGGCGAGCGTAAGGGCCCAACATCTCCAAGTGATTGGATATGGCTCGGCCGTTTCCCAGGAAAACTACGTCCCAAAGTCTCCACATTCTCAAGTACAGTAAAGCAACTTGCAGCTCGTAAAGCAACATAGCACATGTACAGGCCCTTTGGCCCAATGAGTCCCTGCTGACCACAGTGCCCATTGCACAGTGCACAGTGGACTGGTCGAAGAACACTGAGGCTATCTACAAGAAGGGTCAGAGCCGTCTCTATTTTCTGAGGAGACTGAGGTCCTTTAACATCTGCCGGACGATGCTGAGGATGTTCTACGAGTCTGTGGTGGCCGGTGCGATCACGTTTGCTGTTGTGTGCTGGGGCAGCAAGCTGAGGGTAGCAGACACCAACAGAATCAACAAACTCATTCGTAAGGCCAGTGATGTTGTGGGGATGGAACTGGACTCTCTGACGGTGGTGTCTGAAAAGAGGATGCTGCCCAAGTTACATGCCATCTTGGACAATGTCTCCCATCCACTACATAATGTACTGGTTGGGCACAGGTGTACATTCAGCCAGAGACTTATTCCACCAAGGTGCAACACAGAGCGTCATAGGAAGTCATTCCTGCCTGTGGCCATGAAACTTTACAACTCCTCCCTTGGAGGGTCAGACACCCTGAGCCAATAGGCTGGTCCTGGACTTATTTCCTGGCATATTTCACATATCACTATTTAATTATTTATGGTTTTATTACCATTTAATTATTTATGGTGCAACTGTAACGAAAACCAAGTTCCCCCGGGATCAATAAAGTGTGACTATGACTATCCAGCTAGTGCCAATTTCCTGAGTTTGGCTCATATCCCTCTAAGCTCTGCCCCTCCATGCATCTCCACGCTTTGGAGATAATTCTTCTTCATGATCCTTAAAGTAATTGTACCTGCTACAAACATTGCTTTTGGCAGCTCGTTCCCTATACTCTCAAGCCTTTGCATGAAAAAGTTCATCTGCTTCACTTGTTAATCCACATGCAATGAAACAAATGCAGCTTAACCGAGCATTCCTTCGTCTGCCTTTACTGTGCCTCTGACTATCCTGATGACTAAACTTGCTCTTGCTGGGCACTGCTTTATCCCATGACTTGCTCTTTTGCTCAGAGTCCCACACTCCCCATCTCAGAAGGAAATGGCTTCATGACAACTAAGTTCATCAACCCAGTACCTCTCATAAACAGTATAAGAGCTTAGAAAATTTGAGTTGATGTCAATCCAAGATAAGATTAGCTTTATTTAGCACATGTACATTGAAACATCCAGGGAAATGCTTTGTTTGCTCCAACGACCAATACAGAATGAATGTATGCACTGGGGGCAGCCCGCAAGTGTTGCCATGCTTCCAACGCCAACAGAACATACCTACAATTTAGTGATATCGTACCTCTTTGGAGTGTGGGAGGAAACCAGAACACCCAGAGGAGATCCATGTAGTCAGAAAAACACAGTATCAACTCCTTACAGACAATGGCAGAATTGAATAAACCATGATCACTGGTGTTGAAAAGTGTTCCACTAAACCAGGAGGCTACCGTCTTGCCCTTGTATTACAAGAATTAAAATTTTGCTGTGAAAGCTAACAATGATTGCCAAGCTCTTGCGATAAAAGTGAATAGCTCTTTGAATAAAATTATCATAAATGCACATAAATATTAGTCACCCTGCTTTAAACTTGAAGTTTCCTCAAGCAATATTTACTAAATACCAATGGATTGGACCAAAATTTTGCACAGAACAAACACAGGCAAAAACAAAGACAATGTGCACCTCTCGTTAATGAAAATACCCAATCAACCAATCATAGAAGATCTACAGGAATTAATTGGGACATTTCAAAACTAAGATATTCTTAACAAAAAGAAGCATTAAATTAAGAAATAGGGAATATTTATATTTTGCTTAAAAACAGTTGACATATCTGTATGAAAGGGGCAAAAATGATAGTAGCAATCATCTGCACACAATAAATTCTGCAAATGCTGGAAATCCAGAGCAATATACACAAAATACTGAAGGAATTCAGCAAGTTAGGCAGCATCTATTTATTTATTTATTGAGATACAGCGCAGAACAGGCCTACTGAGCCCTGCCGCCCATAATCTTGGCCTAATCATGGAACAATTTACAATGACCAATTAACTCACCAACTGGTACGTCTTTGAGCTGTGGAAGGAAACCCCGAAGGACCCGGAGGAAACCCAAGCAGTCATGAGGAGAAGGTACAAACTCCTTACAGACAGCAGTGGAAATCTATACCCAGGTCACTGGTATGGTAAAGCATTATGCTCACCATTACATTACTGAAGAGGAATAAACAGCTCCAAGACCCTTCATCAGGATTGTCCTTTCAACTATTAGAGATGAAAAGATCCTGAGCAGGCAAGAGATCAGAACAGGCTGTCCAAGAAGAGGAGGAGAGGCGAAGACAGAAGGAGGCATCGATGTATGGTGGGGGATCCTTGCCAAAGAATTAGACTCGGGAATAGAGGCAACAGAAGAAGAGTTTGTTATGGAGGTGGGTGCAGAATTCACTGAGGTGTGGGTGCAGGGGGAGAAAGGTGATTCTTTGCTGAGTACCGAACTTCCCGCCTCAGAGAGGGAACTATGAATAAAAATCATCATAAAATAAAAATTAATGTTCCATACTGACGTGACTGAGCAAATGTTCTCCAAAGGGAATTCTGAACAGGGGAAATTTCAAGTGATGTGAAACAGGGCGAATACTTGCCCCAGTACTGGTCAACTTGTTCTCCGTCTGCTTTGTCAATCTTATCACAAGAAAAATAAATCAATAGTTGGACACAAGCTACTACTTTATCAGTGTAAGGCCAAATGTTGTGCCGGCTTTAGAGTTATACAGCAGAGAAACAGAGACCATGCTGACCATGAAACACCCATTTTAAACTCATCCAATGTTTTATTCAGAATCAGGTTTAATATCACTGGCATATGCCATGAAATTTGTTAACTTTACGGCAGCTGTACAATGCAATACATGATAAATACAGAAAAAATTTAATTAATTACACTTAAATATATGCATATTAAATAGTTAAATAAAATATAGTGCAAAAACAGAAATGATAAGAAAGTGAGGTAGTGTTTATGGGTTCAATGCCCATTTAAGAGTCAGAAGGCAGAGGGGAAGAATTGCTGGGTGCATGCTTTCAGGCTTCTGTACCTTCTTCCTGACAGTACCAATGAGAAAGGGGTATGTCCTGGTGAAGGGGGTCCTTAATGATGAACACCACCTATTTTATTCTCCTCACCTTTCTGTCCACTACTCCCAGAGTTCCTTGCTCACTTCACACAACAGTGGTCGATCAACCGGCTAACCCACCCATCTTCTGGATGTAGAAGGAAACTTGAGCATCCAGAGAATGTGCAGACTGCACAGAGGCAGAACCCGAGGTTGAGTTTGAACTGGGGTCACTGGAGTGTGAGGGCCACAGCTCTACTTGCTACACCACATAAACTTATTTAGAGCAAGCCAAGAATCTACCTGACTTTCCTGATTAAGGAGATCATTTAGAATTACACAGATAATTTCA